>NC_135373.1:46727424-47030454 GCF_049243985.1 Paroedura picta
AGTCATCCTGGAACATTCTTACCACAAAGTTGCACTTGGGCTGTGCAAGATTTCTGTCTGCCCTTCCTCTGCTTGACTCGCTTTTTATCTCTTGGCTAAAGGTTTGCTTCTCTTGTTCTTCCAGATTCATGGAACAGCATCCGGAAATGGATTTCTCAAAAGCAAAATTCAACTGAGATGGGTGTTCCCTTTCACTCCTTACTCCTCCCCCTTTTTTAAAAAAAGAAAAAGAAAAAATGCGTACAGCCTGAGTGGAACAGGATATGCAATTGGAGTCACTGAACATTCTCATAGTTCCCAAGTCAGCCTTCATTGCAAAACCAAGACCTGTACTGATCTGTCAGTATAACCCATTGCCTAGATGTCAGCTTTTTCAACAGCAGGATCAGAACCACAACTTATTTGTGAGGTTCTAGCAAAAAAGAGAATCCGTGGTAGAAATGCATGCCTCAATTCTGAATTGGTTTCCTAGAGTTCTCAGACAGTCGCTTAAATACTTAGGGAGCATCTTAGTCATCCTGCACTCTCTCCACCCTGCCCTTGAATGGCCTCCTTTGAACACCCCATTGTCAGTCCTTCCAGCATTTCAGTTCTGAGCCAAACAGCTCTTTGAGCTTAGTACAGCATCCCTGAGAGTTGTTCCTGGGGAACATACTGAAAAATGAACCTGTAAGTTGCTTCTGCTTGCGAGGTGTACACTGTGACATCCAAAGAAAAAGTTGGGCAAGAGTCATCTGCTTGTCTCCCCCTGTACAAATTCCCATTTGGGAATTTGTCTCCCATTTGGGCATTACGTCAAAAGCCGGAGCGTCCCCATATCTGCTTGTCAGCCTTTTCTGTATCTCCCAAGGCCCTCCATGATTAAAAAAGAAAATCCTTGCAAATGCATTTCAAGTTTAAGATGGAGCAGAAGCAAACTTCTGGCCAGAGAGGAAGCCACCTCAGAATCTGGTATCCTGGGACTTGCAAACAGTTCTGCCTCTAAGCCGTTTTGTCCAGGCCCTCTGTTGGCCACATGGTGCGTGTCTGCTGCAGATTCTAGCGACGTTGGCTGTAGGGTGAAATCAAATGACTTTCTTACCTTCCATTACAAAACCGGCACTGGTGTGGCCTTATAAAATGCAAATTTAGGACTAGGATGAGGTCTGTTGAATGAGATCAGTTTGGGGAGGCTGACTCACTGTCTGCATCCTTGTGGGATTTCAGGTATGTTTGATCTCTGCTCAGTGCGCTGATGTCTTGCTTTAAAGTGGGAAAGGTTTCTCCCTCTGTCAGTAGGAGCGTACTAGATGTCAGGCATATCTCTAGCTTGCTGGAAAACCAGCCATTCACTTTATCCCACAAACATCCTCCTTTGCACATTGGCCAAACAATAGGCTTTGTGTATTCTGTCCTTTTAGGAATCGTTGATGAAAAGACAGCTTGTATTCTGCATGTACAATAAAAGGAGATGCTTTCATGGGGTATCACTGTGTATTTGTGTCCTGTTTATCCATGTGCCAAATACTTCTAAGGTGACTTTTAGGTTAACTAAATAAACTATGTACCTTTACTGTTCTGTTTTTAAAGTGTGTTGTCTGCTCTTTACTCCTGTGATGAAACAGCAGTGACAAGGAAAGCATTAAAGGGTCTCCTCCAGTGGCAGACAGTCCTCCTGTTTGCAGTTGTGGCAAGACCTCTGTCTTTGCAAATCCAGTAAGCCGAGCTGCTCTTCCTTGACACACAGCAAATAGTGAGGTTTTTGAGGGCATTTGAATTTTCTCAGTGGTTATTAGAAGGCCACATCTCACCCTCTGCTAAATTATAAGTCCCTCCAGGTGACAATTCAGCTGGCTAAGTTTTGTGCCGCCACCATAAAAATCTGATGCTCTAAAGTAGCATAATTTTAAGTTTTATTTTATGATCTGTTTCAAATTGCATTATATCAAATGACCATATTCTTTTGGTCTTTTATGTATTAACTTCATACAACTTGGTCTGAACGACTGTAATAAAGTTTGAACACTCTCTTTCCTCAAGAGCAAGGCATAATATCCATGACATGAGAGACAAAGGAAAAAGCTTTAGGCTGATCCTCCATTGAGCAGGGGTTGGACTAGATGGCTTGTATGGCCCCTTCCAACTCTGTGATTCTTCCTATGCCTGCCGTTGCTTTGCAGCAACTAGCAGAGCTGAACAGAAATCTAGTTGCCATCTGCAGAATTAATAAATCTTATTCCAGTATAAGATTCAGAGAACTAGAATGCCCTGCATCTTGTGCAAACAAGGAAGTGGGCGAGAATGTTGAACTCAGTGATATGAAAAGGTTTGTCTGCTCTTTGCTGCCTAATGAAGCTATAAAAAGGAGAGAAGAGCAGGCTAAACCTTTGCTTCTCACAAACCCTAATGCAGCAGTATTGTGAGGAGCCACGTCCACCATTACCATCAACCAAAAGAGCCCTGGCCCATGAGGCCTGCACCTCAGAGATGTCACAATGTACCTGTTCTTATGATCATGGTGGTTCAAAGTGAGAATCGCTTGCCAACCATAAGCTTCACCAGGAAAAAGCACGGCCCACTTTCCAGGAACATGGAGTACATGCCAGGGGAGCAGTACTCAGAAGAGCCATTGAGTATCACTGTGCTAGTGGGAGCAGCTGTGCCCTGTATTTTTGAGCACCTTGATTGCAGCCTGTTTTCCCAATGCCCTCGTACAAGTAAATGTAAAACTCTCCTGCCTTTGGTACTCTTACTTCTTCAAAACAGAAGGAAAGAGCTGCAATCCAGAAAACCACTGAGAAGGAAACAGAAGCCTCAGTCATCATATCGCTCCAGAAGGGAGGGGCCATGGCACAGTGGCAAGCCATCTGTTTTGCCTGTTGAAAGTCCTGGGTTTAGTCTTTGGCACTTCAAGTTTAAAAACGGATCGGGTCACGGGCAATGTGAAAGGCCTGCACCTGAGACCCTGGAGAGCCACCCACCAGGCAGAGTAGACAACATTGACTGAGGAACCACTATTCTGACCCAACATAAGATGGTTGTGTGTGTTGTGTGGTCCGCAAGATGCTCAAGAGGACATCACTCTCCTTCCAACTTGTGTCGAAAGGGTCAAGCTACAACAAGTTAAAATATAAATATTTATTGTATAGTGGACACACAAAGCATTCAGGGTCTGAATATCAGACTCTACAGTTTACAAACATGCCTGGCGGATGAATGTGTCCTATGAACCACATAAAACCAGATGCGTTTTGGAGTCTACTGTTTACTGTTATGCCCATCCAGAGCTATTGGAAATTCCATTCCAGACTGGCAAGAACAACATCTGGTTGTGAAATATATTTAATACTCTACTAATGTTTGTGATGCATATTTAATTATTACTGACTTTGTAACCACTGAGGAAGGCAATAGAAGCCGAAACACATTTGGATAGGACATATTTACCCGCCAAGAATGTTCATAAACTCTACAGTCTGATATTCAGACTCCAAATGTTTTTAATTTTATGTGTACACCATATAAGAAATATTTTAATCTTTTATTTGCTGTGGTTTGACCCTTTGGATACAAATTGGAAGACTTGGCAGTCGAGTTTGTTTCCCTTCTCTTGTTTGCTATAGCTCTCCTTCCCCCTGGTCCTGCAAAACCCCTCTGCTTCTTATGGGTCGCCTTCCTTTCAAGGAAGGAAAGGTGTGTTAGGCCCAGAGCGATCAAGTGCCCTAAAATCCGTCAGCAAGTGCCTGGCCGCGGAGGGGCTTAAGGCCAAGGTTTCCTCCAGCCACTGCACCTCACTGTTCTCTCCCTCCGTTATCAGCAAAGAGCAACTGTCTGCATTAGACAAACAATCTGCTGATAACTTGACTTCCAGTTTGCTCTTTCCAAGGCTAGAGTTTTATGAGCTGTTTTGCCACCGGGCTGGCGTTGCTGCCGCCGCTGCCGTGCTTGTGTGTGACCTTCTTGGCAGTGACCCCGGCCGTCTTCTGAAAGCTGATTACACACTCGAAGCCTTGGTGCCATGGTACGGCCTGGGGTAATGACTTTGTTGATCCTGCTGAGGGCAATCCGGAGAAGGCAGAGAGCCAAGTCCTCAGGCCGCTTGGCCCTGGCTGGCACCTTCATTGAGAAAACCCTTCTGAAGGCCACGTGGGGGCTCAGCCAATGGGTTCAGGGCTGACTTGTTTTTCAATGAACCGCTGCTATTCGCAGGGAGGTCAAGGCTGCCGACAGGAGGTGGGGGTGGCTCATTCACCCACCATAGCCATATAAGGCAGCGCTCAGCCAAAAGGGGCAGTGAAGCGAACGGGGCTGAGAGACCTGCACGAGTCCCAGGTGTGAGCAAAGCGTTTGCCCTCCAAGTGACTGCCTAGCTTACGCTGTCACAGCAATGCAGCATGAGAAATGCCAATGCCTCGAGAGCCAGAATGCCATCCTCTATACTCTCCTGAGCCGAGACCAGCGGGAGAGCCACAGCCCGTCCCGGCAGCGCTGCCTGTGCCAGAAACGCCGCACCGTCTGCCTCCAGACCCCTCAGGTCACCTGCCAAGCGGCTTCTGATGTCTTGGTGAAGACGGTCAGCTTTGTGAAGAACCTCCCTTCCTTCCAGCTGCTCCCGTGGGAAGATCAGCTCCTGCTTCTGGACAGCTGTTGGGCTCCCCTTTTCCTCCTCGGCCTCGTCCAAGAGATGGTTACTTTTGAGGTCATAGAGACGCCGGCTCCCAGCATGCTGAAGAGGATCCTTCTCGATGGCCAGTGCAAGAGGCAGGAGCTGCAGAGGGCTCAGCCCACCCTGGCCAGTGTCCAGCGTCTCCAGTGTAGCTTGAACAAGTTCTGGAGCCTCGACCTCAGCCCCAAGGAGTATGCCTACCTGAAAGGGGCAATGCTTTTCAACCCCAGTAAGTACCAGAACTTCCTGCATCCCCCTAAAAAACATCATAAGCTTTTTGTGAATAGAATTTTGGAGTGGAGGGTTGGGAGAATAAAGCCTTAGAAGAGGAAAATAGGCATGTGGTTTTTAAGAGGTTCCATCCATAATATTCTAGCAAGACTTGTCTGGCTGCAACTCCCTTCGAAGTGTCATGTTATCCTGGCTCATTCCGCACACATTGGGTAATGCACTTTTTATGTGCTTCAGCAGCCGGATTTTTCTGCGTGAAACTGGAAAATCTACTTCTGAAGTGTATCGAAAGGGCATTATCCAGACAGTGGTGGAAAATCTCACTTGAAATAGGTCAGTTTCTTGCATGCGTGGAGCTGCCCTATACTGAACCCATATCGGAAGAAGACCACAGACATCTACTAAGCAGTACAAACTGACAGCAGGTCACCAGAGTCTTGGATAGGGAGCTTTCATATCATCTACTACATGATCTTTCCCTATTGAAGAGGCCAGAAATTGAACCTCAAATCGTCTACATGCCAGGCAGTTGCTCTCTTGCCGAGCCATGGCCCCTTGATCTCTTGTTGAACAGAGAATATGCCTGAATTCAAATGAACAGATACAGAGCAAGCGTGCAGGAGTGAGCACACAGCAGGTGGTACGTCTCAAAGCAGATGCAGTGTCCCTTTTGCTTCAGCTCCTACTGACTCCAAAAACAGTTATTCTTCTTTTTTAAATTTATTTTTAGATTTATATCCCACCACTTCTCTGAAGACTTGTAGCGGCTAGCAATAAAACAAATTTAATACATTAAAACCCCAGTAAACCACCTGATAAGAACCCCAATTAACTTTCTTGGGGCACATTCATATAGTTCCCTTTTCCAAGGGTTTTCAAGATGCATCCCCACATTTAAACTGGCGAACTGGCTGATGCCATTTGCCATTTCAGTTATCTGATAATTTGCATTTGGTTGCAGGAATCCAGTTGTGTAGATCTAAAAACTTAAAGAACCATCACTCTGTAGCAATTAGGGATGTTTGACTAGGATCTAGAAGACCACGCTTTGAACCCCCACTCTCCCATCAAAGCTCACTGGGTGTTCTTCGGGCAGTTGTGTCCACTCAAAGGGATTAATGATGCTTAAGTCTACAAAAGACAGGGCAGTAATTTCTGCTGATGTCCCCCTCTGCCTCTCCAGTGTTGTTCCTGAGGGACTTACCCCCAGAAACAAGGGGGAACTGTAGAAAGAGAGGAGAAACTTTTAAAGTTCATTCATCGTTGGATCGCCAAATGTTTAAATGAAACAAAACTTTGAACAAGACTGTTCAGAAACCTTAGATAATTAAAATTATTTTTCCCTTTGTAGTATATCTCCATATTTTGTACTTACAAATGGATCCACGGTCCTTTCAAACAGTGTTTGTATCCTTACATTTCAACGTTACTGAAATGGGAAATACATAATAGTGAGCCGGTCAGTCTGTGTCCTTATTCTGCCCTTCCACCAAGTATTTTGCAGCAGCATGCCCAGTTCCCCTCTTTCTGTTTGTAGCATGGTTCCAATCCAAATCAGGTACCCACAGTTCATGTCTGAAGATTATAGGGTGGGGATGTGAGAGCCAACCTGTGTAGTATGGAATGTATGACTCATATACACATACCCTTTCTTTGAGGGGTACACCCTTCATTTTTTTTACTGCTTTTTGTGTCCACAGGGGACCACCACACTGTTTAGGGTTCCTGTAGGATTCCAGAGTGGTGGGATGGGTCTCCTATCCAAACCGCTTACAGGGCTAGCTAGACTCACTGAACTTCAGCACCAGCTTTCAGGCTACAGGGAGAAACTTGAAGAAGTTATGAAAACGTGGACATCCCCCAAACATACCCCTGCATCTGCCACCCAAAGTGAGGGTGTCATGCTGTGAAATCACTGAACTACCCATGCTGGAAAGAAATCCAAACTTCTGGAGCCATGTGAGGAATGCACGTGTAGCAGAGGGCAGCTAGTTGCCTAGTGAGACCTGGGGCAGGCTCATGGGGAGACATGGCATTGAATGGGTATGATAGGCAGTGGGTAGTCCGCTTGTGTGACTCAGATTGTGCGTGCAGCTTGACAAGCCAACAGTATCCAGATTACACAGGCACTACGAGGTGGAAGGATTGAATTGGTCCCACACAATCCTGCTCCATCTAAGCCACATGAGGGGAGTAGGGTGATGTTATAAAACACCAAGACAACTTCCTCAGAATGTCATAAACCATCTTTTTTGTTGAAGGGTCCATGCCCATCATATCCTCAGGATCCAATTCTAGTTTATATAATGGTTCAGCTAAAAGAGTCAGAAAACACTGAGCACACTTGAATACATTTTACGCCAGTATCCAAGAGTTCAATTTGAAATGTCTGTCAAGTCCCCAATTCAGCTGGACTTTTTCTTTTTTCTCCCAGATGTGCCGCGTCTCAAGGCCTCTGCTTACATTGAGAGCCTCCAGCGTGAAGCCCAGAGAGCACTCCAAGAAGTCCTGGTGCTTTCCCATCTGGAGGACAAAGGCCGTTTTGCTCGTGTCCTGCTGATAGCATCTACCTTGAAATCCATCCCTCCTTCGCTCATTACTGACCTTTTCTTCCAGCCAGTGATTGGCAACACAGACATTCTGCAGCTGCTCACAGAAATGCTGGTGATGAAATAGAACTGTTGCCCATGACATCTTGAGTGATATCGGCTTTGGGGCTTCTCACAACACACTGGGCCTTGCACTTTAGGAGAGGTAACTGGTGGGTAGCAATGCCTTAGCATTGCAAGCTGACTTAGAATCCTGTGCCAATGTTTGCTAGAAGATCACCAGTATGGGCACTGTACAAAACTATCCCTGATAAGAGCAAGCATCAACAGTGCAATGCAGCTGGACAGATACTGATCCTGGATGCTTTTGGCTGATCTTGCATTTTGCAGGGGGTTGGCCTAAGCAGCCTATATGGTCTCTTCCAACTCTATAATTCTATGATTCTCTAAATGTCTCTCCTTTCACATTTCAGTTTAACAGTTGTAGCTCCCTCTTCCCCCTCCAAAGAGATTTCTGGGAAGTGTAGTTTTGGTGAAGCTTTTGCATATGGTGTTAAGAGATCCTTCGTACCTCTTCACAGAACTACAGCCAGCAGAATTCTCTAGTGAAAATGACTCCCATTTTACCAGTTTGACTGTGTGGTTTAGGTAAGCCTTCATTTCTCTCACACCTCAAGAAATTTCAGGCAAAACAAAATTGGGGGGGGGGGTGTAAAAGACATTGGAAACAGATTTAACTAAGGAGTTCCTAAAGAAACATCCTGTTTTTTGATCTTCAAATACTCAGTCCCTGCCAAAGTCAGTGAAAACAAAAGTGTTCATTCTAAGATGCGCTATTGCTGCATCATGTGTTGAAAGTGATTGTACTGCATCTAAGAAGGTAAACCCACCATGAAATGGGTATTCTTGGAACTATCTTGTGCTTACTGATGCAAAAAAAATGCCCTCTTCTCACCCAGCTGAGTCGCCATACATCCACCTTTCCAGGAATGTACAGGAAATAATCCAGATTCCGAAAAAGCCAAGGTCTAGTCAGCACATCTCTCTCAGACTGAGTTCCAAGGCTGCATGTAGATGTCCCAAGAAAGAAATCTTGAGCTTCTATGTACTAAATCTGAACTAAATATTCAGCCATTGCTTGAAATAACATTAGGAAAGAAAACTGGTTCATTCTCTAGCCTAGGACTTTGTAGTTTTCTCCAACTCCAAGGTAAACATGTGAGTGGCCCAGTGTGGGTGGTTTCCCCTCTACCCAGGAAACAGTGACGTTGTTCACTGCACAATCCTTTCATTACACTGACTTCTGATGTCAATATTTTGTGAGTGAGTCCTTTTCTGTGATTTGTATGTAGCAATAAAACGTGCTTTAAGTTATTATTTTTTTAACAAAATAAATAAAATATTTTGCAGTTTGAAAAATGGCTCAGATGATATATTTTTCTCCAGGTCAGTTCGCAATTCTATAAGCTAGGACCTCATAGAAACTTTGCCCCCAAATCTTAAATTTGAGGTTAGCTCTATGACATCACTAAACAGTTAAACCAAGAATACTTTGCACATGCTTGAAGGTTATTTGTACTTCACATGCTCCAGGATTTAGATGGGTGTTTTGTACTCCTGTGTACAGGCAGAAATTAAACAGGTTTGGCATTTCTTCAGCATGGGGGAATTGGACCTGCTTAATTTCTAATTGACATCAGCAGTAAGCATGAGCTGGAATATAGCTTGAAAAGCACTAAAAGAGCCCCACAGCACAAACTTCTCACCTCCAAGCTATGGTTGTATTAAAAAAATCCCTGCAAATTTAGATGTAACATCTTTGATTACTCTGTTTTCAAAAACAAGCATAAAATCCAGGCAACAATGCCTTCTATTGGCCCAACCAAATTAGCACAAAACACTGCACACTTTTGCACTTACTAGGGCTCTTCATCAGGCATGAACATTAAAAGAGTTAAAAATACAGAAGGGCAGGTATCTGCCCTCTTGGCCTACCTTTTGTCTCTCTATGGACAGGAATGAAATCGTGTAATATCTTTTACTGAGGAAAATAGTATGGTGTATTACATAGGGTTACCAACCTCTGAGCCTCTTGTGGCGCAGAGTGGTAAGGCAGCGATATGCTGTCTTAATCTGTCTGCCCATGAGGTTGGGAGTTCAATCCCAGCAGCCGGCTCGAGGTTGACTCAGCCTTCCATCCTTCCGAGGTCGGTAAAATGAGTACCCAGGGTAAACGGTAATGACTGGGGAAGGCACTGGCAAACCACCCCGTATTGAGTCTGCCAAGAAAACGCTAGAGGGCGTCACCCCAAGGGTCAGACATGACTCGGTGCTTGCACAGGGGATACCTTTACCTTTACCTTTTACCAACCTCTGGCTGGGGTCCAGTATTCTCCTTATACTGCAAGACTTATTGCCTTATACTCCAGACTTCAATTCCCCTCCACACTGAGATCTCAGCCCTCCCCAAATTCCACTCAAACAAGGCACTGCCCTCAGATCGCCAAGAATTCTCACGCTGGAGAAATATTATTATTAATATTAATTAATGATGATAATAAATCTCGTGCGGCAGTTGCCAGCACAGGTCATGGTGTGATTGTATTTTTATTTAATAATTTAGATACTGCCCTCCCAGCAAGCCGGCTTGTTTCTTCTATAAATTTTCTCTGGGCTTTGAGTCGCCAGCTCCAGCGGAGATCATTCCTGATGATGGCAGCTGGCGCTCAGCAGGGACGTGATGCCACAGCTTCACACACACACACACACACACACCCCAAAGCCGCCACTTCCTGCAGCGGATTTCTCAGTTCTTAAGCGACCGCTGCTGTAATTCCCGGGAAGTCCAGGCCCAAGCTGCAGACCGGCCACCTTGCCCGGAGGGTTTCCATGGCGAAGAGACGCCGTTTTATCCGGTCCTGGAACCAACGTGACGAGCCTTCAACCTTTCCCCTTGGCCGCTCTCCGCTTCATTCTTCTCTATGGTCAGAACGTATGTGACGCGCGCCCCGCTGTGGCGTTAGGCTTTACGCTCTTCCATGACGCAAGCACGCGCCAGCGTCCGATGTCTCACATGACCGCACTCCTCGCAGTCGCAAGATGGCGGCGCCCAGCCCTTGTCCTCTTTCCCCTCAGACCGGAGGCCGATATTGCCTGGTGAGCCGCATTCCGGCCCAGCTTCGCTCCACCGACCTCCGCGCCTACTTCAGCCAGGCTGTCGAGGCCGGCGCCTTCCTCCGCTTCCATTACCGCCACCGGCCCGAGCGCGGGGAAGGGCCAAGCCCCGGGTCAACCTGTTGTTGCCTGGTGGCGGTGCAACCCGGTTGGGCCTGCCGCTTTGCCCGCATGTACTCGGGGAAGCGCTGGATCGACGGGCAGGGGGAGACGCTGCCCGGCCGCTGTCTCGTTCGGATAGTTCGAGTTTCCCCGGACGAAGGTATTGGCAGGGCGGCTGGGGAAGAAAAGAGGCCTCGGAAGAGTTTAGGTTTCTCTTCCGAGACCGGGTTTTCGAAAGAGGACTAGAAAAAGACGATGGGGTAACGATAGTTAAACGTCTGTCTGACTGCGAGCAAGTACATATGCACGTGGTGGAATTCACATTTTTATTTTCTTGTGTGGAGGACCAGATACTGTAATATCCCTGTCTTATATGTTACATTATCATTTATTGGTTTAGACATTTATAGCCTGTTTTTCTCCCCAAGATCAGAAGGACTTACAAAGCTATACATTTTATTTTTGCAGTGACAACCTTCTGAGATCAGTTTGTCTTATTGCCCAAAGATCAACCAGCATCACAAGTTTCTATGGTAGCGTGGAAATTTGAATGTGGGTCTCCCAGTTCTTGATGTTACTCCATATTCATTGTACCATATGGCACTTTAACACTATGCTGTCAGAATCCAGGTGGTGATGATTAATAATGACAGGTTGTGTGCCAAGTACGTCATATATCTTCTTCATATATGGGGAGATGATTACTGTCATCCTTTCTCTGTATGTGACTAAGCTGAATTGTCTGAAGTACATTTATCAGAGCCAACATCAGCATACCTTGAGGTGGGGGCTGCCATGGCCCAGGCTTCTAGTGGGGCCCATGTCACTGCCTTCCAATTATTCAGCTCCCTTACTGTCTGAATATTTGTTGTGAGCTCTCCCTCCACATACATTCCTAGCTGCACACAGTGCCCAATATAATCAGAAAAGGATGGGTGAGCATTGGGAGGACTTGAAAATGAACACGTTGGCAGAGGAAGAATAGATGATTAGGTAGTGGTAGAGGGAATGCAGGCAGGTGTACAGGGTACTATGAGTGGTGGAGGCACAATGGCAGCAGAGGAGGGAAAGGGGTCACCAGGAACTCTCTGCCTTGGGCCCACTAAAACCCTGAAACGTATACTTGGGCAAAGGCTAGCATCTCTATTTTAGTTATCTGTTACTGACATTAAAATTTATATTGAAGAATGGAGAGGTATTCCTGTTATTTTTCCTGGACATTCTCAGTGGCTTTCAATAGACCTGGATTCAGGTTTTCACTCAATATGCAGCCCATTGGGTGAGTTCGGGCCAGTTGTACTCGGGCTGTTTACAGCCACATTGGTCCAAAAGAAAAATCCAGAAAGCAGTGAACACAATCCATGCAACATCTTTTATTAGGAATAATCTAATCACACAAAACAGTGTGCAATCTTGGGCTGGATGAAGTTGTACTGTATCCCAGTCTTAAGGTCACAATCACCTGAAAAACCTGATTTCCCCCCTCTCTTGCAGTTTGGTCAAGTGAAAAGCTATGGGGAATTTGAAAGCAGCACATTTGCTATGTATTGTTGGGTTGGCTATAGTAAAAGGAAGACTGTGTTCCATTCACTGTTAGGCTAACTTTCCTCACAGGGCTAGGAAGGTAAAATGGAAGAGAGGCAAACCTTCCAGTTCCTTTTATCTGCCTTGTAAAACATATAATGCTGCTAAGTCATACTATGAAAGCTGTCTAGGGATGTTTGAACTAGAGATGTGTGGAAGCACTTCTCAGACATGTTAAATTACGAAACTATTGCTCAAAAATTATTTTAGAAAATGGTGGTGTTGTTTTTAGTTTTTCAACCTGTTTTCTATTCCAGCCAATTGTATATTTTCTCATTTTCATAGATGCCAGCTCATCTTCGTATAAAACTCAAAAGGAGCTCCACAAGAAACCCTCAAGCGAAACTTTTACTGAGGACGATTTAAAACAGCTACCTGAATTGAACCCTCCTGCATTTATGCCCTATGGGAATGTGGGCACCCCTTTGAGAGTCTTTTTGGAACTTATTAATGCCTGTCGCATGCCTGCCCGTGCTATCAGGAAACTGAAGTTGCAATTCCCCAAAACTGCCTCCTCTCGCAGATATGGGAATGTTCCGTTTACATATGAAAAAACGGAAACTCTTGTCGAGGAGGAACGGGTTTACACAGCTACAGGTGAAGAAATAACTGAGGGGGACCACCAGCTACAAGTAGGAAGTGCTACTGTAAAAGATGATAAGGAAGACAGAGATTGGGAAGATCTGGAGAATGAAGGAACAGAAGACAACTGTCATTTGGATGAAGTAAGTAGTTTCTTCTTCCAGGGGTGCAGTTAATCATAGCTATTTTAGATAAGGTATTTTAGTCCCTGTTTTGACATGTTGTCTGTACATGAGCACATGAAGCTGCCTTCTTCTTAATTAGAAACTTGGTCTATCAGGTATTGCCTATTTTGATGACAAGCAGCTCTCCAGGGACCTCGGGCAGCAGTCTTTCATATCCCATGGTCTTTTTTAGCTTTTTGGGGTTTGAACCTGGGAGCTTCTGCATGATAAACAGATCCCATAACACTGAGCTACCTCCCCACCAATACCATATGCACGTGCCCTCCCTCCCCCTTGACTCCTACTTGGTTGCCATTAATACACTAAACAAGCTAGCAGTGCACAACAATGTTTTAATCTTTAATTATACTGTGATTTTTATCATGATTCATTATGTATTGCCTCATTGTTCAAATGCTGTTTCTCTCTTTGATGTTCACCGCTCTGAGATGACTAGTCCAAGAGGGGCAGTATATAAATCAAACAAATAAATAAAAGTGTGTCTCTGAAGCTGCCTTAAAACAAGTTGGACCATTGGTTCTTCAGTGTCAGAAATGTTTTGCACTAGCTGCTAGCAACTCATGTAGAGGTCTTTCCTGTTACATGATTCTCTGAACTAGGAATGCTAGGGCTTGCACTTGGGACTTTCTGCATGCAAAGCAGATGGTCATTCACACAGTTCTGAAATCTGCTGTAATTCCCCAGCTTCATTCTCCCATCCCTGCTGACTAAATGGCTTCCGAAGACCTCCACCAGCTTTTCACACTGCCTTTATGATTGACTGGAGGACAGTCTATCAAGGACATGTTCCTAACCCCTATCTCCCACTCCATCCAAGGAACTATACGGTTCTTCCCCTTCATTTCCAACAACACCCTATGAGGAAGGTTAGGATGAAACAGTGTGACACTGAGATCCAAAATAGGTCTTAGAATGTAATGTCCAAAACAGAAGAGCCTTGAAAGGGTTTGTTTTTCCTTTTCTTTTGAGCACAGGATCTTCTTGGTCCTGTTTGAAACCGATGTTTGGGTCTCGTGATAAAGGAAATCCAATTGGCAATATTCTATATGCTATAAAAGGGTGATGCTGGAAGAAATAAGTTCATAGAATTAATACCTGCTCCTGACCTTCCCACATGCAGAAATCTGGTGGGATGGGGAGGTGGACAGTTCAGCTTTGAGCTTGTTCCAATGGTCTTTCCAGAGCTCAGAACAATTAGAATTCGGTAACAAGGAGGAAGGGGATTGGGCCATACCTTTCTGTCATTCATCTGTTTCTTTCCTCCGCCCCCCCCCCCAAAAAAAAACAAACCACAGGATGACGACAGATGCGAAGAGTGGGAGCGGCACGAGGCTTTGCACGAAGACATCACCAGCCAGGAACGCACCAAGGAGCGTCTGTATGAGGAGGAGATTGAACTGAAGTGGGAGAAGGGAGGCTCTGGGCTGGTCTTCTACACAGATGCACAGTACTGGCAAGAAGAAGAGGAAGGAGGTATGCTGCTGACTAAGACATTCTGACTTGGGTTCTGCCACAGTGATCCTGTTTTGCTTTTGCTGTGTCTCTGTGAAGCTTCACTCAGCTTGAAGGGGAGCCTCATTAATCACACGTGCAAAAATTCAAAAGTAGGCCCATGGTGTTAGAGCCTGTCTCCCGCCTGCTCCCTTTATGCCATATTTTGTGAAGCTTGGCTACTTTCATTGCACCCCTGCTGCCTTCCATAAGTCACTTTCCATGCATTTCCAGCAGCATCCAGCCTGCTGTCATTCCTTTGCCCCTGGTGCCATTAAGATTTTCCGGATGGCATTGACAAAGGGAGGCTCTTTCCCTTGTTTGTTTTGTGTATTAGGTTTTTCTTCCAATTTTCCAAGAAGGTCAGGCCAACATGCATAGCCCCTCCCCCAAATTTTTCCTAAGTGGCTCAATGGCCATCATAGTAGCGGAGGAGGAGCATTTAAACCGGAGGCTTCCTGGTCATAGTTCAGTGTACTGAAGGCTACACTGTCTACTGCTGCAGCAAAACCTGCAAGGAGTTACCTGCAAGGTAGCCACTTGCAGTTTCACAGCAGCAAAACAAGGTCTTGTTTTCTGCTTGGCCCATTGCCTGTATAGTTGTTCCTAATGTAGATGAGCAAATATTTATTTACACAAGGACCCTGCTTATGATTCTCACCAAATGGGATAGAAATATGAAGACACAGAGGCCTATGGGATTATGTGGTGCAGAGAAAATTGATGCAAAGATATTTTCCCTCTCCCCATAATACTAGAACTTGGGAGAGAGGGGTAACCCTGTGAAACCAATTGGCAGTAGATTCAAGGAAGTATTGCTTCAAACAACAAGTGATTGGCTTGTGGAACTCATTGTCACTGGTTTAGATTATTTAAAAGTTGGCTGTGCAAATATGTGGTGGCCAGTTCTATCTATCAAATACTATATCCATATGGAATCTTTGGGTTCAGAAGCAAAGTATTTCACCTTGTCAAATGCTGCGGTGGAGCACCAGATGAGGGCTGGTGCCCACAGTCCCTTCTTATGGGCTAATCTGTGACATCTGATTAGGCACCATTGGAAAAAGCAGAGATTTGAACCACACTGGCTCAGTGTTATACCACCAAGCATCACCTTCATCTTTGTAAGGCAATATTCCCTTCCATAAGGATTAACATTTTTAATGAAGTTCAGATTTTGCAGGGGGGAGAATTCTGTAGTCAGCACTTGTTCTGAATTCATACAGCCATGACTGTATGAGGGCTTTACTCCATCTTGATGTGATGTCAAGTCTAGTGAACTGAAATGTACAAACATTTGACTCTTGGCCTCTCTTTGGACAGATTTTGATGAGCAGACGGCGGACGACTGGGATGTAGACATGAGTGTCTACTACGACAAAGGTATTTGAGCCATCGGTTTATTACAGCATGGATGGGAAGAGAGTTCAGCCCAGTGGCTATCAAGTTGAAAATTCAGTCAAGAGCTTGGCTTGCCCTTCTGGCAGGGTTACAGGTCTGAACAACTTGTGCTGTTGCTCCAGCTGTCGTCACTGGCTTCCAGTGACCGTCCAGGCATGGTTCATACTTATTAGTATGGGATTTTTAATCACCCTGCTTTTAAAATTATGGCTAGGTTCCCAAACGCTGGCATTTGGTGTGCAGTTATTTACAACTTTTGTAGTCCACTTTCCCCCAAATAATATCAAAGTATATTAAAAAGATATTATAAATAAGAACAAAACCAGTATATAATAATATGGAAACTAATGAAGAACAATACAACATCTGTGAAATGACAAAACAGGACCTCTTAAAGAGTTCTGTCCTTATGTATTCTGTTGACGGAGGCAAGTGAAGGAGCTGTCCTAAATTCCTCTGCTAAGTTCATCCACCAGAATTCTCAAACTCTGAATTCTCCCTTCCAGCAGGCCCTGTCCTGCAGGTCTTGGTTGGGTTCCCACAACGGAAAAAGCACAGGACCAAACAATTCTCAGTATCCTCCCCTTCCTTCTGTCATAAACTAAACCCAATCTCAGCACATACTGTTGGAGATCTTTTATACTAAGGATTTCATCTAGGACTTTGGGCACATGTGTTCTTCTCCCAGCTGTGGGTTCTCCCATTTCTACCCCTATGTTTTTTTGTGGTACAAAATGGTCAAATTTCCCTTCTTTCCAGACGGTGGTGACAAAGATGCTCAGGATTTGGTCCGGATGCGATTTGAACAGAGACTCCGGGATGGTTTGGAAGACGGGTCTGTTTTGGGGCAACAAATTGGGACGTTTGAAAAATATACCAAGGTAAGTACAGAGATTGGGATGTGTTCTGATTTCACTAGCCTAAGAAAACCTAGCAGATTCTGAAGAACCTTTAAAAAAATTAAAATGGTAAAAGGACACAGTCGAAAGGACATGGTGTTGTGATTTGAATACATGCTTCTTATACAAAGGGAAAGTCAGCATCCGGTGGTCAAAGTGAGAGCTACTTTGTTGTAGTGGTTAAAGAGTGGTGGCCTCTAATCTGGAGAACTGGATTTGATTCCCCACTCCTCTACATGCAGCCAGCTGGGAGTCTGCAGAGCTCTCTCAGCCCCACCTACTTCACCGGATATCTGTTGTGGGGAGAGGAAAGGAAAGGTGTTTGTAAGTCACTTTGACTCCTTCAGGTAGTGAAAAGTGGGATAGAAAAAAAAAAACCCTTTTCTTCTGTTCTACTCCAGAAGAATTAACATTGCAACCAGCCTTCATCTGGTTGCCACCCTTTTAAGCCTTTTTGGTGAAGAACTTGGTTCATGTCCAATCAATAATCAGCTTACTTAGAGATGTTTCTCTCCTCCCCCACCCCAGGGTATTGGCAGGAAAGTGCTGGAGAGGCAGGGCTGGACTGAAGGTCTCGGCTTGGGCAGCAGCAATTCAGGCATGGCTGAAGCACTCGACAATGAAGGCCAGAATCCCAGATGCAAGAGAGGCTTGGGGTAAGTACAGAGGAAATCCCGTCTTTCTCTAAGGTGCAGGATGAAAATCAAGGGCAAGTCAGCATGCTGTAGTGGTGAGAGTGTCTGGGAGACCAGAGTTCATAACCCTGGCCTGCCAAGGAAGCTCACTATGTGACTCCTTCTCCCTGTACCTCACAGCGGGGTCGTTGGGATGATAATGATAATGCTGAGGAGAACAATGATGTTAAGTTGCTTTGGGCTCTCCATTGGGGAGAAAAGTGATGTGTAAATACCCTAAGTTTCAGAGCTAGGTTTGAGTCCAGTAGCACTTTAAGACACCAAAATTGGGCGGGGAGGGGGGATAAGTTTTTGAGTGTCAAAACTCCTTTTGTCACATACTGGTATTGGATTAAGAGAGCTTAGTCTCAGGAAAGCATACCCCCTAAAAGTCCAAGGTGCTACTGAGCTCGGTTCTAGTTCTTCTACAGGCCAAAACGCCTACCCTCCAGAAACTAAAATGTTTAAATTTCGCTGGTTGAGGACAATGCAGAGGGTGTGGTAAAAAAAAAAGTTGTGACTTTCCCAAGTAGGGCTCCAACAATGTGTATTGAATTGGCTTATGGTTCCAAATGCCCATGTGGTTCATGTTAAGGGCCGGCCGCCAGTTGACCAGACATACATGTCCCATATTGAGTTACTCAGAACTTCGCCCTAGCTGCCCTGGAGCCTTCAACATGACCTTCAGTATAAAACTAGGGGAATCAAAGTGCAAATAGATTAGTTGGCCTGTTTTCATCTGCATTCTGCAGGGGTTGGATTAGATGACCCTGGGGGTCCCTTTCAACTCTATGATTCTGTCAGCTGAGTCTTTGCAGAATTTGGAAATCCTCCTGGTAAGGTCGGATGTGAAGAATGGGCAAGGGGATGAAGGGAAAAGTGCTGGGCATACGGATAACTAAAAGAGCCAGGTCAAAAGGCTGGGAACCACCTGAGACCCAGATGTTTCCCCTCATTCTGCTGTCCCCCAAAGAACCCCTCACTAGGGCCATCGGTAGACATGTTTCAGTGCTATTAGATTTCTGTCTAGAGCACCAGGGACTAAATAACCCAAACTAGTCCCTATGTCAGGAACGTAGAATGTATCCCTTTCCCTAGGCAATTTGATTAGGGAGCGAAATGGCATTGGGACAAACAGCCTTGAAGTGATGCCACCCTGTGTTTGAAGACTGTTCTCCTTCATTCGGTTTTCTTTAGGTACCACGGTGAGAAGCTCCAGACGTACGTCAAGCCCAAGAGACCTTGTAGGAACGACCACGCTCTCATCTCCACCATTTACGATGACCCCCATCCTGTGGATGCAGGGGAGCAGCTGCTCCGGTGCCCGCTGCCAATCAGCATGAAGTATCGGCAAGATGTGCCATTTGTCCGTGCTGCTCCCAATGTGTGTCACGGCTCCAGTCACTCATGAGACGCACAGTGGCCTGTCAGCAAGGACTGGGTTTTCGGACGGACTTTGTGTCTTTTTTCTTTTTAGTTAAGTTTATATTAAAACAACATACTTGCAGACTCATGTGAATGAGTGGGCCAATGCTCATTATTTTAAAAATCCCTTTTTAGCACATCTGTTTCACATGATCCTTCCTTCATTCTTTTTAAATAAAAAAGAATGGTTTGTGGTCCCCAAATCTGAGCGAAATATTACTGTGTTGGGTTTTTTGACGATGAGGCATCCAAATGCATGTTTATAAATCGCCACAGCCTCTGTAGGTTTTGCAAATCCTGCCCTGTAGCAGTTCAGCATTAAATCTAAGCTTAGCGTTGGAAAAGGAATATCCTCTGTAATCCTTGTTATTTGCAAAGGCCCTCTTGTTCTCAACATAAAATAAACGGGGCAATATGTGAACACTAGGGGCCAAGCCTGTTGCATTTAGGAATACAATGGGTGCTAGATTGAGGAGGTGGGGTGGAAGAACTCTGCGGACGGCCTCCCCCAGGACCTGGAAAAGCTGCAGGCAGCTGTTAGGGAACTCACCGGCAGGGGCAGCTCTCATGCAGCAGGGATCTGGAGACTCTGAGCCTCGGAGGGAAGTGGAAGGAGGAGGGGGTGGTCAGGGGTGGGGGACGGAAGGTGACTGGCTGGCCACTGGACAAACAGGCAAGCTGATTGGAGAAGGAGGCACTCGGGGGTGTGACAGCTGCCTTTAGTGGGTGTTAAGTGCTGAATGGCACTTAAGCCATGAGACCAGCTCCTCCTCCTAATCCTTACCAGAAACATATTATGTGCAACAGATGGTGGGTGTTAACAGAAGGAAAGTGGAGGGGACAGTGTCTTTCCTTGATGGGAAATGTTCTTAAATTCCCTAGAAAGCATTCTGTTAATTAGATACCACTCATGGACCTCTTGACATCATCTAGACTGACCTGCTGAAAAGGTGGTCTAATGCTGTCACAGGGCAAGAATGAAGTAATGGTACAAATCTTTAAAAATACCTAATAACCTTTGTAGCACCCCCGCAATCTAGTATGTCTGACATCAGAGGCTACTACCACCAATCAGAGGCTTCTAAAATATAGTCCTACCTCTATCAAGCATGATGTAATGGCTCTGAATTTCCATGACAAATATGTGATCTGACCCAAAGCAGATTGTCCTTTGTCCAAACAGGCTTAATTTTGGCAAGATGGACCAATGTGGAATGGAAATTAATCAGTTATTCTGCACTACTCTACTACGTTTTTGAAATTCTATATCCAAAAATCTGTGGTTTATTACTCAAAATGCACCCACTGCCAATAACATACATCAAGTCCAACGATAAACCCAGTTAACTCTGATGTATTCCTGGGTGTCCAAGATCCCAGATGGTCTAGTTTGCACCCTTGAATCCTTGTAAGGCTTTAAGGATTCTGCCATAGAGGGTAAGTGACACCTCGGAGAGGAAGAGAATTAAAAATCTTGGGTTAACAAATACCCCAAGTTATCTCCTCTGTAATTATAATTTTGCTGCTCTGGGTGTAGTACAAGAGAATAATTTTGGAATATTTATTATCTTTGCACCCCATTCTCGAATAAGCTCAGGGTTTCTTGCATGATTGTTTTCCTGAGCTGTGTAGAATCAAGTAGTGTGTATGAGTGACTGGCATGTGAGATTTGTGGTTGAGTGAACTTGAGAACAAGCCTACCTGGTGAAAATCCCATGCTGTTCACTAATGCCGACTCCTTGAGCTGCTGGTAGAATACTTAAAAGTTGTGTCATTGGCCTAAATTCTTTGAGTAATTTATATGTTCATCTTTGGTATCATGTACTCTCCTTTCTTGGAGCTGACTTAAGACCACCTTCTGTGGTCTTTCAGATGCCTGTCCAAAGATGATGATGTCTCCACAGCTTCAGGAAATTTAAAAGCTCCTCCTCTATGAAGCACTGAGGATTAGAAACATGGATTTAAAAGAGTTGTCATATCCAATTACACAGCACTAAAAATGAAGGTCTGATTTTATATTTGTAATGGATCTTGTTTGGATTAGGAGATCACATTTTACTCATCATATTCTGGGCTGTCTACCAAGGCCTGAATAGTGCTTGCAATGCCCTCAAAGTTGGGAGGTGAGTCACTAACAGTAATGTTATCTCCCAGTCCAGTCATTGAAAAGACCCTGGTCATTTCTGATTTCAGATGCCTCAAATCTGTACCTCTTTCTCTTGAGGACTGTGGCTGTCATTAGACACCAATTTCAGCAAATGTTAAATATGA
The DNA here is from genome assembly GCF_049243985.1 of Paroedura picta. Taxonomy (NCBI): domain Eukaryota; kingdom Metazoa; phylum Chordata; class Lepidosauria; order Squamata; family Gekkonidae; genus Paroedura; species Paroedura picta. Next base: position 46,748,638 of record NC_135373.1, read on the forward strand.
ATGTGCTCAAATCCAGATTACTTCTAGGCTTTTGTGTGCACATTGCTGCTCCTTGTGGAGAGCATGGTGAAGGATATAGGAGTATCCCATGATGTATGGATGCAGGTTCAAAGAAAATTAAGGTTCTTCACAGTTTCTAAAGTGGGTTTAATTCATATTTAGAAACGGGAGGGGGAGACCAGTGCAAGGTAAGCTTTCTCCTGCATTTGTATATAACAAGATTCAGTTTTAAGCAAAAATTGTGTTCAGCTTGGCAATACAATACAAGCATGAGGAAAACTGGGATACTTTTATGCATTTCCGTTTCATGCTTGATGTTGGCTTGGCGTACTATTCTATCTCTAATGTGGCCAGCATCTCTTAAAACTTTCAAGGGCTTGTTTACATTATTATTCCCACAGTTCTGTGCCCCTCAGGTGTTTTTTCCCCTTTGAATAAATAGTTTTTGTATTTAAAAAAACAACAACCTGAATTTATTTGAAGTATTTGTAGAACCCAGATTCAGAATCTAATAATTCAGAAATAATTGTGTTCCTCCCATGCCCTCCAGAGGGCGCGCAAAGCCCCGGAGGTCCGTTCCAACTCTATGATTCTAGGAAAACCAGAATAAGTTCTTTCGCTGCCACCTTTGCCCAGGAGAGGGCGCTCCTTGCCTACATCATAACGCTCTACCGTGGTCCCAATAGCACTTGGGATCGTTGCCACCGACCCATTGTTTCTGCACGGACGGGAATAATGGAGGTACGCAGAGCATCTCCCCATAGAGATACTGGGCTAGAGCGGTACCCCTCTGCGCCTATGGCGACTCATGGCCAATTTCTAGCCGAAGCGCGCGCTATGTAGCCTTTCCCCCCATCTTTGCTAGGGTGCGTTAATAAAACTAGTCTGTGTTGCAGCTACTTGGGAGGTGAGTTGTGTTTGCTTCGGTTTCCTCTTGCCGCCTCCCCGCCCTTGAGTGGTTCCTTTAACTCGTTCCCCCCGTTCATTTCATGGCAACATATCGCTTTCCCCCGGAACTTGGTTGTGTGTTCGCAAGGTGGCCCTGTGTGCGATGCGTTTATTCCTGTATGCCCCCCAGCATTTCCATTGAGTCCCCGCAAGCAGCCTACGCCATGTCCTTCGCCCTTCACAGGGTTCTTAAGCAGCCTCAGAAACTGCTCAGGAAAATGCCAAAGAAATCGGACCTCTCCCAGCCAGAAGCAAGCATCACGGCAGTAGAGGTTATACTTGGCTGCTTGTTTATCTAATAGATATTCCCCTGCTCTGACGACACCCAAGAGTTGTTCTCAGGTGGGTCAGAAAACCAACAAGGAGGTTTAAATAGGCGAACTGTAAAAAAATGTGGGGTTTGACTGTTACATAATGTGAGAAACGGCCATGGTTTTCCATGATGAGATGGATTGAGAAATCTGAACAACAGAAAGTTTATACCTTATAAAATGTATAAATAAATGTGTTCTGCATTACTAGATGTGAAATTCTCTTGTGTTTTATGTTGGAGTAGTGGGAAGTAACATGGAGAAATTTTACAAGTGGTTCTGTAAAGCAGAATAATCTTACAAGCAAATCCTGTTTCCCAAAATTTGATGGCCATTGCTGCCCTACTTCAAATGGAGTTCCATGTTGGTGTGAACTAGGAAAGGTGCCTGATGAAAATGGTGCATTATACAGACTTTTCCTTTCAGTCCCAGTGCAATGCTAAGCAGAGTCACACCCTAATGAGTCCCTTTGAAGTTTAGGGCTGCAATATTAATATCCCATTTACCAAGTAGGGAGGGACCGGGTCATTTAGCTATATTGTAAACTCAGGGCATCTTCTATGTATGAGCTGTTTTGGTTTCCAAAACACATCTTAATTATCAATCTGAGCAACTTCACCCATTGAGCACTATGTGTATGTATGCCTCTTAGAAGTTTTGAATTCACTTCTTAATGTAGCTCTACTCCCTAGGCAACCAAAATTGGCTCTATTATCTGAAGCAATGGGAAAGCATGAATCAACTTTTACTGGAAAATCTTCTGATGCCCTAAATAGAGAGTGATTTGATATAGCATCTTTATTTGGACTTATATTTAGTAATCATTTAAAAAAACACCAATGTCCAAATAACAAATACTTGATCAACAGGAAAAAAATGAGGTGTGCTTTCAGTGTTTCTGCTTAAATGAATTGAAAGCTTGATGTGGTGATTTTTATGGGAATCATACCAGTAAAAAATAAATACAACATAGCATGTATTTCCCTTATACTGTTTAAATTCAGGGAGGGAGGGGGACGAAGAAACCTGTTACATTTCAGCACACCCATGATATGTTGCAGGCATGGTAGTCTACTCATTCATCTCAACATGTGCATGTGCATTACTTGTTGCAGATTAGATTGGAGGTTTCCATCGTTTGAAGGGAAGCCTATACATACGAATTTTAGCTTTGGTTTTGATTTCACTTGCACAGCCAATCCATCATAACTTGAAATCATGAATTTGTAGTTTGATTCCCCCCTCCTTTTTTTTTTTTTTTTTGCAGTTCTGTAAAATATCCATATACTCTCTCATGCACTTTCAAGATTAATCGCCTGGAATAAAACTCACTGCAGCTTGGAAACTGGCAAGATTGCCCAATACTGTATTGGTAGTGGTATCCATTAATTGTGATTCATTTTACAAAATGGCAAATCTTTTAAAATGGACAATTTTCAATCTGACGTCTCTAAGCACTGTATGAAATGATCCATGTGAACAAGTATTGTTCCTTGTGTTACCCTTTCATAGGAGGAGAAAGAAACGCCAGTCATGTCAAAAAGCCACAAGCAGCCTTCACTGGCCTTTGGGCAGGCAGTGATTGGACCTCCTGGCTCAGGGAAAACGACCTATTGTCTTGGCATGCAGGAATTCCTTTCTGCAATTGGGCGCAAGGTAGCTGTGGTGAATCTGGACCCAGCCAATGAAGGGATTCCCTACCAGTGTGCTGTGGATATATCTGAGCTGATTACCTTGACAGATGTCATGGAGAACTTGAAACTGGGACCAAATGGTGGCTTGATCTATTGCATGGAGTATCTAGAAGCTAATTTTGACTGGCTGCAAGAAAAACTGTCTCGGTTCAAGGGTCATTACTTTTTGTTTGACTGCCCAGGACAGGTGGAACTTTGCACCCACCACAGTTCACTGAGAAACATCTTTGCCCAGCTTGCCAAGTGGAACTTCAGGGTATGTAAGGAATGAGCAATAAAATAAATTAAAGCTTTTCAGGATGGAGGGAGCAGGATGCTAACATTTCTGGAGGCTTAGCTGCAAGGCAGAATGGATTCCCTAATACACCTTGCCATTTGTGATGTGGCATCATTTGAAACATTGGACCAGATCTAGTGTGGTTTAATGGTTAGAATGTCAGACTAGTGTTCTAATGTCCCCTGGGAAACTTTGGGCTCTTTGCTTTCTCCATAGGACTTTGAACAGGTAAATGAGAGAGGGGAGAACAATCTAAACTCAAAGCCTCTCCCCCACACCCCAACCCCAACAATGCCAGGCCTGCAAACTGCTCATCTACACCGGGAGAGTAGCTTATAAATTCAGCAGGGTAGAAGAAGAAAAAGAAAAGTTGTTTTTTATACCCCACTTTTCACTACCCAGAGAAATCTCCAAGTGGCTTACAATCGTGTTCCCTTCCTCTTCCCACAATGGACACCCTGTGAGCTTGGTGGGGCTGAGAGAGCTCTATGAGAACTGCTCTGAGAACAGCTATAAGAGAACTGTGACTAGCCTAAGGATATGTGGAGGAGTCCTCTTAACTACTGCACCATGCTGTTACTTCTTTGTAGGTCAGTGTTTCCTTAAGAGCAAACAGCAAGGCAGATAGGGGATCCAGGAAACTACTAGCTACAGTGAGTAAAGAGAATCGACACATTCAGTGGTAATAAACCTCAATCCAGGGCAACTGGTTGGCCATTGTGTGTGAGAGAAAGAATGCTGGAGTGTATGTTCCACTGGCCTGATCCAGCAGGGCTCTGCTTATGGACTTATGATGTTGTCCTGGTGTGTCTGCACAGCAGGTGTATAATCACAAAAATACAGGTGGACAAACAGGAGAACAGATGGAGTTGGCATCCAGATGTGACCTTTTTTGAATTGTGGTCTTGAGACTGGCTGGCATCCTTAAAGAGGCAATAATTGCCTCAGACAATAAAGAACATCCCCGCTGGCTTTCTTTGGCTAGGCTAGGCAGTGCGCACCCAGGGGCAGGGGAAGGAGTTGCCTGTTGTCAAGCATGAGTATGCTTTTGCCCCAGTGAGTAATAAATGGATCACAAATCTGATCTCAATCAAGGGGCCTTTGACAGGCCAGGCTGCGATTCTGTGCCTGAACTGGCAGTCCCTCAACCCAGAGAGGATAAATTTGTGGCCGGACCTGTTTTAAGTGATCCGCTGTCTTGATGGGGGGGAGAGATGCAGAATGACTCTTGAGAGAGTACAGTGACCTAACTGTAACCGCTCCATTAAACGTATAAGCCAGTGTGGTATAGTGGCTGGAATATTGGACTAGGATCTGAGAGGGCCAGGTTTAAATCCCCACTCTGACATGGAAGCTTGCTGGTTGACCTTAGACCTGTTTTAATCGAACCTGCTTCACAAGGTGAGGATAATATGGAGCATGTTGTCAGGCTCTTTGGGTCCCCATTGGGGAGAAGTACAGTATAAGTGAAATAAATATATGACCATTTCCTTGATAGGTGCAAAGCAATAAACAGCAACTTTTCTGAGATTTAATGGACCAGATACTTGGAACAGATCCCTGTTTGCCAAGTCTTCAGCCACTGCAGAGGAGCTTGGCTTAGCTTGAACTGTAAACAGTGAGAACCAGGAGATTGCGACAAGTTCTGACTGTCTAAGCTGTGCTAGACTCTCCACACAAATGTACTTCCTGCGTCTGAAAAGTAAGGCATAGCAGCCCAAAGAGTTGGTACAAATCACTGCCACTTCCCCACTTTGAAAGACCATACCTGTTGTTGGCTGAGGATACACCAATCACCTAGCTGGAATCAATTGGGAAAGAATTATGTGGACCGTTTGCCTTGGCCAGCCTCTGTCAACGAGGCCAAAAGCCTGGTTTACTGGCCCCAAAGAGCAGCAGTAATAAACAGGGAAGGTCACAATCCAGACTTCCCCAATCTGCAGTGGGGAAGACTGAAGAAGAAGAAGAGCTGGTTTTTTGTACCCCATTTTTACTACTCAAAGAGTCTCAAAGCGGCATACAATCGCCCACCCTTCCTCTCTCCACAACAGACACCCTGTGAGGTAAGTGGGGTTGAGAGAGCTCTGAGAGAACTGTGTCTGACCCAGGGTCACCCAGTGAGACAAAGCTACACCAGCAAAGTAATTTGTGGCTATGCATTCCTGAGAAATCCTGGTCTGCTTGATATCATCTTTGCTACAGTTTAAGTAAAGGAAGTTGTATAGAATTGTGGGTTGTCTGTGTGTCCAGGTCCAAACTGGAAAGATTTACTTATTTCTCTTTCTTGGTGTTTTTTGTTTATATGACTGTTTCAAATTCTTTTTAGCTGGCTGCTGTTCATCTGGTGGATTCTCATTACTGCACAGACCCCGGCAAGTTCATCTCTGTTCTCTGCACGTCCCTCTCCACCATGCTGCATGTGGCACTGCCCCACATTAATGTCCTCTCCAAAATGGACCTGATTGAACAGTACGGGAAACTGGGTGAGAACTGCGGCGGGGGGGAGTCCAGAACAGTGGGGTTTATCTTTTTTATGAAAGTGGCCTGGCCATGGGTGTAGAGTCCCCCTTGGTGGTCTCCCACCCGAGTTCTGAGGTCTGAAGAGTTCAGGCTCTAACATGCAGCTGTGAGAGAACCACTTATGGACTGCTGTGTGCCCAGGTTGCCTGGAGGAGGCAGAAATACGACCTTGAATAGAGCTTAAAAGCTACACCTCTTGCCCTTGTGTGTCTTGAGATAATGCAGCTTTGTCAAGCAAACCCTAAAGATTTATTTTCCCCTGTTCTCTTGCCTTGCAGCCTTCAACTTAGATTATTACACTGAGGTTCTGGACCTTTCGTACCTGTTGGAACACCTGGCTTCAGATCCCTTCTTCAAGAATTACCGTCGGCTGAACCAAAAGCTTGTGGAAGTGGTTGAAGATTACAGCTTGGTCTCCTTTGTTCCCCTCAACGTGCAGGTCTGTTTTGGGAACGTGTGCCTGTCATGCGTCAGAAGCTGCTTAGGCCAGGTTTTGTTTGTGGACTGCTGGTGGCATTCTTTCTCCTGCTGGAAAGCAAATAAGTTACATTTGGATTCTGTCTGTATCTCCTCTTCAGCTTCTCTGTAATACGTTGCTGCAGCGTTTAAACCGTCATAGGCTGGATTCTGTTTATACAATCATATTCCAACCCTCCTCCAAAGAGCTCAGACCAGCACCAATTATTTCTTCCTCCTTTTTTGCCATCCCCAGTGGGGTAGGTTAGACTGTGAGAGAGGGTAATTTGCCCAAGGTCAAAAAGCAAGCTTTGCTGCAGAGGGCACTTCTGAGCCTGGCTCTCAGGTCTCAATCGGATTCTGTAACCACTACCCCAAACTGACTCTTGGCTTCCTCCTGTGAATCCATTTCCCTAGCAGGGGAGTCTTCAGCCGGCCAAAGGAGCCTCTGATGGAAGAGGTGTGCTCTGCCAGAGGGCAAGATCACCCCTAGTAGAACCAGTTCCTCAGATCTAGTCCTGTGGTGGTGGAAAGTGTGGTCAAGTGGCAGCCCCATAGGGATTTCTAGGCAGGAGACGTTCAGAGGTATCCAGTCCTGTAGGTTTTATTAAATAAACAAGTGTACCATGTAGCTCACAGACGGAGCCGTGCAGTAGGATGTCCTCAGTTCCAATCCTTCCTCTGCCATGAATTTGCTAGATGGCCCAAGGTTAGCATTCTGCTTGCTTTCCTCCATCTGTAATGTGGGATAATAATAGTGATCATTCAGGGTTGTTATAAAGACTGCTATTATGGCAATAAAGATAATCTGTTTGAAATAGTATGTTGTTTTAAATTAAAACTCTAGAAGTGGTAAACATATTTTTTTTAATTGCTGAAACTGCCAGAAAAATCAAAGAGAAATACATAAGGAGCTGTAGAGCTTAACATACTGGAGAAATTTTTTAAAAGGTTTCTTTTCTGAGACATACTTTCCTTGGAAAGAAATATTATTTATTTAGATTTTTCTGCCTCCCCCCCCAAATGGGGGAGATGTTTATACTCTGCATTTATGTATCATTCTTTCCTCCATTTTATTCTGGCAGCAAGCCTGTGGGTGATGTTAGGCTGAGAGAGTACCTGGCCCAAGGTAACCCAGCAAGCTTCCACAGTGGAGTGGGGATTTGAACCTGGGTCTCCCAGGTGCTAGTCCAGTACTCTCACCACTACACTAAGCTGGGGTCTCTGGAAGAGACTGGGAGAGAGCTTCATGTTGGGACAGAACACAGAGAATGCTCAGTATATTACCAGAAGCAGGGGGCTGGACCAGATGGCCTATATGGTCCCCTTCCAACTCTATGATTCTATCTATGATTGCCAAGGGAGTGGGAGAACTGCTTGGTAATGGGGATCTGTTGACAGTCCGCATGTCCTTGTCCCTTTGCACAGTGACTGCAGCCTCAGGAAGGAAGGGTCAGTGCGCATGTGCAAATGAGCCATCAGGCTCTCCAGACTGAGCTTTTCCCTCCCACCAGTAGAAAGGCCTTTTAGTGACCGCTTTTCACACATAGCAAGAAGCCAAGTCTCTCCCTGTGCTGATGAGCAGCTGGGTGGGGCAGTGGGGGAGTCATGCAGCATTGTGTGTCTGTCCCTCTGCCCAGGAGAAGGAGAGCATGCAGCGTGTGATGCAGGCGGTGGACAAAGCCAACGGCTACTGTTTCGGCGATTCGGAGCAAAGAAGCCTCCAAGCCCTGATGTCTGCGGCAGTGGGAGCCGATTTCCACTTCATGTCGTATCCTTCCCATGGTCCTTTCCCCCGTTGCTCTGAAGTTGTTGGTTTTTTTAAAGAGCCTCAGGAATCAGAAGTCACAGAGGGTTGGAGAAACCTCCACATGCAATATTGCATTGGTGTTCTGAGGGCCCAGGGCCCATGCCCAGTGGCTGAACAGCTGCTTGGCATTCTGGAGTCTCAGGCTCAGTCCCTGGCCTTCCTAGTGAGATGGTGCTGGGGGCAGAAGGCAAGGCCATGTCTCCTGGCAGGGCCTGCCACTAGGGTGACATGCTGCAATACCTTTCAGAGTGGGATTTGGGCAGCTGCACTTTGCCATGCCAAGCTGTGAGCGGGCAAAGGCTTGGCAAGCAGAAGGTTCAGGCCCTGGTCACCCCCAGTGAAGGGCTCTGAAGTCACAAGTGTTAGGAAAGACCTTCCTCTGATGAACCCTCAGGAGAGTGGCTGCATGGCAGAAGAGACAATATGGCACTAGATGGCCTGGCCTGGCCCAAGGCTTTCTGTGCTGTGCTTAGGGAAGGGCAGTGGCCCAGTGGATACAGCACAGCACACACTCTCAGCTGCAGAGGCCCCCAGGTTTGAGTCCCAGGAGTAAAAAATTAGAATCCTTTGTATAATAGCCAGCCAAATAACACCGCTCAGCAGGCAGGCTTTCGAGTTCTCCAGAAGTTTTTGTTTAGTTTAAAAGATGGGGGAGAGATTGTTCAGGCCACGATCCCAAAGCTTTTTCTTTTATCTGTAATTGCTTCACTGGCTCCAGGGTGTGGCTACCAGCATCAAGCTGTACCCCAAGAACAGCCTTTCTCAACTTATTTATTTTACTTATTTATTTATTACATTTGTATACTGGCCTCCCCTGAGGCTCACCATTTACCATTGAGAAACTCCTGAAACATTCTTCGGACTTTGAGAAACCCTAGAAGTGGGGTTTGCTATTATAGTAAATCCCAGAACAGGGTTGAGAAGTATAGCTGTGTACAGGCCCCCCATGGCCCTCCCCTTCCCACCCCCTCCAGGCCCATCATTGTCCATGGGGGAAGGGGCAGGTCAACATGACCATGTACGGTTATATCACCTGATAAATGTTTAACAAATTTTATAAAATATATTAAAAATTAACTCCCACCTATTTTGGAAACCCTTCCAGGACTGTCAAGAAACCCCAGACATTCACCAAACCCTGGTTGAGAAAGCCTGACCTAGAAACTGCCTAGGTGAAAACTGAGCAGTCAGTAGTTGATCGATACAAGCACTAATTGCGTTGCTAATAATGTTCTCTTGACTATCAATGTGAGAGAGAATCCTGACTCCACTGCCTCCCTTGTGTAGCGCGCCCTTTATGTGTGTACCAGCCACACTTGCTGCTTTCTCCTTAATTCCCAGACAACCAGCACCCTGGCAGTCCAGGAGAAATACGTCTCGTCACAGGAGAGCACCGTGAAGCAGGAAGACATGGACATGTAGCGACACGCTCGTGGCAGACGGCAGGCCACCGAGGACAGATAAGTCGGCCCGGCGATGACGTGCTGCTTTGCAACTGGGCCAATTCAGCCCAGTCCTCAACGTGTCAGAGCCCACTGAATTGTCTCCACGTTTGTACGTTGCACGCCACTCTTTAGGGCTCCTGCTAGACAAGAGCCACGACTTTGAGATGTTTCTAAGTGCAGTCAGGAGCCTTTGCAAGTGAGAGCAGGCTTCCCCTTGCCTTTTCTGAGCTCCCCCACTTCTTTCCCTGCTCTGTTATTTCTTGCAGAAGACATAAAAAGACACAGAAGGAGACTCTTGGTGGAGGGAGCTGGCTCTCATTGCAGTGACTGGGAACACTCATTCGGCTTTTCTGATTCCTGCAGCTGATGCATGAGGGGCTGTCCAGCCCATATCTATACGTGGTTGGCAAGGAAATATTTGTAGCCTTAGCATGATGCAGCTGATTCTCACTGCAGGTGCTACTTTGTAAGCCAGTTGTGGGAGGCAAATAACCTCCTTGTAAGCCAGGTGTGGGTATCATCCTGCCAAACAGGGAGGATACATATAATCTTGTTACACTTGTTCAAAAATCGGGGCAGGGAGGACACCGGAAACTCTTCTTGTTGTGTCTTTTAGGTTGACAGCCTCTCTGAGAGTTCTTTTTATTATGGAGCGCTCAATGAATAAAGAACCAAAATAACTACGAACCCTTGGAGGTGCTAAATCAGCTTTCCATTGACTTTCGCTGGCAGGAAATGCTTGGTGCCCCACCTCAATGTTCTTTATCACAGAGACAATTTGCACGGCTTTCCTTTTCCTTTGGCTGGGTGGGGCACAGAGGAATCTTTGCTGCTTCGGGCATACAGGACAATTTCCCAAAAAGGAGCGGGTGGGGGAGAGCAGCTGGGATAATTTTTTCCAAACTTTCCTGCCAGAAGCTGCTGACTCAGTGGCATGGCACTGGGGCGCTGCTTTCTCCTCAAAGAGCTGCCTGGCTGTACCTTTTCTGCTCAGGATCCCTTGCGATGTCTCATGGGACTGCCATTGAGATCACGTTCTGCCCTCACATAACTGTCCATGGACAAGGGCACCGGAGGCCTCTCTGCATTTAGGGGACTGTGATTAATGTGTGGCGAATGGGGTCTGCTGTGAAAAAGAGAGGGAGAAATGCCCACCCTCGCAGGGCATTATGCATTTTGCTATAGAAATAAACCGGATGCTGATGAGACTGTTTGAAAGCATATCCTAACACAGCAGCCTGCTTGACTTGACACTTGTAGATATTTTCATGCTTGAAACGGAAGATAAAAGGGCAGAGTCTGCACTTACTTTCTTTATTCCATTGTCAATCCTGTTGAATCCAGATTGCTTTGAACTCGGGTCTTCCTCTCCCCCCCCCCCCCCCATTGAAAGAGGAAAGTCTTCTGCACGTGGTTAAGGAGGCTCAGAAGGTGGGGGGGGAGCCAAGCCTCTTTCTTTCTTTTCTTGAAGTGGGGGGAGAAGCCAAGCAGGGAGCCTCTTTATTTTCTTGGGGGGGGGGGGGAGAGGATCGAAGAAGGCAGAGGAGGGAGAAAAAATCCAGGACCAACAGAAGTTGAGAGAAATTAGGGGCTTCTCCTTTAAGGCAAACTTGTCACATGACCAGGTGTGACCCATCAAAGGTTCTCGACCACGGAGTTTTCTTTCCCAATCCGGATTTGAAAAATATTGAGCATTAAAAGCACTCTAAGATATCGCACAATAAAAGTAGGGTCACTCCGGATCAATCCTTCTTGCTGCAGAAGGAAAATTTAAATTGCCCAAAATCCAAATGGAAATCGCATTCTGTGTAGAGGGCAGAGACTGAATCGATCTGGGGTTGGAATAAAAGCTCTGTGCAGTTTACACCAAGGACTGTAGGAATAGCCTTATTGAAGCAGACCTAGATCTGTTGGCTGCTGTTTTATAAGTTGCTTAAATTTCATTTTGGTATGGGTTTTTTACTGAATGGCAGGTATTGATGCAGATAGTCTGTCTGGTATAAAGGTTAGAATGTTGGGAAACACATTCAAATTCCCACAGAGCTTAGGGTTAGATCCTGACTAGCTATATCCATGAGTGCAAAGACTTGTGGAGTGTGGTTTTCCTGCCTCCCCCCTTCCATTGCAGCCCAAAATGCCCCCTGAAATCCTGTTCAGGGAACACAGGGGACCTTATGGAACTGGAGGGTGGAGAAGAAATTATTTTTGAGCTTTCTTATTATCTCGATTGAATGCGCAGCCCTCTCTGGTTATGAAGGGAAGATTAAGAAAGATGCCTTACTCAGACGGCCTTTATGATTGTTCTCTCAGGAAAACTGGAACTTTAAAAGATATTTTCTTGGGGTGTCTTCCTTACATTAGCCCTAGAAATATATTTTTTACACAGTCCCTAAATAATTTTTCATCTTTGACTCATCACAAACTAGTTTTATTCCCTTTATCTGAGATACTCCCTAACCTTACCCTCCCTGTTGCAAGATTTTTCCATTGGTTCACCCTGACCTGGACAGCCCAGGCATGCCTGATCCCATCAGATCTTGGAAGCTAATCAAGGCAGCCCCTGGCTGGTATTGGATGGAGTTCTTCCAAGGAATATCCCTTGCCTGACTGCCAGACAATCTTGGATCTCCTGACTATACCACACATGGCTTATGATAAGCAATCAATCCATTGGTTTGGTGTTGTGTCCAGATGATGCTACTTAACAGAGGGTTTTTGACTGCTCAAGACTTTTAGTTAAGGAGCTTTAATCAGATTAAAGGAAAGGGGCATATAATTAAGTCATAAGATGCGCCTCTCTGTTAGGTGACTCCAAGCAGATTGAAGTGGATGATTGAGTGCCGGGCTGTGAGTAGCATCCCCACTCCCTCCAGCTCCTGGTCACCTCTACTTTCATGTTGTTTAACTCCAATCTCAAGAGAATGGTCCTCAAATGCCACCGGGGGAGGGGGTGTCATTCCATCTTCAAAGCTTGGATCCTACCTTCCATTTCTGTTTGTACTTGTGGGGAAAAAGGACAATCCTTTTTTCCTGATTCGCATCTTGCTCTGCAGCCTTCCATTTTGACACCCATTGTGTTCTGAAGGCACACCTGACTTGCTGGTTTCACAGTTTTGGAGGGTCACAGAAGACTGCTGTAGAAGGGGGGGGGGGCTTATTTTTGCTTACATTGCTCAACCCCTCCTGTGCTGTGTGAGATCACAGCCTCAGTCAGTGTAGTTTGTGTTTCAGTATTCAAAGTGTTTTGCCTACAGTGAGGCAGGCCAGGCCTCAAGCCCAGATGAGATCTGACATGATCACCCAGATGGTGGTTGCCCCAAGGCTGGCTTCCACATGGGACAGGTCAACCTGAAGAGCTCAAAGGTAAGGAAGCCGGTTGAGCTGTGTCCAGCTGTGGGTGCCAGCAGGGCAGAGGTGTGCATTGGTGTGCAAGCAGGGAAGCACTGTCAACTCAGGTGTATGAACACCTGCTGTGCCAGTAGAAAGGGACAGTGTTTCCTTTGACTGCTGAGGGTGCCATAAAGTCTAAGGCCAGCTGGGGAAATTAAGGGTTTCCCCTTTGCACCTCAGTGGCTGAGTATCTGTGCTTGAGGCGCTGGGAGGGGAAACCAGAAACTCAGCCTAGAGAGTGAGGGAAGGCGGTTCCCAAAGCCGAGAGGAACCAAGTGTGGACGTGAGCTGTTACAAATCTTCCCCGTGGTTAATATGGTCAGTTCTTTCCCCCTTCTTAAGGTAATGTTGCTCAGTGATGTGAGAAGACTCAAACTACAATTCCCAGGATTCCATGGAGAGACCACAACAGTACCTAACGAAGAGGGGTGGGGAGCTGTGGTTCGGTGAGCAGAAAGGAAGGTTTCGGCTGAAGGCTAGCTTAATCAGCCATGGCACATTCCCTTAGCATATAGAACAGGGATGGTCATAGAATCGTAGAGTTGGAAGGGGCCATACAGGCCATCAAGTCCAACCCCCTGCTCAATGCAGGAAAAAGCATCTACGATAAGTATCTGTCCAGCCGCTGGTTGAAGACTGACAGGGGCTCATGGTAATTGTAGTCCACGGACAGCCACAGTCCCTCCCCCTCCACCATAGAACCTCATTGTGATGACACAACTTTTCCCCAGGGTGGCAACTGATGTGGGAGACATGCTAAATGCAAGTACAAAAAGTAAAGGGGCACCATGCAAGGGACAAAAGCAGACAAAACGCTGAGTCAGTGTTCAAAGAATGGGGGGGCAGGGTGACCCTCTAGGCCAAGGGTAGTCAACCTGTGGTCTTCCAGATGTTCAAGGACTACAAATCCCATAAGCACCTGCCAGCAAACACTGGCAGGGGCTCATGGGAATTTTAGTCCTTGAACATCTGGAGGACCACAGGTTGACTAACCCTGCTCTAGGCTCCACTCTCTCATTGATCCCTTCCTGCTGATGCCCATCAGCCATGCTCCAGCTCTCTTCCTGCAAAGAGAAGTCACAGTTATTGATTCAGAACACTTTACATTATCAATAAAAAAGGGAGGCATCTAGCTGCAGTGATGACCCTCTTCCCATTTGTCCTCACTGTGGTTGTAAAAGGTGTGTTGGGAAGTCCATATGGTGCCCTTTCCCTTCCCACCCACCATTCCTCCCTCCTTGCATCCCCAGGGGGCTGTGTGTCATTTGTTCTTCAGATTACCCGCGGTACAGAGTATTGCTATCACACAAGGCTGGCCAAACTGGCTCTCCAGATGTCCATGGACTACAATTACTATGAGCCCCTGCCAGCAACATGCTGGCAGGGGCTCGTGGTAATTGTAGTCCATAGTTTGGACTTTCCACCCATACATAGTGCTTAATTTACAACTGTCCTTAACTGTTTTTAAAACTGCAAGACGCCTGCTGGTGGCAAGGTGGGGGGAAAGTCAGGTGGGGGGGCAGAACATGAGCCAAATCCCTGAGTGGAAGCAGCGTCACTGCTACAAATGTTCCCAATTCACAGAGGCTCTCTGAGCAAAACAAGGATCCTCCCAATGTAGAATTTACCCTTAAAAATTTTTTTTATCCACCACTCTATGCTTTGTCTAGCAAAGTGGCTGTAACTTCAGGCATGCCTTCCAGCTTGCCTCACGGATAGGAGCGTTTCTCATCCGGACTGTTTCCTTTCTGGACAGCTACTGTAAGTGCTGGGCAGCACACCCATCACTGTGGGAATGTGCCCAGTGGCATTAGGCTGCACAGCCTCCAAGAAGGACACAAACCTCATGGCACACAGAGGCCAGGCTGGAGCTTGGGTGCCCCATGCAGCACGAAGGGAACGGCGGGGATCCACACAAAGCTTGCAGGGAGCTGTCATCTCTGCAGCTCACGTTTATGAATTTGGCACCCAGTTCTGCGTGCGGCTTGTTTCCTCATCCAGAGCCTTTCATCTCTCCCCGCCTGCAAGCGAGCAGGCTGTTCTCACACCGGCACCCCCTCCGAAACTTTGCTGCCGTTTCTCCACCTTTAACATGAGGTGGGGCTGGGCAGAGCTCCAGCAGGGTGGGAAGCGCTGAGATTCCTTTGCTCCAATTTCTTTTTGAAAGCTGTACTGGGTTTGTGGCTCAAAGTTTGTGGCTAGGCAGCTGTAAATGGTTAAATCAGGGGTGCCAGGTTAGCTTTCCTTAAAACCCCATGCCTGACACAAAGGTAGCTTGCTGGGCATCTTTAGGATTGACAACAAGAATAAATGAAGCTGCCTTATACCAAATTGAGTCCATCAAAGTGAGCATCATCTACTCGGACCAGAAGAGCCTCTCCAGAATCTCAGGCCAAAGTCTTTCATTTCACTTGCCAGGGCAGGCAATGCTGGGGATTGAACCCAGGACCTTCTGGAGGCCTAGCAGATGCCCTACCACTCTAAGCAGTTTGCAAACGAGAAAGAAACAGAAAAGAAAGATGATGGTCCTGAAACTTGATTGCAAAATTGGACATCTGGGAGCAGAGTCATTTTAAACCCTGTATGAGCAGCTGTCCCAAGTCTGCCCCAACCCTTGAAAGGTGCATTGCCATTTCTTGAACAGGTGAATAATTTCTTTGCCGCAGGGTTAGTTTTAGAGCAACACTGCCGTCTGCTGGCAGGTGGAGATACAGCCGCACAGGGTGCTTCACTGCACCTCAGCACTGTAGATCCTACCATCCGTGCCGTGTAGAGCAGGGGTAGTCAACCTGTGGTCCTCCAGATGTTCATGGACTACAATTCCCATGAGCCCCTGCCCGCGTTTGCGTGCAGGGGCTCATGGGAATTGTAGCCCATGAACATCTGGAGGACCACAGGTTGACTACCCCTGGTGTAGAGGACTCTGGAGGGAGCGTGCGTGGCAACGAGACTTCAGTAGATATTCCAAAAGTGCTACAGGACAACAGGAAGGAGAAAAAAGCCCTAATTACAAACCATATAACTGGGATGAACATCTGGGATCCTACCAAATTACCTAGTGCAAGGGGCTCCTCCATCCTTGGAGCAGAGGAACTCCATTTCCAATTAAGCACTGCATTGTGGGTAAAACAGAAGTCGCTTAGCCATGGTGGAAGGCTGAGTGGGGCAGAAACAGGAACCTTCAGCCCTTTTTGAGCCATACTCTCACCAGGCTGGGTTGCTTTGCGTTGCTTTGCTGCCAGGTCCCGCCTGCTGCCACTCCCCGGGGTTCCGCCTCCTCTGCCTCATCCAGCCAAACTGGTCTCTTGGGGCAAACAGCTGTGTTAGCAAAGTTGCTGGATCTTCATTGGCCTGTGCGACGAGGAGCCCCATTCTTCCACCCTATATAAACTGCTTAGTAACGGCTTTTTTTGTTTGTGTGTGTGTGTGTGTGCGTGTGGGGCAAGCCCAAGGCCTCCCAAGCACATCCCCGGAGAAGCCGTTAGACTGGCTTTGTGGCTCGACTCGCACTCCCCATGGCGATTCTCTCCTTCGGCTCCCTGCGTCTTGCAAAACTGGGCAAGTCTGCTGCACCCAGCTGTTCCCTGTTAACCCTTTGGAGAGAGTCCTGTTCGCAGCCGAATAGGTCTGTTTACAGAGGCCAGGGACCAGAAAAGACCTTCTGCCTCCAGGGATGTGAGACTGGGTCAAGCCTGATATGCATATTTTGTATGTTAATTATATAGGCAATGAACATATTACGAATTGCTTCGATTAGTGTAGGATTGCCAGGTCCCCTCTGGCCACTGGCAGTGGATGGAGGGGTGGGGTAGACTTGTCAGACCAGTTTGGGAAACTCTTGGAGATTGGGGGATGGAGCCTGGGGAGGACAGGGCCCTCAGTGGGGTGCCAGGCCATAGAGTCCACTGTCTAAAGCACCCATTTTCTCCAGGGAACTGGTCTCCGTTGTCTGGAACTGAGCTGTAGTTCTGGGGTATCTCCAGGTCCCACCTGGAGAATGGCATCCCTGAGCAGTAACCATTTCATGCTGAGGAGATCAGAGGAAGGGGCCTCCTCTATCGGTTGAGATGGGTTGCTAACTCTGGAAAGCACAGTCTGGCAAGGGGGGGGGCAGACCAAGACCCACCCTCCCAGGGGTCTAGGGGCAGGGCCTGTATCCCCCAGGATAATGCTGGCGGGATCAGAGGGTGGGGCCAGCTGAAATTCACCTCAGGTGCAGAGCTCTCTTTAGTGGTCTGTTGACTACTGAGAAGATACCAGGAAGGAAAGCAAAGCAGAAAAGGCAGTCAAAGACAGTTGAAACTGCTTCTGAGTTGCCTAAACATGGGCTGGAAAATGCAAGTTAAAATTGGCTGCAAGCTGCCTGCTGCTGCAGAGATCTGCATAGCTGTAGTGAAGCCAGTCCCTTGCCCTTTAGGACACAGTAAACAGCTTTCAATGGGCCTGTGGGCTCCATCATAAAGGGGCAGAAAACTTGTTGGGCAACCTGTAACTTGGAGGCAATTGAGGAGTATTTCCACTTCCTTCAACACTCTCTGACAGGCTTAATGCAGCTGTGCGTCAATAGAGCAGTTTCAAACAGAGACTACAGCATGAAGTGGAGGAGTTAGATCGCGTTTTAAACAGTATCCGATTCTATCTCGGAGGGCCTGGGAGTGGTTTGCTCCCTGGAGAAAGTTCTTGCCTCTCTGCAGGTGTTGATGCTCTTTTCTAATTCTTTCCTAATTCAGGGCCAGTTCTGTCATCACGGGCTCTCTGACAGATTGTTTTATTGGTTTGACTGGGACACATCTGACTATTGTGCCACTGGGACTGTTCATTAGGAGATGAAATTGCACACGTGTCCGCCAGCAGAAGTGTCACCTAACTAAGAAGTGTCACCTAACTCTAGCAGATTCAAGTTTGTGTTCTGCTTGATGAGTCTCCGGGGAGGGGTGGGGTACATAAATGTAATTAATAAATAAAATAAAAACGTGGTGCCACAAGTATCTTTGCTGCAACGCATCTGCTCTTCTGTAATCTCCAGGGGTGGCTTGGCTTGTAAACTTATGAGAGCATTCCCGGTGGGCTGAAACCTTGGGGGTCTTCTAATGACCAGGAGCAACTGAAGGTAAGCAGTGCCATTGTGGCCATGCCACAGGTGGGGTGCTTGACTTTGGAGCCAATCCAGGCGGTGGTGAGGGGTGTATGGTCACCACTTCTGCTGGCCGGTCAGTGGTAAAACAGGGCCAGCCTAGGCCTACTCCACTGGTTTCTGATCCATTATATGTTCCCAGTCCACCTCTTGAAATCATACAGAAAGGAATGGAAAGGTCTTCTCTGGATAAAGATGTTCAAAAGCACTCCTGGCCTCCACTCCACAGCTACCTCAAAGGCTCTTTAGAAGGGCGGAGGTGTGGTGGGATTCACAGGGAAAGGAGAACAAGGGGTTAATTGGTGGCTTTGAAGTGACAATTACAGGGGAGAGACGAGGTGGAGCTGAACCCAGGGTGTTGCAAACAGGGTGAACAGGTTTGGGTTTATGCAGAGTGGCCTCCCACGGCATTACCTCAGACAGAGCTTTGGGATGGGGCAGCAAGATAGAAGGCTCCCATGAAAGCTGCAGCAAACTCCAAGAACCTGCAGGTGACATCATTGAGAAGGACAGCAACTGAGCCGCCCTTCCAATATGGGTGGGACTGTGTCTGGAGTTACCAGCCAATGAAGGAACCACTGGGTGATCCACAGTGCTTTCCAGGGAGGCACCGCTTGGCCAATCACAATCACCCGTGAAGGTCCCTGGCAAGATACCTTCAGGACATCCATTACACCATCTAGACAACCCAAATGACATCAGGAGGTCAACTAGCTGCCCTGCCTGGCCCTCTGGGTGTAAGCAAACTTCCAGTACTACGTCCGCCTAGTCTATGCCGGCCCCTTTCTTGGCAATCCTGGCTAAGTTAATTGGGACAGACAGGGGTGGCCAAACTGTGGCTCCATCTGGAAGGGGCTCATGGTAATTGTAGTCCATGGACATCTGGAAAGCCACAGTTTGACCATCCCTGGAATAAGAGATCCCAAACTTTGCAGTAATAACACCCCCCCCCCCAGATGAAGGAGGGTAACACAGAGCCCTTTCACATGTTACAAAGATCATGGGGTATATATCTGTGTGGGGGTGTATTTTTCCTCACATGGTGCCGCCATTTTGGGTTGCCATTTTGATTCATTGCATTCCTGCTGGGCAATTGCCTGCAGAATTTTACACGGAGAGCAATCCTACAAAGATCAATTCAGTATCCTACTCAGCTCTATTCAGTTGCACTCATGCCAAGGAAAGCGTTCTCGGGCATGTATAGATTAGCCTTTCTCAACTTTTTTACCATTGAGAAACCCCTGAAACATTCTTCAGGCCTCGAGAAACCCCAGAAGCAATCATGCAGAATATGGTTGGTAAGCAGAGCCATCCAGGGCCCCTCCCCTCCCCACCCCCACCAACCCCATCATTGGCCATTTTGGGAGGTTGGGGGGAGGGGGTTCGACATGACCATATATAGTAATATCAGCTGAGAAATGTTCAACATATTTAAAATATATATATTAAAATTGATTACCTCCCACCCATTTGGGAAACCTTTATAGAGTCATCAAGAAACCCCAGGGTTTCGCGAAACCCTGGTTGAGAAAGCCTGGTGTAGACAGTGTGCAAATCAAGATGGCCTCTGACAGTACAGGAGGAAAACATGTTTTTATCCAAAGCTGAGGCGGTATAGTCCTTCCCATAGAGATGCCAGTGCCCAGGTGGGACTTGGGAATCCCCCGGTTTTACAGCTCATCACTAGGTGACAGAGATCAGTTCTGCTGAAGAAAACGGATGCTTCAAAGGGGGGGGGGGTTCTAAAGTATTATACTCCACTGAGGTCTCTCCCCACCTCAAGTCCCACCCAGTCCTGGCTCCACCCCCAAAGTCTCCAGGTATTTCCCAACCCATGGCTAGCAACCCAGTTTACCCATAATTTGAATGGGAGATTGGCTGAGTATCTGGTGTAAACTGTTCTGAGATAGCAGGAGGAAAAATAACATCCCAAGCAAAGAAAGAAGCACAAAAGTCCCTCAGGTGGTCCACTTGGGCACTTATTCCTGACTCAGGGGTATCAGATCTCAAGCTGGGCCTACCAAAAATTGCAAGAGTTTGTGGAAAACATATCTTAGATATCTTTACAGTGCCTGCTAGCTACATACATAGCTGGAAGAAGAAGAAGAAGAAGAAGAAGAAGAAGAAGAAGAAGAAGAAGAAGAAGGAGAAGAAGAAGGAGAAGAAGAAGGAGAAGAAGAAGGAGAAGAAGAAGGAGAAGAAGAAGGAGAAGAAGAAGAAGAGTTGGTTCTTATATGCCGCTTTTCTCTACCTGGAGGCTCAAAGCTGCTTACAGTCATCTTCCCTTTCCTCTCCCCACAACAGACCCCGTGAGGTGGGTGAGGCTAAGAGAGCCCTGATATCACTGCTCGGTCAGAATAGTTTTATCAGTTTCATCCACACAACAGCCTTGCAGGGTAGATCAAGCCCAAAGTCACCCAGCTGGCTGCATGTGGGGGAGCGCAGAATTGAACCTGGCATGCCAGATTAGAAGTCCGGACTCCTAACCACTACACCAAGCTGGAGAAGGAAACACAACACGAGGCAAGTGAAAACGAAGCACCAGAACTTTTGCAGTATCACAGCAGATTCTGGGTATAATCATGGTGGGTGACAGAGCTGGGTTTGTGTGCGAGTCCAAACTGCGGTACTCCTTCTTGGCTACTTCTGAAGAAGAGCCCTGCGGGATCATGTCAGCGGTCCATCTGATCCAGCATCCTGTTTCACATGGTGGCCATCTCGTTATGCTGCAGGCCTAACAAACAGAGCAAGCAATGAATAAAATCACTTCAATTGTTGTGGGCTGTATAATTGCATGTCTGACTGAGGCAGCCCTATTGTGATGGTTTTGGGCCATAGTGTGGAAGCCACTTTGGATCCCCACTGGGTAGAAAGGTAGGATATAAATCAAGGAAATAAATAAATATTGGAGACTTAGAATGGGATGAAGAAGAAGAGTTGGTTCTTTTCTCTACCCAAAGGAGGCTCAAAGCGGCTTATAGTCACCTTCCCTTTCCTCTCCCTGTGGGGTAGGGTGAGGCTGAGAGAGCCCTGATATCACTGCTTGGTCAGAACAGTTTTATCAGCGCCGTGGCAAGCCCAAGGTCACCCAGCTGGCTGTATGTGGGGGAGTGAGGAATCAAACCCTGCATGCCAGATTAGAAGTCTGCACTCCTAACCACTACACCAAACTGGATGTAGAATGGTGACTACAGGGGCTTACACTGATTTACTTCCATTATATCCTACCTTTCTCCCTGATGGAACCCTAAACCAGCTGATTTATTCTCACAACAGCTCTGTGCTATGCGATTCCATGGCAGATTCGAACCTGGTCTTCATGATCCTAGCCCAGTGGTCCTCAACTTGGGGGTCGGGACCCCTTTGGAGGTTGCACAACCCTTTCACAGCGGTCGCAGCAGGGCAAGCAGCTTGGCCTTGAATAAATCTTTGTTGGTCTTAAAGGTGCCCCTTTAATTTTTGTTCTTCCAAATCATTAGTTTTCGTGACGCAGTTTGTACCCTGCCCTTCTCTCCAAAGGGATCCCAAAGTGGCTGACATTGCTCCTCTTCCATTTCATCCACACAACAGCCTTGCAGGGTAGATCAAGAAAGAGCGTTCGTCTGTCTGGAGCAGCAGAAAAGAGCGAGATCGCCATGGTGGGACAAGAGGCAGAACTGAACTGAGAAACCCCGGGGGGAAAAACAATTTATATACAATCATGAACAATGGATCTTCACGCCATTGGTCAGTTTCAGTTTAATTTCTGTGAAAGAACCCTTGCCTAATTTCATGGTTGGGGGTCACCACAACATGAGGAACTGTATTAAAGGCAGCATTAGGAAGATTAGGAAGATTGAGAGCCACTGTCCTAGCTTGACACCTTGACATTATGCTGTTTCTACCATGGAAAGGACATGGAAAGAGTCTCTGCCCCACCCTCCCCCAGCACTTGGGACAGTTTAATTTGGAGTTTTCCATCCCACAGTTGAATTTGGTGTTTTCCATCCACACATTTCCCACAGGGAACCCACCCTACCTTTTTTTTCAGGATCCTGCTGATACTCACTACAGGACTCCCCTGGTAGACATGTGGAGGGGTCAAAAAGGTGCTGAAGCTCCCTCACCGGAGGCTGCCTCAGCTTTCAAGGCCCAGCCTCTTGACCAGACCACCCAAGCACTTCAGTAGCAGGAAGAGGGCAGGCTTTTTCTAGACAGCAGCGGTGCAGTTGCCAAGACAACTGGCCCTCTGGAATCCCAGAGCTGTTTCTTCTTGTGTTGTTCGCCTACAAACAGTCCTTACTCATAACTCTTTTCAGACTCACCACAGTCCTCTGTAGGAGCGCAAGGCTGCACTCATGGCTTGATGAGGGAACAAGAAAGGAACAGAGCTTTTGAGCCTAATGCGCATGGGCGGGAGGCTTAAGCAGCCAGAAATCCCTTCAGATTTCTAGCCATGAATGTATGAAAACTGCTTTACTCCCAAGGCCTCCCATGTAACCCAACTCCTAGTGCTGGTTCTTGCTCCTAAAGCACTAGTATCAAAGGAGGGGTTACGAAGGACAGGGCCTTTCCTGTGGGGATTATGTGGCGCCTGGTCCCTGGCACTAAGGACAACCTTTGCTGTGACCCTAGCGGAAGGTGTGAGTGTGGAGAGAGGACATGTTCGGATTTTAAGGATGGCCTCCTTTATAAAGGTTTGAGAGCCCATCTGACTGCTTCTAGTGGTTTGGAAAGTGAATGAAATGTTAAGTGTTTTTACTGCTCCTTTGACAGCCAGTTTGGTGGGGTGGTTAAGAATGGATACCTCCAATCTGGAGAACCATGTCTGATTCCCCACGCCTCCACAGCTGGGTGACCTTGGGCCCGTTCTCTCAGAGCTCTCTCAGAGCCCCACCTCCCTCACAGGGTGTCTGTTGTGGGGAGAGGAAGGGTAGGCAATTGTAAGCGGCTTTGAGACTCCTTTGGGTAGTGAAAAGCGAGGTACAAAAATCTGTTTCTCTTCTTCTTTGTTCTGAAAGGGGGCGAAACAGATTCGGGGAGGAGAGGTCCATCTTTCCTGATGCTGACCCTTAGCATTGGTATTCAGAAGTTGTTTGCCTCTGGATATGGAGTGTCCCTTTACTTCTCATTGCCAGTTCCCATTGATGGACCTCTCCTCTGCTGACCTCTGGGCTCTGTCTGTGACCCTTTTGGTGCACCTGGTTATCTATTGTGTGAAATAAGGTGCTGTGGACAAAATGCAGCAGATGACTTACATTCTGAAGTTTTATGATTGGTTGGTTGTTATTTATGTGCTAT
This sequence comes from Paroedura picta, assembly GCF_049243985.1. Classification (NCBI taxonomy): domain Eukaryota; kingdom Metazoa; phylum Chordata; class Lepidosauria; order Squamata; family Gekkonidae; genus Paroedura; species Paroedura picta. The sequence continues at coordinate 46,771,903 of NC_135373.1, forward strand.
CGTTGCTGGTTTTATTAAATGTTTATGGGGTATGTTTGGAAACTGTGATGACAACATCATTCAGGCTGGCTTGATATTATATTTAGGCTGTAATTTTTTAGCCACTTGTTAATCTGTTTTATTTCTCCTGGCTGTTAAGTACCTTGCTCTGCTGGTGAACATGGCATAGAAATACATGTTAATTAAAGAACAAATTAATTTGCATTGTCTAGTCTGACCAGCAACAGTTCTCTGATAGAGATCTTTCCCAGCCCTGTTACCCAAGATTCGTTTAAATTCAAATAGTAATAATCATTAAAGAAACAGGAGGACTCATTCCAGTTGCACAAGAGAAGGCATTTGAAACAATTAGCAAGAAAGCCAAGATTCAGAAGACCAGTGATGACAGCAAATGTCGACTTTGCAAGACAAAGGATGAAGCAGTCGATCACACGGTCAGTGCCTGCAGTAAAATTGCTCAAACTGACTAAAAGGAATGTCACAATAGAGTTGCAGCTATGGGATCACAGAGCAGACAAAGTCACGGTGCAGGCACCGAGTCATGTCTGATCCTTGGGGTGACGCCCTCTAGCGTTTTCATGGCAGACTCAATACGGGATGGTTTGCCAGTGCCTTCCCCAGTCATTACCGTTCACCCCCCAGCAAGCTGGGTACTCATTTTACCGACCTCGGAAGGATGGAAGGCTGAGCCAACCTTGAGCCGGCTGCTGGGATCGAACTCCCAGCCTCATGGGCAGAGCTTCAGACTGCATGTCTGCTGCCTTACCACTCTGCACCACAAGAGGCAATTACAAAGAAATAAATGCCTGGAGTACAATTGTAGGGAAAAAAATTAAAAATAGGGTTTGGATCACTGACACTTGCAATCCTGGGAGACATCAGAAGAGAAAAGAATGCACAGGAAAAGATTACAGAATACCACAACCAACCAATAGAGTTAAAGTGTCTCTCAGAGAAAAAAGTTACCATTGTGACAGTTATCACTGGATCCCTTGGAGCAATGCCTAGTATTAGGAATGCAACATCTGTAGTGTGCATGATTCAAGAGGATATGAAGAACATAGAGTTAACATATTTAGATCAGGAACTTTCTGACATTTTTCAAATCTCCTCCTGTGGCCTGATTTGTTAAACTTGAGACTTCCTGCTTCTTTGAGATCATTTTCTTCCAGCTTGCTTCCAGAACAGAACAAAACAGAACAAAATGAATGAATGTAGAATAACAGTTAGACAGTTAGCTAGGTCTCTCTTCTCTTTCTATATTAAATTTGTTTCTCTTCTTAATAAAACTATTTTATTCTTCTAAGCATCCTGGTGCTCAGCCCCCTTTTTATATTTAAACTCTGCCAAACCTAGAAGTCTCAAAAACCTGGACATTCTGGGCACTGAGCAAATAACACCAGCTCAGCTTCCATAAGACAGTGTTGCTTGAAATAGCAATAATCCTCCAACGATATATCTGCAGTTTCCTAGAACTTGGCAAGATCTCGAATGGCAGAACACCATCTACCAGTCAAATAGCTGACTGTGACAATCAATAGTGGTGATGATGATGATGAAGAAGAATAGGGATCCTGGGCCACATTCCTAAATTCTACAACCATAGAGCTGATCTTTTATGAGACAATTCATAATCCAACTCAGTCCAACTCTTATCACAAAGCTGTGCCCCTCTGTATGACCCAATTCATGGCCTCCATTGTCACACTGATGTGGTTGAGCAGGCAGGAATGTACTTGTCGGAAGCATTGCTACTTCCAGCTGTTTTGCTGGCTTGGGCACATTAGCAATCATTGCATCAAGGGCCTTATAAATCTCATCCAGGTATTGTCGACTGTTACGTATGCATAAGGATGAAGGGGCAGGCATGCGGTGGTTCTGGAAGATGCCTGACATGGAACGCTTTGGAAACAACAGGCATGTCTCCAGCACAAACATGCCTTTCCTCCTGGGGCTCCACCTCATTAAATAGGCACCACTCCCCACATACGCATCAAGGGAATGACATAGGATGAATGGAGGATGACAGGGCCCCATCCTGATCTGTATCGTATGAGCCTCACCCTAACTGGCCTCCGTCACCAGTGCCCACATCAGGCGGAATGATTGTTTGAACCAGGCTGTGCCTCAACCACATCTAAAACGCCTGCTGTCAGGACTCCAGTGGGACTCACATTCTGGAAGTAGGGAGTAAGATACTGGGGGAGGGAGGCTGCGGGACAGAGGATGGCAGGAGTGGGAGGGGAGAACCAGGCCCATCATCTCCAGCTCCTTGGAAGACTGGTGGGAGGAAAATGAATCAAAGTTATGTATTTTTATTTATTTATAATTGGATTTCTATACTACCCGCCCTCTGGCTCAGGGTGGCCCATGGCTTAGCTTTGCCCATAGTGGAAGGCAGGTTTTGAAATTCTGAGAGGTGGAAATGTCCAGCTTGCATTCAGACATGCCCAATGAGCAAACTTATGCAAAGTCCAGGGCCCTGACAGGGCGTGGGGATCTCATCTTGCTCAGCTCAGCATTTGTTCCTGCTCCTTGCAGAGAGCCTTTGATGCCTTCTAGCACACCCACGGCCACGCCTGCCTTGCAGAGCGCTCCTTCCAAGCAATGTGCTGAGAGGCGCCTGGAATGCAGGAGAGCCCTTCCCATGAGACCATCTCAGCCCGCTCCCAGAAGGCTAGCAGGAGAGCCACCTGAACAGATGCAAGTCTATAGCAGACCTTGTTGCCACTCTTGGTGGGTGTGTGGAAGAGCCAAGCCCTCAGCCAGACACACCTCTACGGCAGGCAGAGCTGGCAAATTTATTTATTATTATTAATTTATTATTATTTAGATTTATATCCCGCTGCTTCCAGCAAGCCATCTCACGGCGGATTACAGATAAAATCCCACATAAAACATCTACAAAAACCCCATTAAAAATACCCCCCAGCTGTAACAACTCCAAAGCCCCATAGCCCCTGAGGCTGCCTTCCAGTGTGCAGGGGGATCCCCAGAGTGCTGGCTATCCACCAACAGTGATGAACATCTAGGAGATATCCTCTCTTCTTCTTCTACTTCGGGGGGTGGGGGGGAGCTCAGATTTTCCATGGCCAAATCTCAACTATAGACCTGGTGGAAGAGCTGCATTTTACAGGCCCTGCAGAACACTGGAAGCCCCCGCAGAGCCCACAGCTCTTCTGGAAGCTCATTCCACCAGGTGGGGGCCAGGATCAAAAAAGCCCTGGCCCTGGTTGAGGCCACGTGAACTTCACAAGGGCCAGGAATCAACAAGTTACTGCCTGCAGAACGCAGGGGCCATAGGGTGATAGGCAGTCCTTCAAATATGTGGGTCCCAGACCTCAAAGGGACTTCAATGTCAAAACCTTGAACCCGATCCGGGCCACAACTGGTAACCAGTGCAGCTGCCTCAGTACCAGCTGGATATGGCCCCTCCAAGGTGCTTCAAGTAAGGACTCTAGTAGCCACATTTTGCACGTATTTGAATGCCACAGGTTTGCTAAGGGGGAAAGTAGCCTATCCTGCTCCTGTCTCTTTAATAGAGATTCATGTGCATAAACTGCAGAGAATAATAGAGTTGGAAGGTACCTCCAGGTTCATCTAGTCCAACCCTCTGCAAAATGCAAGAAATTCACAACTATGCACTGAACCTCAACCTGATCCCCTGATTATTATTCTGCCACTTAAATACACAGCTGGCATCCTGAATGGCTCAGTCACACTCTTCCTGCTCGTCTGTCTTCTGTCACAGGGGCGCTGACTGGCATCCCTAACTGAAAGCAGTGGCACATCCAACTGAGAGGCAGCAGTAGCTGTTTACGTTTAAATTATTATTGGCCTATGCATTTAGCAGCAGTTCAGTTCCTGAAATTTTCAGTTGCAGGATCTCAGGCAGCAAGTGCTGGGAAAGATCTTTCACAGTCTGAGATCCTAGAGATCTACTGCCAAGCAGAATATGCAAGAAGCTAGATCAACGATCTCCAATGTGGTGCTCATATATAGGGCCTTGGCACCCCTACATATTTTTCCTAGATCCCACTGCCTTCCCCCCCCCCCCCGAAGCTTCTGTTCCCCCAAATCAAAGAACCAAGACTAGATTTTAGGATGGACCTTCTTTTAGCCCACAGGAAGGAGAAGGGGAGAGGGAAATGGTAACTACAGCACTGTTATTAAAAAAAAAAAACAGGAAAAAGGCAGTGAGGGAGCATCTGCAATACCTGCTGGTGGGAAGATGTCCAGTAGAAGACAGGTAACACCAGCCCACTCGCCCACCTGATCTTCTTGCAGCTGCCTGGGCCTCCCTTCCACCTCTTGGCATACCCTCGCCCTGTTTTGCTGGCTTAGATGAGTTTGTAGCCCTAGGAAGCATGACTAGCTTCTGCTACAATTATCGGTCAAGTTGAAACTAGTGAGAAGTCCCGGCACAGCTGAGATTGCTGAGCCACACCCAATTTTGGGGAGAGATTAAATGGGAAGGGGGCCAGTTTAGGAATGGCTCAGTTTCCCCATTCCCAGAGGAACACAGAAAAGGGTGTGTGGTTGAATATTCCAAATTCTTTGATGTAGGCTTCTTTCTGACTGGAGAGGTTACAGTTTTTGCTTGGAATTGCATTACTTTCTGGCCCACCCTTTTGCATTATGCATCTTCAAGTCTATCGGAACAGGGTGCATTCATAAGGTTGCCACCTCCTTTCCTGGCTTCTGCTTCTGACAGCTTGCATGGCTGGAAGGCATCCATCAAGTGTAGCTTTTCTTCCCTTTACTCATTGCACTTTGTAGAATTTCTTCCTGTCCTGGAGGCCAACAGAGGTGTTAAAACTGTTGAGTTGAAGAAATCTCGGTTGATGAATCATAGATGCTCAATTCATTAACCACATCTAGAAAAATCAAAATCCATTTCCGCACTTGAGACTCGCCTTTCAATACTTGCATTCGTCCCTAGCGGCTTCTCCCCAGTGGGTATCCAGAGGAATTCTGCCCCTGCACATGAAGGCTCAATTGCTAACAGAGATATTCTGCTTTTGCACAAGGATGTTTCATTGCTAATGATTATGGATAAGAAAAGACCACTCACATCACACAATCCCAACAACTGTCAGCCGAAAATGAGATTGGGGTGCATCCTCAGCTTACTCGATAGAAAGAAAATGGGGGTTGGGGTGACAGATTTTTATCAGCTTATAAAAGCACCCAACGGCAAGTGGGAGGATGTTGACTAGCTTCAAATATATTCTGTACATTTGGTTTATTGTGTTTTATTCCCCTGTTTGAGTGTACTGCCAAGCAATCTGTACACCACCCGTGGCGCCGCGGGCGCCATCTGTACACCGCCCGTGGCGCCGCGGGCGCCACGGACTAAATAAAACAGTAAGGGGTTCTGGGGCGGGATGTGTCCGGGATGAGGAAGGGTCCGGATTGGACCCTTCCTCATGACAGACAACCGGAGGGACCAAACGGCAGGCGCGAAGCGCCTGCCGATTGGTCCCTCCGATTCCCAGCCCCAGCAACTGCGAGCCGCGCTCAGCGCGGCTCGCAGTTGCTCCCGGCCTGACGTGGTGAGAGGCGCGAAGCGTCTCTCACCGCGTCAGGCCGGCCCCAAGGAAGCCCCCGCCGCAAACACAACACAAGACTCCAGCCGCCGAGAAGCTGCAGAAAAAAAAGAAACACCCCCGGAGGAGCCTTTCGCCGCTAGCGCGACGAGAGGCAGCAGAAAAAAAAACCCCTGTAGGAGCTCCAAGCCGCCGCGCCGACGAGAGGCAGCAGAAAAAAAAAAACCCTGTAGGAGCCTTTCGCAGCTCCACGCAGCAGAAAAAAAAACCCTGTAGGAGCCTTTCGCAGCTCCACGCAGCAGAAAAAAAAACCCTGTAGGAGCCTTTCGCAGATCCAAGCAGCAGAAAACAAAACCCTGAAGGAGCCTTTCCCAGCTCCAAGCAGCAGAAAAAAAAACCCCTGTAGGAGCCTTTCCCAGCTCCAAGCTCCAAGCCCACGAGAGCTAGCAGAAAAAAAAAACCCTGCAGGAGCCTTTCACAGCTCCAAGCAGCAGAAAAAAAAACCCTGTAGGAGCCTTTCGCAGATCCAAGCAGCAGAAAAAAAAAACCCTGTAGGAGCCTTTCACAGATCCAAGCAGCAGAAAACAAAACCCTGAAGGAGCCTTTCCCAGCTCCAAGCAGCAGGAAAAAAAACCCCTGTAGGAGCTCCAAGCCCACGAGAGCTAGCAGAAAAAAAAAACCCTGCAGGAGCCTTTCACAGCTCCAAGCAGCAGAAAAAAAAACCCTGTAGGAGCCTTTCGCAGATCCAAGCAGCAGAAAACAAAACCCTGAAGGAGCCTTTCCCAGCTCCAAGCAGCAGGAAAAAAAACCCCTGTAGGAGCTCCAAGCCCACGAGAGCTAGCAGAAAAAAAAAACCCTGCAGGAGCCTTTCACAGCTCCAAGCAGCAGAAAACAAAACCCTGAAGGAGCCTTTCCCAGCTCCAAGCAGCAGGAAAAAAAACCCCTGTAGGAGCTCCAAGCCGGCACGCCCACGAGAGCTAGCAGAAAAAAAAAACCCTGCAGCAGCCTTTCACAGCTCCAAGCAGCAGAAAAAAAAACCCCTGTAGGAGCTCCAAGCCAGCACGCCCACGAGAGCTAGCAGAAAAAAAAAACCCTGCAGGAGCCTTTCCCAGCTCCAAGCAGCAGAAAAAAAAACCCTGTAGGAGCCTTTCGCAGATCCAAGCAGCAGAAAACAAAACCCTGAAGGAGCCTTTCCCAGCTCCAAGCAGCAGGAAAAAAAACCCCTGTAGGAGCTCCAAGCCGGCACGCCCACGAGAGCTAGCAGAAAAAAAAAACCCTGCAGGAGCCTTTCACAGCTCCAAGCAGCAGAAAAAAAAACCCTGTAGGAGCCTTTCGCAGATCCAAGCAGCAGAAAACAAAACCCTGAAGGAGCCTTTCCCAGCTCCAAGCAGCAGGAAAAAAAACCCCTGTAGGAGCTCCAAGCCGGCACGCCCACGAGAGCTAGCAGAAAAAAAAAACCCTGCAGGAGCCTTTCACAGCTCCAAGCAGCAGAAAAAAAAACCCTGTAGGAGCCTTTCGCAGATCCAAGCAGCAGAAAACAAAACCCTGTAGGAGCCTTTCCCAGCTCCAAGCAGCAGAAAAAAAAAAAACCCTGTAGGAGCCTTTCACAGCTCCACGCAGCAGAAAAAAAAAGCACCTCCTGGTATCCCCTGGGTCCTAGCGCCCATTGCATTCCTGGTTGCAATGGGCTTTCTTGCTAGTTACTGAATAAAAGAATTAACAGCAACCTGCCATATAGAACTTAGCGCGATAAAGACAGGAAGTAGGGAAATGCTCCTGCTCCTCTAATTCTTCATCCCAGGTGGCTGCCAAGGGCAGTTGCTGCCTTTGGATTATTTGAAAAACTTTGCTTCTGTTTGAGAGCAAATGTGGAGCAAATCTATGTCGGGCTTCTCAATAAAGGTTTTGTGACACCCTGGGGATTCTTGGCAGCCCCGGGTTTCACCAACTGGGTGGGAGTTAATTAATTTATACTCACACACACACATATTTTTTACAGAATTCAGGTAATCTGACCATATATGGTTATGTCAACCTACCTACCCCTCCCAAAATGACCAATCATGGGTCTGGAGGGGGTGGAAGGGAGAGGGGCCCAGGTCATAAAAAATGACTTCCGGAGGCAGCGTGGCAGGGGACGCATGGTCTGTTAACATCACTTCCAGTTAACATCACTTCCAAGAATGTTTCAGGGGGTTCTCATCAGTAAAAAGGGTGAGAAAGACTGCTGCATGTGGAAGCCACCCGCTTAAGCAAAGAGAGGGGAACTAACTGTCATGGTGACTTAAATGCCTTTGCAAGTAACTGGAATTATTGTTGAACCACAGTTTTCCTTGGAAGAAGGGAAAGAAGATAACAGAGGCCACACAACAAAAAGAACATTTTTTAAAATATTACCGACAAAGTGTGATGACTAAATGCTCAGTGTCTTCCAGATCTTTTCCACGAGGTATAGTGGTTAAGAGTAGCAGCTTCTTATCTGGCAAGCCAGGTTTGATTCCCTGCTCTGCCACATGCAGCCAGCTGGGTGACCATGGGCTCCTCACAGCCCTGATAGTGCTGTTCTGTCCGAGCAGTAATATCAAGGCTCTCTCAGCCTCACCTCCCTAACCAGATGTCTGTTGTGGGGAGAAGAAGGGAAGACTATTGTAATCTGCTTTGAGATTCCTTTGGTTATTGAAAAGCAGGGTATAAAAACCAACTCTTCTTTCTGCTGCTTGTGGTCTACTACCGAGGTCTACTGAAAGAAAGCTGCCTGGTACCAAGTCAACATGATTGTCCCATCTGGTTCTATCGTTGTCTATTCTGACTAATGGAATTTCTCCAAGGATCTTTAGCCAATAACAGTCTTCTCCAACACCAGATCACTGAGATCTTTAACTGGGGCAACCAGAGACTTATGGAGACATAAAAAACCACCTTATACTGTCTCAGTCCATTGCTCCAACAAGGTCAGTATAGTCACCTCCAGTGGTTCTCAACCTTCTTAATGCCGTGACCCTTTAATACCTTCATGTTGTGGTGACCCCCAATCATATAATTATGCAAGTGTTCTTTCACATAAATTAAAATGAAACTGACCAATGGCATGAAGATCCATTGTTCATGATTGTATATAAATTGATTTTCCCCTGGGGTTTCTCAGTTCAGTTCTGCCTCTTGTCCCACCATGCCGGTCTTGCTGTTTTCCGCTGCTCCAGACAGATGAATGCTCTATCTTGATCTAGCCCGCAAGGCTGTTGTGTGGATAGTGCCCCCACCGGCCAAGCTGCTTGCACTGCTGCAACCCCCATGTACACAGAAGGCCAGGAAGAAAACAGACACTCACCAAAAGAGGAGGTTGGGAAATCAGAGCACTGATCCCTTCTTTGTGAGCTGCTTGAGTGGTTCTCAGCCTGTGATCTGCAGCTGGAAGATGCTAAATAACAAGGGCCTACCTCATTCCGTTGTGGTGGTCATGATGACATACGGAAGAGCAGTTACTCTCCCCCCTAGAGCTTTCTGGTTCGTATTTAAATGACTGAGTTGGCTGGTGCCTTTTCTCAGGTCAAGGCTCTTAAGGCAGCTCCTTGAGACCCGTGCAAATATTTGCTATCTCTTCAAAGATCAGTTTTCATTCATGTTACCTGTGAAAGGCATCAACACCCCCCAGAAACTACCCATGATGTCCCTGGCTCTATTGACGCTCTATTGATATGAAATTAAAAAGCACCTTTGCTCGTGTACTTGAGTGAGTAGCTCTACCCTCATGAAGACACTTTCTCTGCTTGCCTTCCCTGGGCAATTAACCTTGTTTGCTAAGTGTGTCTGCATCTCTAACAGCCTCCAGCTGTGGTGATGGAATCAGCTGCTCCAACAGCCAGCTTCTTCTGAATGAGCTTCTACTAGAAGCACCTGCCAGTTGCTAGGCTTGTTCTGGTGCCAGAAATTCAGGGCCACCCTTGGGCAGTGGACAGCAAGGACTACAAAGGGCAGCCTGGGCTGGACAGCACTAGGCAGGCCCCAATTTATTTCCCGTGGAGTTGCACAGGAGAATCCTTTAAGAGAAATCTAGGGTCATGATGAAGGGCTGAATTTTTTGTACCCGCTTTTTACTACCCGGAGGAGTCTCAAAGTGGTTTACAATCCTCCACCCTTCCTCTCCCCACAATAGACACCCGGTGAGATAGGCTGAGAGAGTTCTGAGAGAACTGTCTGGCCCAAGGTCACCCAACAGGCCTCATGTATCTCAAAGTGGCTTTCAATCCCCATCTCTTCCTCTTCCCACAACAGACACCCTGTGAGATAATTGATGATGGGAAAGCTCTGAGGGAACTGTGACTAGCCCAAGGTCACCCTGCTGGCTGCATTTGGAGGAGTGGGGAACCCAGATTACAGTCCAATGCTCTTATCTACTATACCAAGTCGGCTCTCAATGGTGTAGCAGTTGCTGTTGGGTCCAAATCTGCACTCAGCCATTAAGTTCATTGATGGGGGGGGGGAAGAGACCTAGGGCCATCTTTCATTAGTGTGCTGGCCCAGTCACTGTCTCTTAACCTCCCTCACAGGGCTGTTGTGATACAACATCTATCAGCAGAGGGTGAGCACTGCATCCTGCCCTGGGCTCCTAAGGTAGGCAGTAAATGTAAGAAACACCAAGTAAATGTAAGAAGCACCAATTAACCTCTGGACCCCACACCTTAGTAGGAAACAATGGATTGCTTGAGAGGCTTTAAGGAAACTGGGGGAAATGACAATGGGTGTGACTTTAATGAGACCTGAGGTTCCTGATCCAGACAGGCAGGGAAGAAAGCGGAATTTTGTGCAACCCGAAAAGCCTGCAAGTACCGCCCTTTTGAGGATCCAGAGCGTTCAGTGATCCTTGCCTAGAAGTCTCCCACGTCCACATCACTCTATGCTGTTGCATTTGGGTGGGGAGAGGAAACATTGGGGTGGTGGAATGGGAAAAGAGAAGAGAATGTCATGGAGCAGCAAAGAGGCCTGATGCTCACAGGGGGTTGAAGCTACCCTGCAGCTCCTTCCTGCACAGCCGAGTAGCGTGGGGCGCTTCAGACCATGCGAGAGACACTCATGTTAGATGACTCTTTGTATCAGCACAGCCCGTTTCCAGAGAATCTCTGTAGGAAAGCCTCCATGGGGACTCCTCACGCAGGGCCCCGGCTTCTTGCGCAGCACAGAACGGCACAGGAGTAGCTCCATCCTGAAGATGATAACCTTAGAACTGCGGTGCCAGGAGGGAAAGTTCTGACAGTTCCCAGCCTGTACCACACCCTTTCCAGTTTCACCTTTCTCAGAAACTGCCAGCATGGTTTCAAGGGAGTTGTCGAGGGCAAGAGTGAAGATCCACAAGCCATGCTTTCTCTTCTTAGCCAAACTATTAAAGCCTCACAAGGCAGCCTGGAACAGTCTGCTGAGACCATCTAACCCCCCAGCAGTGAGTTGGGATGTTAGAAGTCCAAGATGAGCAGTTCCTGACTCACAGGCAGCAAAGCACCACAAGGGCCTATGGTGACTGTGAAGGTCATATGCTCACCCATCACCTCCCTAGTTAAGGTTGCCAGCTTCCAGGTGGGGCCTGGGCATCCACCAGCGTTACAGAGATCAATTCCCCTGGAGAAAATGGCTGCTTGGGAGGGTGGACTCTGCCCATGTCCTCCCCAGGCTCTGCCCACAAATCTACCTCCCTTTGTAGTGCTCTTGTTGGCTTCAGAGGGACAGCTCGATTCCACTCACCCCGGGCTGTCCACAGTTCTCCATCAGCGGAAGAGACCACTTTACCTCTTCAACCCCCTCCACCCCCAGAAGTAATGGCATTTCCTAGCTCTCAAGCCTGGGTTTACATTTTGAAGGAAATGATTTGCAAGAGGACAGTGGGTATTATTGGGGGTGGGAGGCAGAGGCAGGGAAGCTTCTTAATGGCTCCTTCAAGGGGAAAGCCACTAGTGATGGAGAAATACTTCTTGTCCATGGCATCCTTCATAGCCCGCAGTCACATAAGAGTGGGTTCCTGGTCAGGTACCATCTTTGTGGGGCAGCAGGCAGGTCCAACAGGCCTGGCTGGTGTCCTACACAAATGGAGCACATTCTCTTGGACAAGGCATCCCAGTCTTCTGCAGCATGATGTTTGTGGGGAAGGACTGGATCCCATTATCTCCTCCTTTAAGTATTGGCTGCTTTCCACCCTCCTACAGAGCCTGTCTGGAGTGGCTCTGGCCCTTGTGGGCCCCATCTTTCCCATCATAGCCCTGCCAATGGTCCCCCCTCCTTTCTTTTTTGTCTCTGGAAAAGCAGTGAGGATCCAGCCCCACGATTCCTGTAGCACTAGGGCTAGGGAAGCCCAGATTAAATAGCTGATAGGCGGCATCCTCTCTGCCTCCTCAGCCCGAGAGACGCAGGCGTTCTCCTGAGTAAGCCACATCCTCCCTTTTCCACACTGATCAAAGCCATTCCAGTCACTGACAGCCTCTCCCCATGGACCTTCTGTTACCCCACCCTCCGCTCTTCCTTTCCCAGAGAAGGCCCAATCATGTCTTCACGATGCACTGAGTTTTTTCTTTTTTTTCTTTCTGGCTCCGGGTGTAACCTTTCCCCCTGAAGCTCTCATGAGCACCATGGATTTCAGAAGAGCTGGAAAAGCTGCCTTGCGTGCATCGACCTGCTTTCTGTCGTCTTTGCCGAGACTTGTGAGTTTCAGGATTCTCCTCTTCCCGTCCTGCAGTGCTGCCAGAGAGCAGGAGCTGCAGGAGACAGATCTATTCCAACATTTCCCACCCAGGTGCCTTGAAAAACTAGAGACCAAAACTACAAAGAAAGGCAGGCGTGAAAGTGAACTTTTATTGGGGGAAGAACACAGTAGCAAATCACCACGACCAACAATAGGCCCGCTTGAGATTGCTGTCCTTAACCCACTTGGAAGAGACCCCTCCCCCCAGGCCCACCACCCTGCAGAATAAGAAAGAAGCAAAGGATCACTCTGCCCAGCTGTTGTTGGAGATCTTAGCCATTTCAAACAATTTGACATTTCCAGTGGTTTGACTTTCCCTCTCCCCCAAATAATTAAACATGCACAAGAATGTGCAGTCCTCCATGACGGGTCAAGAAGACTTTTGTGCTAAGCATGTGCTGAACTAGAAATAAGAAACGATGCTAAACTAGAGTGTTCAGTCACAGGGGAGGTCACGTACCAGGAAGAGCAGGGGACAGAGGTGCCCCAGGAGCACGGGTATGGCACGCACTGGAATCCCATGCAAATTCATCAGTCCCCTTGTGTTGCTGAAATCCAGCTGGAGCTTCCAGGAGCTGGAGCTGCCTTCTTATAAAAACGGAATGGGTTTGGGAAAAGGGGGAAAATAAAGAGAGGCGGACGGGGAGTTACCGTCGTTCAGCGGTCTGCAAAGTTCAGTTTCTGGGCTCTTCACCAGCTTCTCCCGCTTCTTCTCCTGCGCATTCTGCTGTCCATAGCGTGAGGTTGTCCCTGAGAAGCTGCATGATGAGGGTGCTGTCTTTGTAGGAGTCTTCGCTGAGCGTGTGGAGGTCCCCCATGGCCTCATCGAAGGTGGTCTTGGCCAGCTTGATGGCCTCTTCTGGGGCATTGGCAATCTCGTAGTGGAAAACCGAGAAGTTGAGGGCGAGACCCAGGCGGATTGGGTTGGTGGGCTGCATTTCCTTCTTGCTGATGTCCATGGCCTCTTGGTATGCTTTCCGGGCATTGTCAATTATCTGCTTGCGATCGTCCCCGGTAGCCACCTCGGCCAGATAGCGGAAATAGTCGCCTTTCATCTTCAGGTAGAACACCTTGCTCTCTGGGTCGCTCGCTTTTTTAATGAGATGCTTGTCCAGGAGACCCAACACAACGTTACAGACGCTCTTCAGTTCATTTTCGATCTTCTCCCGGTATTCATTGACTAGCTGTGCTTTGTCATCCCCTTCCTCAGTCTTGTGCTCGATGCTGGAAATGACCCTCCAGGCAGACCTCTGGCAGCCGACCACGTTCTTGTAGGCGACAGAGAGGAGGTTGCGTTCTTCGTTGGAGAGCTCAGCCCCATCCTCCACCACCGCTTTCATGAAGTCAGCCATGTCCTCATAGCGCTCCGCCTGTTCGGCCAGCTTAGCTTTCTGCACTTGGTGGTTCCTTGCCATTTTGGGGGGGCGACAGAAGGGAGAGCTGATGGGGCAAGGAGGCCGGCTATGAGAAGAATCAGGCAGCTGCTCCAAGAGCCGTCAGAGTCTCTGCTGAGTTCAGCTCTTGGGATCGGCTTTTGGCTTGGCGTCTCAGCCTGGAGCAAGAACAAGGCGTGGCGAATAAGCTCTTGGTGAGCCCTCCCCCCACTTCCTTTCATCCAGTCTCTCCTTAAAAGGAAAGTTGCAGTGATTCACCTTGGAGCAAGAAAGGGAACTGAATGCTTACCTGCCAAGGATGTAGAAACACGGCCTGCTTGGAGGCCTCTTGAGCAAGAGGTCACCCAGCCCTAGCACAGGCTCCAACAGAGAAGATGGGCCATGATGGAAGGAGCACAAGAAGTTTCACTTTGCCTCCAGGGGGCGGTGTACATACACTTGTCTGGCCCGACTCCTGGCCCTCCAGCTCCTATCATTAAACCCGTTCACTCTACTTCCCTTTCTATACTTAAGGCCAGTCATGATCTCCTGGGCTGTACTAGAAATGCGTGATATTTGAATGACCCAGTTGAGGTGGGGAAATTTTTTTACAGATAGGAATAGACCATCTGCTTGACTTGGATAGCCCAGGATAGCCCAATCTTTACAGATCTTGGAAGCTAAACAGGGTCGGCTGTTGCTTGAATGTGAATGGGATACTGATGAAAAGAGCCAGGTATGTAGCTGTGTTGGTCTGAAGCAGCAGACCAAAGTCTGAGTCCAGTGCTACCTTTGAGACAAACTAAGTTTTATTCCAGATGCAAGCTTTTGTGTGTATGCACACATCTTCTAATACAATGAAATAGAAATTACCAGTCTGTACATACAGTAAATTAGCATTCAGAATCATGAAACTGTTTAACAGAATCAAGGAACAAACAGAACAACAAGCTTAGTTGATAATTCCGGGGAAAATATAGTGAAGGAAATATGTCAGAATCGGAGACTGATGGGCAGATGTATCTTGAATTGTGAAATGCTGAGCGCGATCAACTGAGACCTTGCCATTATGCTCCACCCATCTCCTCTCAAGCATGGTGGCATCTTTACAGCATCTTCTTCTCTGAAGTGGGGAGACTGACTTTGTAGAGTGTATGATTTTTAAGTCCTCAAGAAGGTGGAGGGCTGGACTGGATGGTCACCTGTCCCCAGATCAGAGGACTACATTCCAGTCTATCATTCTAAATTACATTACATTCTACTATTCACTATGTTACATTACAATCTAGTATTCTAATCTATTACTCCAAATAAGAAATAAAATAATGAGGATATATGGCCCTTCTGGGGGATTGGTGAGAATACAGACATAAAGAGATTAGCATATGTAGTGAAATAAATCAATATCCCTGTTAAATCCTGGGGATTCCATGGTTTTAAGTGCTGTAATAACTTGCAACTCAGCAATTTCACTTTCTAGTCTGTTCCTTTTGCAATAAAACAGCTACTTTGAGGTCACCCACTGAATTTTCTGGAAATTTCCAGGTTTTTTAGTCCTGTGATTCTTGATGTCAAATTTGTGTCCATTTATCCTTTGGCATAATTTGACCTGTTTGCCCTATGCAAAGGACCAAAAGATATTGTTGGTATTTAACAGCATATACAGCGTTATAAGATGAACATGTAAATAAACCTGAGATTGTGCAGTTGATCTTGTTAGGTCCAGTGGCTGAGTGATCTGAATGCATGTGGCAGCCAAGTTGGCATCTGGGTATATTGCAAGCTCTGATACCAGTGTCCATGCTCAAATTAAACGTATTATCCTTGATGAGTTGTTTGAGATCGGGGGCCAGGCAATGGTAAATTCCTCTAAAGGTCTCTTGCCTTGAAACCCCTACAGGGTCACTGGAAGTCAGTTGTGCCTTGACAGCAAAAAAATAAATAAGCCATCAGGACTGGGAAAAATAGTTTTGCCTGATTAACTTTCGGGGTTGTTTTGAGGGGCCCTAGCAAACATTCTTTCTCTTGTAGATAGATTCAGGTGAGTAGCCATTCTGGTCTGAAGCAGGAGAACAAAATATGAATCCAGTGGCCCTTTTAGGAAGCACAAAATTGTATTCAAGGTTTAAGCTTTCATATGCACAACACACTTCCTCAGACTCCTAATTCATGGCTATATATACGGGCTTGTAATTCCTGAGAAAGCTTCCACCTTGAATAAAATTTGGTGGATCTTAAAGCGGCCACTGGACTCAAACTTTATTCTCTCTTGTGTGCTGGTCAGCTAGTGGCAATTATTTGCTTCAGACTATGCACAGTCACAGTGAAGTTTCACTTTCCAAATGAAACCCGTTTCCACTTGCTAAGAGATGACTCCCGCCTTCTGACACAGCACACCCCCCCCCCAAAAAAAAAGAAAGAAAAAGAAGGGGAAGTTTCATGACACATTTCTTTTGCTGCTTTGTGGATCCTCGGTGATGCATCTCAGGTTAGCACATGGCGAGGGGAGAGGTGGGGCTGATAACTCAGCGGCTCCAGTTTGAAAGTGAATTGTTCCACCGGGTGACTCACTAATCTCTCTTTCTCGGTGTGGGCAAAATTCCACAGACGCTTCTCATTCTGGTGACACACGGCTGCATTCGGAACCTTTCTTCTCAGGGTGGAGGAGGGGACAGTGGAAGAAAGAAGGCGTAAACAATGGAGCCTGCTCAGACCTTCCCAGAAATTCCAGCTTATGACACTGATAGCCATCTGCTGTATTCATTGGAGCTTCACGCTACTTCTCAAGACCGTGATCCAGAGGCCAGAAGTCCATGTGGCCAGACTACCCGCTCTGTCGCTGCATTACCTCCCTGCATGTGTGTTTGTGTGTGTGTCTGTGTGTTTTTGCGGGTTCTGCCCTTCCATGAGACTTCGGTTTATCTCATAACTTCTCTGTGTTTTTGTGCCTTTGGTTTTCTTGTTGTTTGGTCAGTGTTCGTGTGTTTCCCGGTTCTCTTACCCCAATGTTTCCCCCTCCCCCCAGAAGCCAATTTCAAGTCACCCTTTTCTGTCAGTCTTCTTTGCCCCACCCATTCCCACCATGGCCAATCTCCTTTTGGATGATTGGACTGTTCTTATCACCAAACCACTCCCTCTCTCCTGAAGAAGTGCTGTTTCAACTTTGATTTTAAACCCCCCACAATCTTCTGTCCCCTTTTACTGATATAAGAATGCACATACACAATTTAGGTTTAGTCAAGTCTCCAGTCACTTCCCTGAGGGGAAAATGCCCTTTTTTGATATCTCTTTGAGGGAAGGGACGCCAAACCTACTTTTTAAACATTAAAGTTGGGCATTCAGAAAACAAGCTAAAGCCTATCAGGGTCATAGTCTATCAGTATAACAGTGCGGATTTTTTTTAAATGCAGAAGTCCTGGTGTGTGTGTGTGTGTGTGTGTGTGTGTGTGTGTGTGTGTGCGGCCACTTCCAGTGACAGAAAAGAGGGAAAGCAGCTTCCAGAAACATTCAAGTGAGTACTATGGTGCCCATGTTGTGGGTCAGAGATCCACCAGAATTTTGCCCCCTCCTTCTTCCAAGCCCAAAGCATAGTTTCCCCGCCTATTTTATTCTTACAACAAGCTTGTTAAACTATATTTTGATGGAGGACTCTCTGGCTCACGGGCACTAAGTAAACTACATGGTAAAGCAAGGATTTGAATCCAGGTCTCCGTTGTAATCTGTAATCCCATTCATTAGTAGGTCATGGCTGTACAATAGTCTCAAGCTAAGCACTGAAGACACATTCAATGTACACATTGTATGTACATCTTTGTGGAATGCATTCCGTACAACTTGAGAGCATTTCTTCCTTGTTCTCATAGATTTCTTGTTCTTATAGATTTCCCCCCCTTTGATCCCAGTTCAGTCAGGCCTCACCTGACTCCTTAGGGGTCAGCTTGGGCATTTCAAGTTTATAATGCACGTGTGGACATGGACACGCATCCAGACGTTTATGCTCAAGAGTGGTTCTGCTTCCGAGATGAGGCATTTCCCCCAGCACCAGAATCGTAACTTATTAATTCTTTCCCCAGCTACGAAGGTGGTTATGAGTGGAAATCGGAGGTGAACATTGGTTCTGCTGCCTACTCTTTTTTCATTGTCTCACTCTACACCAGGGGTAGTCAACCTGTGGTCCTCCAGATATTCATGGACTACGATTCCCATGAGCCCCTGCCTGCAAATGCTGGCAGGGGCTCCTGGGAATTGTAGTCCATGGACATCTGGAGGACCACAGGTTGACTACCCCTGCTCTACACAGCCTCGAATGTTTCATTACTTGTTTAAGGCGACATAAGAATGAAACAGGCACGTCACCCATTTACAGAAATGGGCCAGTCAATCATGCATGTTTTAATAAACAAAATAATTGATTTAATCTGCATACATTTCCCAATGAATAAATAACTGCGCTATAAAAAGGCACCCTTTAAAAAATGGTAAGTCTATGTATCTGCTTTCTATAAGAAGCATTCCTTCTTCTAAGGTGGGATGTTCCTCTTCACACATTATAAAGCAGAGGAACTCCAGCACTGGCAGGGGCTCATGGGAATTGTAGTCCATGGACATCTGAAGGTCACAGTTTGACTAGCCCTGTATAAAGCATATACAAGTTTAGCCTGGGTTTTAATCTTGTATCAGGTCATAGCACAATTGCCTCAGTTCCTGCATATGCCTTGTAAAAGTAGGAATTGGGACTGTGATGCCCAAGGAAAAGGGGCTTCAGCTTTTTCTATGCCATTTTCCCTGTCTGGAACAGTTCTGGGGGATGCTATCAGGGAAAATTCGTTTTTTCAAACAGTACATCCTCGAGCCTGTGTCAGATTGGGAAAATGCTGAAGGGTCGGGGAGGGCCTGAAGGTCCTTTCTACATACAGTAGCCCTGACCTTCATCAGAAATCGTATGTTCAGGAATTGACAGTCTCACGTGTGACTGTGTCACCTCCTCTGACACAGGGTAGAAGGCTCTAACCCAGTGGTTCTCAATCTGGGGGTCAGGACCCCTTTGGGGGTCGAACCACCCTTCCACAGGTGTTGCAGCTGGGCAACCAGCTTGGCTGGGGGGTACATCCACACGACATCCTTGCGGGGTAGATTGAGATAGAGCATTCATCTGTCTGGAGCAGCGGAAAACAGCAAGACCAGCATGGTGGGACAAGAGGCAGAACTGAACTGAGAAACCCCAGGGGAAAATCAATTTATATACAATCATGAACAATGGATCTTCAATCATGAACAATGGAAGGTTGAGAACCACTGCTGTAACCCTATCTGTGCACTCCATGTTTGAGTCTGGTGGCACCAACAGAAGACCAACAAAGTTTTATTCAAGGTATAAGCTTTCCAACTTTGTTGTCCTGCTGCTTCAGACCAGCACTGCTACCTGCCAACCTGAATCTACTCCACAATGCATGAGGAGTGGTAGTGCACAGCCAGGGTCTTCTGTAAATTGGCTGCATCTTTCATGGGTCAAATCAGTCATTGCAGCCCATGTTAGAAATTCACAGTGGAAAAACACTTATGATATAATTAATCACTAGGGATGGAATTTCTCCAAACTTCAGTGGGAAACCTCCGTGCACTCGAACAGGAAGAGCTGTATTTTTGTTCCTCACTTTTTACTGCCCGGAGGAGTCTCAAAGCGAATAACCATTGCCTTCCCTTCTTCTCCCCACAACAGACATCCTGTGAGGTAAGTAGAGCCCCTGAGAGAGCTCTGGGAGAACTGTGACTGGCCAGCTGACTGCATGTGGAGGAGGAGTGGGGAATCAAGCCCAGTTATGTCCAAATTAGAGGCTGCTGCTCTTAACCACACCAAGCTGCCTCTTGGGAAGGCTTCTCTTTACTTCCTCTTTTATGTTCTCTTTCTCTTGCTCATCAGATCTTTCAGCAAAGCAATGCCAAGGCAGCTTTTGGTGTTCATATGCCCACTAACTAAAAAGGGACACCAGTGGTTTGCAGTGTTGGGGACAGAAATATAGAAGGGTTCTAGAACAAGGAGCACAGAAAACTGCCAATTAGGTGTGGCCTACATATTATAAGATGAAGAAGAGCTGTTTTTTTGGCATCCTGTTTTTTACTAACTGAAGGAGTCTCAAACAGGCTTACAATTGCCTGCCCTTCTTCTCCTCTTCACTTCCTTTTCCTGTGAGGTAGGAGAGGCTGAGAGCTCTGAGAGAACTGTGATTGGCCCAGCTGGCATCATGAAGAAAAGG
The DNA here is from genome assembly GCF_049243985.1 of Paroedura picta. Classification (NCBI taxonomy): domain Eukaryota; kingdom Metazoa; phylum Chordata; class Lepidosauria; order Squamata; family Gekkonidae; genus Paroedura; species Paroedura picta. The sequence continues at coordinate 46,791,803 of NC_135373.1, forward strand.
GAATCAAACCCGGTTCTCCAGATTAGAGGCTGCCTCTCTTAACTGCTACTGCAAACTGGTTCTCAAAGAGAAGAGCGGGGATTTGCACCATCTTTTATTTATTGACTTAAGATTTTCAGTCCGCCACTCTCCAAAGACTGCCAGAAGAAGTCTCAAAGCTGCTTCCCATCGCCTACTCTTCCTCTTCCCACAACACTCAGGGAGGCAGGAGAAGCTGAGAGTTCTGAAAGAACTCAGAGAACTGTGACTGGCCCAGGGTCACCCAGCTGGCTGCCTGTGGAGAAGTGGGGAATCAAACCTGGTTCTCCAGAGTAGAGGCCGCCACTCTTAAGCACTACACCACACTAACTCTTAAAAAGTCACCATTGCTTTGCTGATTTAGTGAAACATCTCTCTGTACCTTCCAGAGTACTATTCGGTGCTAGGAAAACAAAATAGGACATGCTGAACGTGTATAAATCATGCAAATCATGAGGTGCCTCTGGAACTACCTCGACTGTTTCTACTTCTAACTAGTCATACTACAAAATGGAACGACGTGCAGCACTGATGACTGGACATCTTAATCAGCCGCCCTTTTGAGTCTGCACGAGACGTTGCCTCTCCCACTTTCCCATCTGAGCCATGAGGGCTAGAAACATTAAAAAACAAAAATGAAAGTCAAGGTGCTGATTGCAGCAGCCAAGATCAAACTGGATGCATATGCAGTATGTGCGCAGCTGCTCCCCAACCAAACCTTCGATGTTTTAAACAAATATTTATAACCTGCTTTTCCCTTGTGGCTCAAGGCAGTTTACAAATCCTAGATTAAAACCATGCACAGAGCCCACTCCCAGCTTGGAAAACAGCTGAAGCTCTTATGGAGCTTCCTTTTAAAAATTCCTAAAAACGGTCCCCCCTGCACCTCTGTGAGTCTGCTCGACGAGGAGTCAGCCACGGCAGAGGAGGAGTGGGCTCTAGCAGGTGGCAAGCAGGCCCCCTACAGCACGAGAGCCAGGAGGTAGAAGGGAGCTGTGAGCACGCAGAGTGCATGAAGACTGGGGCTCACTGGAGTTCACATTTTGGCTTCCAAGCCGGGAGACTGCTAACCTACACTTGTTAACTGAAAAATGCAATCAAAAGAATTCCCTGGTAGTCAGCACAGCCACCAGGTTTTGTTTAAATCCAGAGAACCATCAGCAACCTCTTCAAATTCCTGCAAGTTCTCAAGGGAGTGTCTTATATCTGAGCAGAGAATCACAGTACACTTAATTACATGCTTTCATTTTGTCTTTTCATGACAAACCTACAGCTTGTGACCACACCACCAAGAAAACATTCAGAGGCCACACATGGAGGCCTGTGCTGGGTCCGTTCTGCTAGTCTTATGCTCTTTCTCCGAAAGTGACAAGGCAGAAGCTCTTTGGGAAGTCCTTTCAGCTTCGGTCCTCCCACCATCTGGTACACTGCCTTTGAACATGGAAGTCACACCTATCATAGTTTACAATTTTAGGGTATTTACTTGTAATTCCAGAGATGTACCCATGTTGCAGACTATGTGCAGCACAATTAAACAGAAGCACAGCAGCATCTCAAAGACTAAGAAAACTTACTGCAGCATCAGCTTTTGTGTCATTAACCTCACTTGTACTTCATCTTTCACGCCAAAGACTTAATATTAGTTTCTTCTGTTTCATCCTCATAACAACTCTGTAAAGTGGATTAGGCTGAGGTTGTGGGAATGGTCCAAGCTCACCCAGCAAGCTTCCGCAGGGATTCGAACCTGGGTCTCCTAGATCAGAGGTAGTCAACCTGTGGTCCTCCAGATGTTCATGGACTACCCCTGTCCTAGATCTTAGTCCAATACTCCAACCCAAGGATTGCCAACCAGGGTTATGGGAGAGCTCCCCAGAGGTTGTTTGGCCTTTCCCAGAGGTTTGGATGGCCGCTGACATCACTAGATGTCCCTGGAGCCCACTTCCCCTGATGCTCCACAGGCCTATTCTCTTTCTCCACAAGGGAAACGGAAAATGACTGATCAATCAATCGATTGGCCGGCTCTTACTTCCACGCCCACTTCCCTGAAGGGGCATTGACACCACTTCCAGGGTTCCTCGAAGCCTGAAAAATATTTCAGGGTTTCCTCCACAGACAAAAGGTTGGGAAAGGCTCCATACCACACTGGCTCTCAATGCATCTGATGGACTATGTTGGAATAAGTTTTGTTAGTCTATTAAAGTGAAGCAGGACTCTACTTTTAACTTCACATTTATGTAGCTGTTTTGAGTTCAAAGCATCACATAGCTTATTCCAGCCTTTCTCAACTTTTTTACTGTATAGAAACCGCTGAAACATTCTTCAGACTTCGAGAAACCCCAGAAGTGCTGAGATCATGCAGAATATGGTTGGGAAGCAAAGCTGCATACAAGTCCACCCAAGACCCCTCCCCTTTCCTTCCCACCCCCTCCAGGCCAATGATTGGCCATTTGGGGGGACGGGACAGGTTGGCATGACCATATATGATCACATTACCCCATAAATGTTTAACAAATTTTAAAAATACATAGGAATTAACTCCCACCCCTTTGGATAACCCATCCAGGGCCACCAAGAAACCCTGGTTTATTCACTACTTCTCAGGACCAGCCTATGAGTTCAGACAGTACAGTATAGTGGATACAGGGGCTGAGGCTCAGAGACGGGGCTTACCTTTCACAAAGCGCTGTGGTGAAACCATTGTGTTCCACTAGACTGCTAAGTAACTTTCACTTTTCCTGCCTGCTGTTCTATGCTGTTCATTCTACTGCTGTTTTGATACAATTACTTTGAAATAAACTTGCATGATATTTCCATCTTTTTTTATTCCCTCAGTTGAATGCTGCTTTGAAACTTGGAGGGGGGGGAGGGTCCCTTGGTTACGCAAATGGCAATTGCTCTAATCCTTCCTAACCCTCACCTCTCCCATCTCCATTGTCTTCCCACGATCACACTATGAACTGCAAGCAATTTTTTTTTGCTTATAAATCATCTCATCCTATTGCTGTTTAAATGATAATGAGGGAAGGCTTATATTCAGTTCAGCAAGCCAAGCTAGAATGCAAAGCAGCTGGGTGGAGGCTTCATACATGCATTTCTTTAAAAGACGCTATCTTTATTTGCCGTGCCGATAGAGCAAAGATTCTACTCCCTACTTATCCAAATTATTCCAGGGTGGCATTCACTCTGCACTCAAAGGTATCCAAAATGCTACATCGAGGTTACCTAAATTCTCGCCTAAGTAATACTGCATGAGTGCAAAGCAGGCCTGATTTGTTCTGGTGTAGATAGAGTTTCCTGCATCAGGACAACCTTTTTGCAGTCAACTTGTCTGAAAAACTGTCTCGAGAAAGCCAGGTTCAATTCCCAAGCATTCTTCCACATGCAGCCAGCTGGGTGACCTTGGGTTAGTAACAGTTCTCACAGAGCTCTCTCAGCCTCACCTACCACACAGAGTGTCTGAGGTGGGGAGAGGAAGGGTAAGCGATTGAGTAAACAGGTTGGAAAAAACCCAGCTCTTCTTCTGCACATTGGGCCAGAGCCTCATCACTGTCCTACTTGAACCAGCTGAGACTTACAATGCACACCCCAGGCCCTCTAGCTGGTGCATAATGGAGAGGGAAGGCCAGCCATGGTGGGAAAGTGCCTTTTGCAGAACCTTCCTTGCTATTCTTGTCTCTGATAAACTCCTGCAACACAATCAGAAGATCAGTGTTCAAGTGTTGGCTGCAGCCCAGATGGATGCTGAGTGTATTTAGCAAGCTTCCAGGAAAGACTCCATTCCTTTCTGACACAGCATCTGCTGGCTTAATTAGCTCTCTCTTGGTCTTGGTCTTCCGGCTCTCTCTGCATGCACATGAAGAGCAACGGAGGGTTGGTGAGACAAGGCCATGGCAGTGATGAATGTGACTTCTGTCTTTGGCTTGTTTCTCACTGTCCTACACTCCTCCATCACTCATCTTGCTTTTCCCATCCCAGTTCTCTTGGTCTGCTGCCCACAGTCCTGGGGAGATCTCTTTATTGGTTTTCTCCCTCTCAGTCACGCAATTCTGAAGTCACCCGTTTGCAGCTCAGCGGTTCCTAAAGCATGGAAAGGATGACGATGACGACGTTGAGTTCCCCAGCACCACAGTAATCCTTTCGGAAATCTCAGGTAGTGCCAAAGTGCATCGAGAACCAGTAGCTTGCAACCACACAATACACTTTGCAGGCTCACAGTGTCCATATATACACATCCCTCTACATAGCACACGTCATCCTTAATTTTACACACTAGGAGAAGGGGGAATGAAGAGACACAGGTACAGCTGACCCCACAAAAACCAGACAAACATGCAGGACAGGATAAATTTTATTGTTACAAAAGTGAAAGGCATTAATGGGTTTCCAACCCTACCAAACAACACTCAAAGGGGCCGGTGGGATCTGGTTTGGTTCCATGTGTAGAGCCTTCTATCAACTTTCTTCTCTTAGGCTCTGCTGCTCCTTAGCTCCTGCCATGAAACATTGTTTTCAGTGGGAACAGCCAAGGGCAGAGTTCTGTATAGGTTCCAGCAGATCTGTTCGGCAAAATACTGTTTGGAGGGAAGAGGGAACTCTAAAGCAGTCCTGTAAATAGACCTTCGTAGCAGGTTAAATGCTGAAAGGGATAAACTTCCAACATACACACATGATAAAGACAGTGTGCACCTTCCCTTGTTATAGTCAGGAAAAGCAGCTTGTGTAGGTTTTCAGGGGGGGGTTGTTCAGCCAAAATCTTTGTAAAACTTTTGCTTTGCAGGCTGCAGCTGCTCACTGATTTGATCTGGCACCAGCATCCTAGGGTAGGGTGTAATACAGTATTAAATGTGGCAGGGCTAGATACACTGTGCTTTTTTAGGGGGCGGGGGGAGTCCACACGTTTTGCACCAAGAAAAACTAAATTCTACAAACCTGAGTCATGTAAATTGGTCTTGTTTCACAATTCATTTTACATTTACTATTTTGCATAATCCCAATTTTGCCAGAGGGCTGTCGCACGACACTGAAGTTCCATCTGGAAGGGAATCACTGGAAATTTAAGTCTGTCAACATTTCTGGCTTCCCAGTTTCCAACAGGGGCTGTGCAAAGTCTTTATACCTATAAGGGGTAAGGACTAGAAACCTACCTCGTCAAACAGCTGAATTCCCCCACCTATTACCAGAGTCTGTGCTTCTGTCTTCCTATGCTCCCGCAGAAGTACAGTGAGCACGCACGTTTATAAGCCCCGGGAATTGATTCCCAATCCTAGGTCATCACAAGGTACTTTTTAAAAGATGCCATCTTTGACCTAGTGCACCAGAAGGAACACGCTGAGCAGTAGTGCAAAGGCTGCCTCTCGCCGTGCCTGCTCTGCCATGCCCACAGGCGCACTGAATCTTGACAAACACAAGCAGACAGGCTGGAGAAGAGAACAGAAAAAGAAGACAGTTCCAGACTAGCAAAGGGTAACTAAAAACATTTCCTAGCAGCTCCGGAGCTTTGAGACGTCTTTGCGGCAGAATAAGGCTAGATACAAGAATCCTCTCCCCGGCCTTGATGTGCTTAGATGTTGGAGTCCATTTCCCCAGATACGGGAGCTGACAAGAAACTCCGGTTATTGTACTCACAGCAGGTGGTTTGTATGGCTTTAAGCTTCAAACCCTACAGGTGGCAGAAGCCTCTCAACTCCAAGCACTGTGGGTTTGGAACAGCTTTTTTCCTTTGTGCATGGTGGCATCTCTCTGCCCTTGTAGTGAAAAGGGGAAGAGATGCAGCAATAGAAAAATGAGATAGCCCTGGAGGGTAGAGGCACAGGCGGTGGCAATGGCTGTATTTTTCAGAGATTGGCTGGGGCCTCTTGGGATCGCCTTGGGTTTTGCCACGAGGCGCAGAGGGTCCTCAAAAGCTCTTTAGTGCCCTGGACACACTGGATTTTCAAACAATACAGGGAGGGGGAGAGAAAAACGGAAGAAGAGAAAAGAGGATTAGTTAGGGAGGCAGGTGGAGCACCTGCAGGCAAACTAGAAAGGAGGAAGTCAGCGTGCAAATCTGGCTAGACCTGGAACAAGTTCTGCTGTTGCCAGGATCATTCATTATGAAGGCTATAATGAGGTGAAATGCCAGGGAAAGGGTAAGTGTCAGGTACGTCAGGACACCACAGAGGAATTCAAACCTATCATTCAAACCTATTATTCAATCCTATTATTTCCTCCATAACAAATTACTAGACAGTGTGAGAAACAGGATTAGGACACCTTCCACCATAAAGGTAATTTTCCTGGGCCAAGATACAAAACTAATGATTACTTCTCCAGTGTACTAATGTTCTTGTGTGACCTAGTTTTCTAAAAGTATGGGCCATGATTTTTGGAGAAGGGAGGGAAGGAGCCCAAAAGAAAAGACATGCTGGCAAAGTAATTAATTGCTCCTACTTTGCTCCAGTTAGATTCTCTTGATAGACACTGGACTGATGTTACCTCCTGATTTCCCAAACACTATGAGAAGAGGAAACATACAATGGTACTCATTTGCATCTCCCTACCGGCAGCAAGGGGAAAAAAATTATTTCACAGATCATCAGATGGTCAAGCGGGAAAAAGGCTGGAGACAGACAAGAGAACACATTTTCCATTATGTCTATTTTGCAAGAGGCAGGCAAGAGCTGGATTCAAGCATGGCTACTAGTTACTTCCCAAGCCTCTTTAGTTATGTTTGTTTCTGCTGCAAGAACATAAATTGAAAGAGGGTTCCTGAAGTTTAATTGAAGGAGCTACCTAGGAGCAGCTAAATAAAATCTGGCTGATTTGGTCTCCTCTTTTACAGGTACTTAAGCTCCAGGCAAGCCCAGAGGCACAAGCTAACAGGCAAAGAGTCTATGACACTGTGCCTGAGGGTTGTAACCTGGAAAAGAGTTTCAAAGAACCCTTACTGGAGGGGGGAGGCATGCTCTACACTTGGCCTCACTTCCCTCTTCTCCTGCTTGTTATTGTTCCTCTACTTCTTGCTGTGGCTCAGCAGTAGTAGAGCATCTGCTCAGCCTGCAGAAGGTCCCAGGTTCAACCCCAGCATATCCAGGTATAGGTTTTGGTAGGAGGTGATATGAGAGACTCTGCCTGAGACCCTGAGGAGACACTTCTGACTTTAATGGACCCAGGTTTGATTCCGCACTCCTCCCCCACATGCAGCCAGCTGGGTGACCTTGGGCTCGCCACAGCACTGAGAAAGCTGTTCTGACTGATTAGTGATATCAGGGATCTCTCAGCCTTACCCACCTCACAGGGTGTCTGCTGTGGGGAGAGGAAAGGGAAGGCGATTGCAACCTGCTTTGAGACTCCTTCGGGTAGAGAAAAGCAACATATAATAACCAATTCTTCTTCCTCTACTGTCTTTCTGGGTTTTGTACCATAAGCCCCTTTTGACTCCTCTATGGGGAAAAAAGCAGGATATAAACTGACAGACAAATAAGTGGTGGACAAACAGATCCTTTCATTCTGATAGGAGATGGACACAGCCAACTTCTAGCCATGCCAACAGCACTATTGGGCATAGATTTTAAAATGACACCTTCCTACAATGCTGTGCAGCAACTCTATAATGTAGGCTGAGCACTCTCGGGCCTCAGAAGAATACAACCATGGTTACTTTTACAAATTGCCTTCTTAAGGAAGAAAAAGCTGCATCTTGGCTCTTACTAAACCTGCCTCCGATTAATTCTCCCCCCGCCCCCCTCGGCAATGAATACAGACAGACCGGTGGCCTAACCAAGCACTGACCCTACCCTAATTCAGCCCTGCCCAGGTCCTCAAGTAATGAGAAATCCATCACTTTGGCTGAAACCTGCTCCTAGCAGATTTTGTTGTCCCTTTGGTAGCTCCTGCTACAAACAAGCATCAATAAAGGCAAGTAGAAATGTAGAGCAAAACTATTTGGGCAGTTCTACTGAAAGACAGGAGAAGAGCAGGGGAAGTGGATATGGAGACATGTGCTCCCCCTATCAAGACACATAGACCAGCCTGGCTACCCATTTGCTTCTGGAACAAAGTGCTGGTATTGACACTGAATGTCTTATATGGCTTGGGGCCAGCATACCTTAAGGACTGTCTTCTTCCATATGAACCTCCTCTTCTTCAAACCCCTGCCATCAGAAGCTAAACGGTGGCAATCCAAGAAAAGACCTTCTTGGTCATGGCGCCAAAACTCTGAAAGGCCCTCCCCAGGGAGATCCATTCATCTCCCTCTATTGCAGGGGTGGCCCAACTGTGGCTCTCCAGATGTTCAGGGACTACAATTCCAATGAGCCCCTGCCAGTATACGCTCATGGCAATTGTAGTCCATGGACATCTGGAGAACCACTGTGGGGCCACCCCTGCTCTATTGCCTACTGCCTGCAGTAACTGTTATTGGACCCCCTCCCAGGTTTTAGTGTTACATGCATGTATGTTTTTCCCGAATTATGTTATATATATATATTAATATTTGTGCGGAAAGGCAGCAAAGAAATGTTGTAATTAAATATGGCGATAGTTTCAGCATCTAACATGGATCTAACATAGAAGGCAAAGTACTTTGAACATTACTTACCAACATCAATACATATATGTATGATTGCAGGATTTAGGTTTGTTTTGGCAAAATGGAAACAGCAACAAAGAAGCACAGGGTGTGTGGTGCGGGTTGTCAGCTACAGTACAGCCAAGATAAGACATTAGGGTTCGGACTTGGGTGTGGACATCCTGCACATCAGCAGAGATCTCATCTTGAGAGCCAGTGTGGTGCAGCATCTAAGGACCAAGTGGTCAGTGGTTCCAATCTCACTAGATGATCTGAGTCAAGCCTCTCCTTTGCCAGCTCATTCCCTGCCCCTCAAGCAGCAAAGAAGAGATAATACTGACCTCTCTTGCAGAGTTGTTAGAAAGATTATCAGGCGTATGAGAAGAACTTTGCAGTATTCTACAGCACTATGTACGTGCTCAGTGCTATCTTCCACTAGGGAGCCTTCAGCATTTTTACAAACAATGTGGATTGAGATGCATAGAGCTGCATTTTTTAAAAAGAGAATGGTCCTGTACACCACCTTTTCTCATGCTGCAAATTCATCAGGACCACCAAGTTTTTAACACAAAGACAACAGTTCAATTGCAACTAGGCATCTGACACTTCATCTAGTCCGAGGACTTGTTTATAGCTTGGCTTACACATTTGAAAGATTACCAAATGATTTCTGTGCTAATCACTTTATGCTAGCTGGGATGGCATCTTGGCCAGGTGTTCCCATTGCCAGCTCGCCATAAAGCCATAGAGAACTGAACCGAACTATCAAAAACTTTAATGCTACTTCCCACCTTTTCTGGCCAGACTAGCGCTCAGCATCCAATATGTGGGGAGGATCAGAAGGGTGAAGGGGAGGAAGATGAAATGCAATAGGATTCCACTACGCCGGAGGGGAAAAGCCATAAGTAAGGATTGTCTTCTCTGCTCCTGACCCATGCGAGGAAAAATCCTCCCACCACCCAGCTCCGCTGGCCCTCAAGGCAACGAGCAGCGTTCCTGTCAAAAATCAGTGAGACAGTCGGTTAGGCACGCAACAAATGACAACAGCCACACAGACTGGGAGACTGGACAGGCCCCAGGCTTGAAGCAACTATGTGGTGGTGAGAATGAGATGATTCACTGGATGAGGGTGAGAAGAAAAGAGCATGGTCTTACCAGCTAACCCTCAGAGAGCAGTGCTAACCCATCCTGTGGGGAGGGGCTATCCCATCAGGCTGTGCAAGATATGGCAAAGTCCTGGCAGGCATCCTCCTAGAGAAGACACCAGAGATTACGCTCCGTGGCAGTGTCAGGGCAGGGAGGTAGAGTCAGAGGAGTAAAGGGGGCCCTCGAACACCATTAAAATAAATTTGCAATGGCAGAGAGACATCAGCTTTAAAAAGTTATGGCCATTTTTACAAAGTCTCAACTTGTTAAAACACTTGTGTCCAGCGAGCACAGGCACCCTCTTGCTTCATATTCCCCAGCCTAGAACAAATTCTAAATAGACAACTTTCCAAACAAACAGATGTCCATCCAGCTGTCTAACTGCAGCCCTCCCGCTCACCAAGAAAATAACCAACTGCTTAAAACTAGCATAAAGGAATACAAAACATAAAACCCAAAGCAATTCACTTTAAAAAATAAACATCTTTATTATAAAGTAAACAACAAAGGGCTGGGTTAAGCATCATAAGAGTATTTCCTTTCATAAATGTAACACTGGTACAATCTTCTGTGCTACCCCCACCCCCCTGCCCAATCTCACAAATAGCACGTTAGGGTGCTAGAGGATGTCCCGTGCACTCCCAGAGCCATGTCCTTCCCTGGTAAGCACACAAGTCTAATCCCTGGAAATAAGAAGGTAATCTTGAACAACATACTAGTTGCTCAGGTACCAGGAACTCTGCACACACATGCACTCCTTCCTGATTCTGTTCACAGAAAATTGTAATGGGGAGGAGGAGGAGGAGGAGACTGTTCTATCCCCTGCTCTGAATCAAAGTGAGCTTCCATCAGAAAGTAAAGCTGCCGTCTTTTCAACAAGTAGTTCCAATGGCGACAGAGGCTTCACTGGCCAATTGTCAGATGAAAACTGTTTTTCTGGTAAGGCTACCTTTAGAAAGACACCGTCCCTAATGAGATGGTTAACAGGGATGTTCTGGAAACAGCAGCTGGTCAGGAACAGTGTGGGGCAGAAGCAGAGGTAGAGAAGATATTCTCGGTTGTGCAGGCCAGATTTCCAAAATGCCACTTTGCTACTAGAGCACAAGAGCTTAAAACTGTTTCCTACTCCTCTTGATCCAACTGCCAGCTGGGCCACAGGTCCAAGGGCACAAGGAATGCTCGAATGGCCACAGCTGCCCACACAGAAAGACTGTAGTGACTTACTTCCTATACCTGCTCCTGGAGCATTCAGAGGGAAAGCTGCCTGCTGCCTGAGCCTATCACTGAGGAATGTCCCAACTCCACTCATAGTTTTGGAACTTGCTTAAAAGGCACAAAATACAGGCACTTGCCCCACACACTTGGGCTGCCTTTGTAACACTGTCCCATGACTTGGAGAGAGCTACTAGGACAACCACAAAGTCTTGGGGGGGGGGGGGGTCCCACAGCTAACATGAAGCTTAAGTCCAGCACATTCCCTTAATACACATGGGGATGGGAGCTGTAAAAGAGCATTAAAAAATTACCCACAGTTCTGCTCTCCAAATGACAAGTTTTGTCAACCAGGACAAATCACAAAACTTAAGCAGTTTGGCGTTACAGCTGGCTGTCCACCTACTAAAAGCTGCTGAGTTGTGTGCTGTGCCAGTTGCGAGACCCCATTAACATTCCATGAAAGCCTTTTGCTCACACACATTTAAGTGCCAGTTTAAATTCTACAAGAGGAAAAGTTGACTGGCAGCCCCAAAGTCACAATCCTGATTTGCCAGGCAAACAGGCAGCGCAGGCAGGAAACCCTAATAACAATAACACAAATTAAAAAACCAAATAAAAGGATGATAATGGAAATGGCATGGTAGCTGCGAGCCTCTGATCTCCTGCAGGAGCAAATCTAGCTCAGGGCCTAGATTCAGCACTGATTTCAGAAGCACTCCTCCCATTAGCATCACATTCCTTAGAAGCAGGGAAATCCCACAAGTTAGGTCAATGCTTGCTAAGGGGGAAGGCAAGCCTAAGAACAGTACACCTTCCCCTTTCCAAAGCAGGCAGGGGATTGGGATGGCATTCTTTTGACAGGTTTGAGAAACCAGCCACTCGTCACCTGATGACTGGCCCTATGGGGGATGAAGACCAGCACAGTGTGACCAAGGGAGCATGCTTAGCAGCCAACTTCTGGGAACTGACGGCTTTTCAGGAATATTCTCCTGAAGGAGGCGGAGCTCCTGAAAGCTGACGGATGCATCACATAGTCAGAAGAGAAGGGCTTCCTGCAATATGACCCCAATCATCAAGGTTTTGTTATTTTTAGGAGACCCGCTAATCTGGATGTTGCTGATTCTCTGGACAGAGAATGGCATACTTATATCTCTTTGGTCTGTCCCAGTAAAGATCAAGTTCTGTTCTGTTTACCTACAACGCTGTTGTTTCTTGTAGCTAACAGAGACTGATATCAGATATCAGAAACCTTTACTGGCATAACCCAACAGGGACACAGCAAAGGAGAAGCTTTCCCCACTCTTTCCCCAGAAGGACTTCATATTTTCTTATGGGATGCCAAAGAATGCTGGCTTACTGATCTCAGGGCATGCAATTACTTGATACTTAAATTCTAATGCTGTGTAAAAAAAAAAAAAAAAACCTACCCTAGCAAATTTTGTAACCACAGGTTTACAACAAAATGTTTTTTAAAATTCTTAGAAAAGTTTACAAAATATGTGCAAAAAATACCCAGCAGCTTTAATAGACATATTTCAAGTATTTCTTAACAACCGTCCAATATGCATAACGGCTCGCACAAGATAACAGGAGGCACGGCAGGAGATGTTTCAACACTTAGAAACCCAATCCCTGCCACTTTAGGCAATGTATTAAAAAGCCAGATGACAGACTCTGCTTCCTAGAGAGAATTAATTCATTTCTGAATAGCCTATCTGGGTTCTGGAATGGTTTCCCTAGATTCCTCCTCAAATAAATTCTTTGGTCAGCAATTCTCCCCCTACAAAAGACAGTTTCTTTGTTATCCCATAGGTACAAAGTATTGATCTCCCATCTCCATTCATGTCGTTTAAGAACTGTAAACTGTGTCACTTAATTTTCTTCCAATTATTAACCAGGGAATCTCACTGGCCTGTGTGCCCTCTCTTGTTGGAGGCCTGATTTGGCTGAAACCAACAAGATCTAATCTGGATCAATTCTCAGAGTACACAAACATGATCTGCAGCAGACCCACTTCTCTTCACATGATCATTCTTAGGAATCCTCTACTCTTTGCAGCTTTCTTCCCTCCGCTAGCAGAAACAGGAGAGCTGCCAGCCACACTTGCTGCTAGGGCAGGGAGTGCCACGTCCTTAAACAGCAACCCACTCTTCTTTAAAGCTCAAACGAGCACCAAGTAACCTTCGCAGTGCTCACTCAGGACTGCAGGAAGAGAGAGATTTAAGACATCCACCCTCCCTGGGTGAGAAATCATTAAAAAATAACCTGACGCGCAGTGCAGGAGGTGGCACAATTGCTCCTCTACTCGCCCTCACCAGATCCAGGTACAAGTGACTGTTCCACTCAACCAATCTGTGCAGAGAGCCACGAAGATGACTGGGACAGGCTTTCAGAGAATGGACTGCTCTCAGGGGGTGGCTTCGCCCAGCACACGGCTCTGTCAGCTCCAAACAGCGTCAGCCCCCTTTTCCTATAAATGGCCAGCAATGTCTGTTTAGACTGAGGCTTAACTGCGGCAGTCCACAATGTCCATGTGAGTTCCATTGTATTAAACAAAAATACCCACCAAACCAAGTTACAATCTCTTTCTCTATGGCAATGCAAAAGATGATGGCTTATGGTTCGAGAAGGGGCAACCGGAAGCTCCACCCCACAAAGCTGCCTTGTGTGGAACCCAGGAAATGGTAAATGGAAGCGAGGCACCGGCTGGAGGTAGGCATAGGCACAGGACTATGTGGCACCACTGCTAAGGGATGGATCATACCATGCTGGCATCGGATTTTGTTCCGAAAGAAGGGATTTCGCTCTTAGGAGTGGACGGGGTCCCAGCATCTGCCTCGATAAATCCTCTTCTGTCTATTAAACTAGCAAGGTGGGAGAGAAAACAAGGGGGCGGGTTAAACCAGTAATTAACAAGCCAAAAACAACAGCTAAAGCAATAGCGGACTATCTTTTTCATCCTGGTGACAGATGAGGAGCATTATGTTGACATAATTATGCCGACAAACACACATCTGGGGCATTCTTTGTTCTGCAGTCATGCATTAAGATAATTAATGTGGAATAAAACTGATACGAGTATTTACAGGGAATCTGGGCTCAGTGGTAGGGCCTCTGTTTTGCAAGAAGTCCCAAATTCAACCCCCAAGGTTTCCATTTCAAAGGATCAAGCAGCAGAGGAACTGAAAGACCCTGACCTGTCACCTCAGACAGCAGTTGCCTGCCGGAATAGACAAGACTGATCTTGACAGGCCAAGGGTCTCACTTAGCATAAGGTAGCTTCACGTGTTCAAGGCAATGTCACTTTTGTTAATAGGTATGAAGTTCTCACTACAGCAACTTCTAAAACACTCTACATTGTATATGGTCCAAATTCCCATCAGTTAACGGCACCATATTCCTCATTACAGATTCAGTCATAGAATTACAGCATCACTTGGCCCTTACACTCTTCAGAGTGAGTGCTCTTTGACACTGGGGCTCAAGTCCAACTCAGACAAACATTTGGCACTTCTGAGATGACTTTACTGAGCACTTCTGTATGGGGGGAAGGGAGGAATTCAGCTAAAAGAGATTTCTGAGTAACCTTTTCAAGTATCCTGAAGCTTGCCTAAAGATCATCTCTACAAACATTAGATGGATAACCCCTGCCTGCAACTCTTCTGTATGTGCGCATTCAGGGACTCCTTCCAGATGTCATTTCGCACAATGCCAAGTGCTAACCCTGAAATAAGTCCAACTTTATCCAAGTCTGCCCTCTTGTGACTACATGAAGTATGAAGGGTTTACGAATTGAGGCAGCAGGTAGTTCAAACTTGGATCTGCAAACATACGAGGTCCTTATAAACAAACCCAGACAGCTTTCCAAAACCAGCTCTGCTATGCTATGCAGACTGAAGTAGCAGCTTCAGGCTACAGATTTTACTCGCCATTAAAAAGGCAGGTGTCATTTAGTGTATTTTTTTTAATGTGATGGTATCAAAATAATAAGAATTTTTTGCTGTAGGCCCTGATCAATCTTGTGTCAGTTCTGCATTTTTCAAGATTTCATTTCTGGTTATGCTTCCCCTCCTCACCCCTAAGCTTAGCTCTCTTCCTTTTCATTTCCCATTGTCCTGGTCTACCAATGTTTTCCAGCATCTCCCAAGCAGGGAAGAATTGAACATGCTCCTTAAGCCACAGGGACATTTTCTACCACT
The DNA here is from genome assembly GCF_049243985.1 of Paroedura picta. Lineage (NCBI taxonomy): Eukaryota > Metazoa > Chordata > Lepidosauria > Squamata > Gekkonidae > Paroedura > Paroedura picta. The sequence goes on from NC_135373.1 coordinate 46,806,929, forward strand.
AACACCCACTTTTAGGATCATGTGCACAACCCCCCTTCATTCTGTGTGGTGGGCTGACTATCTAAGAGCAGCTCCTCTTTTGCTTGCTCTGCATCAAAAGCAGCCCAGAGCAACAACAGAAAGCAACTTCTGAAGAAGAGAGGCAACATCCATCTTTGCCTCAAAATTCACCACCACTCCCCTTACGAATTAGGGTGGATTTTGTTAGCAATGCCTTTTATTCAGCTTCTGCAACCACTGCCGTGCACCAGAAGACAGAGGCAGCTTTCCCTGACAAGGGAGCTGAGAATGGCTGCTATTCAGTATCTCTCTGTAAACATAAACATGACTCAAAATTATACTCCAAACATCCAGCTGTGGAGTTCATTGATGACCTTTACCTGGGATAGAATGGTCCGCAGAGCACTGCACAGCAGTTGGTGAGGACGCTTTTATGGCTGTAGGGATTGGCAAACTCAGAGCCTCCTTTATTTGACCATGCTCCTTTGAGCTGCAGTTTTTTAAAAAAGGAACTGGTTAGGAAAGGCCATGGGAGAGAAGAGTCAATGAAAATCCTTTGCTGAGCTGGCTTCAATGAACCTTTTGCAACCACCTCTAACATACTTATATAACTCTGACTTACAAAGACCTATACGCAAAACCCACTAATCATGATAGTGCATGGCAATTCAGCAGTGCAGGACCTTCTACTGGGGGGGGGGAGGGTACTGTTCACAGAACATAAAGCAGTTTTAACTTGCAAGAGGCTCAGGTGGTTTGCATTTTGGCCAGCTTCCTCTGACACACACATCTCTTGAATAATCTTCTCTGTTGTCAACAGACACCCGCACAATCAGATGCTCCTCATGCAACATTATCCCATTATGTCACAGAATATAATTCTCATTGCTTGTTGGCCTACCATCCCTTGGTGCCCAGATTCAACAAGGATATTTTCACACTCTGAGATTTGGATAGCTGTGAACTGCTACTGGATGTAACCGTAGGCCAGTAACCAAATCAAGAATCAGTGACGAGGGACTTGCCAGTTTGGTCTGCTATATCTGTTTAGACAGATGTATACATTCATTTGGACATCATAATTCCAACACTAGGAAAAAACTTGGAAGGAATAACTAGCTATGTACGGTGAGTTAAATGAATGTGGTAGCACTCTTTAGTGAAACTATCCAGAACAATCACAAGATTACATCACCATATAACTTGTACCAAAAGAGAATCATTTCCCTGTTTCCAAGGTCCTTCTATGGTTACTGACAATGGCTCATCCATTAGCTAGTGTAGATATTTTAGCTCTTGGATTTTAACATCCTTTAAACAATTTTATACATTAAGTTTTAATGTGCATTAGTTGTAGTCAATTTTTAAACTCTTTTGAGTGCTTTCAACAGAAAAGTCACTAAATTTCATATGCAAAAATAAAAAGAAGTCTTCACAAGCATGTAAGGAGGTTTTACTCTTGCAAAGTCATAGTGCAGCAGTTCTCAACCAGGGGCTTGCAACCTCTTTGGCGTTCGATCAACCCTTTTCCCAGGGGTCGCCGCTGCTGCTGCCACCCAAAGGGGGTTGGCGGCATTAGGAAGGTTGAGAACCACTTTCATAGTGAGTCATAATAAACTTTCAAATGAATGGTGAAACACATTGTTTAAAAAGCTTTGAAAAAGCTGCCCCCAGAAGGCCTGGCAGCAATCTATTTAAAAGAAGAAATATTTTCAATGTAGGCACTTGCAAAAACTATCAATTGCAAGTGCCACTTCTCCCATATGAGGTGAAATGGCACAACTCTGGTAAACAAGTAAACACAAATAAGGATTCTATTCTTTCTGAATTATTATTCACATATACACATTCAGTCTGATTTACTAATTAAAAGTTGTATAAAAGTTGCATTATTAATCAAGATTTCTTCAGGTAGCACTCTGCTGAAAACGTATTGGTTGGGAGTCACCAAATTGAGGTAGGAAACTTTTGGACCGATTATGGACGACGGCGGTCACACAGTTTGCCCTAGAGTTGTGCATGCACACACACAACTCCTGGGCTGGAAGGTTCTGCCACACCTCACAGCAGAGGGAGCAAGGGGCATGGAGGTCTCACCGCAGAATGGTGGGATGGCAGCATTTCATCAGGGGGTGTAGAAATGTGCCGTTCGGCTCCGCAGCACAGCAAAACTAAACAGGCCCTAAAGTGGTGTGGGACAGGACTTGGAGGGCGCCTGCCCGTGCAAAGGCAGGAATTAGCTCTGCTGTCGTGCAGGCATTGGTCCGCCCTTCCCTGCCCATGCACAACTGGTCTTGGTTACAGATGTACTTATTTGTTCCTTTGGGTACCGGCAAAATCTAACCATTCATTTCACTACAGAAATTTGCCTAAGAATGTTCATTCCCTCCAGATATCAAATCTCATTATCAAAATGCTACAGCAGTGTAGCTTCTATGAAGTATTTATGTAAAGTGCTAGAAATGGATGCTTGGACCTATGAGAGGAGAGGCAGAAAAAATCCATACTCACATCTTCATTGGTTGTCAGGTTGGAGGCAACTAAGTAAGTATGAAACCCTGAGAGGCCAAAAATAGACCAGACTGAGAAAAAGCAGATCACCAGTTCCAACACAGTGAGAGGAGAGTCAAGGAAGGACCTGGATGTGTAACTGAGGGGAACTCAATCTTCCTGAATCCCCAGAGCCAAAGGTCCGTTTCCCTTTGTCTTCCAGCAACTGATACATTCAGTTGAGTGGAATAGAACATGTTCTACATATATGTTAAACCAGGGTTTAACCTTTGGGATCTCTGTAAATGATCCTGGATCACTTTTGAGACTAGATCACTCTGAGGATGCTCGGCAAAGTAGCCTAGTGCAGGTCTTCTGGCCTAAGTCCTGTGTGTGTGTGTGTGTGTGTGTGTGTGTGTGTGTGTGTGTGTGTGTGTGTGTGTGTGTGAAGGGAAACCCCAAAGTGAGGTTCTTCTATGGTTCCTCCAAGGACAGTTATCTACTTTCTCTGCCTATCTGGCAATATAAATTTGGTTATTCCTTGCTGTGGGACATGTCTCATGAGCACTTTCAAATCTGCTAGCTCTTTTTCATTAAAAAAAATAAAAATTTTAAAAAAAGTAAATGACAAAAGATACTGAAAGGATATCTGGCTGGTGTTGCCTTCAAAGCAGTGATAAAGTCACTTCCCTGGGAACCTGCAAAGCAAAGCACAAAATAAACTCTTGTTCCTCTCTCTACCAAGACAAAAAAAAAAAAAGAATTCAAAACAGCACTGATGGCACAATGACAACACAAACATCCAGGATCCCTTTCTTCTATCCAGGAACTCAAGAGAACAGAAACAAAGACAATTTTTGCACTATCCCTAGCCAAGCTTGCCCCAATTGTTGTTTGCTGTCCAAGTCTTAGAAATATGCCCCTTGAGATTATCCATGTTTTCTCAAGATGACTCCCCCCCCCCCACCTTCTTATCTGGATTCCTACTGAGGTCTTTTGGTCCAGAAAGCTTTCCCAGAAAAGCACTACTTACGTAGAGTAAGATGGGTGATAACACAGGCAAAGATGAACGCTGTCAGGAAGGAGAGAGAGAGGATGAAGGCATAGAAGTATCGATAGTTGCGCTTCCCCACGCAGTTACCCACCCAAGGGCAGTGGTGATCAAACCGTTCTGGAAAAATAAAAGGCAAAAATGATGTTACAGTGACTTAAGTATTCTACAGGCCAACAGAAGAAGCTCTGCGAAGACCCAGGGGTCACTGAAGCAGGTAATCTTTCTGTTAATACACACAGAACGAGAGTAAAAAAGAAAATTAAAGGTAGAGAGAGGTGCCAATTATTTTAAGTCACTTTAGCTTGAAAGCAGTGGGTGTCTCTTCTTGCCCCTTCAACTGCAGCACACTAGAATGGAAGATGTGTCCATACCACTTTGGGCAAAGTATCAGTATATAATTGGATGAGATAAATGCCTTTCAGGAGACATTTGCTAATGGTTGCAATTTAGAGGTGGAACCTGGATGACTGCAAAGGTGTAGCCATATGGGTTGTAGCAAAACAAAATAAACATCTGGTGGCACTTTAAAGACTAACAACTTCTACTTCAATAGAAACTTTTGTGAGTTACACTGAATGACTGTCTTGACACAGGAAGCTGCCTGTTCAACCTGAACAGTCTGAAGAAAAGTTAACTTGGGAGTGGAAAGAAACGAGGGAATAAACTGACAAGCGAATCGGCCTTTGAACAGTCTTTTCAGGAAAACTGAGGGATGGGATTTTTATTTTTATTTCTTTTACACCAAGGGCAGCTTCTTATGCCAACACTGCTGCACACATTCAAAATGTAATTCAAGCAGTAGTAGAAAGAGATGCCCCTGGTTATTTCCAGGTCCCATTATGTTTCTTATACAAGCAAACTTCCTGATCTTAGATAATGAATGTAGAGGAAATGAAGTCAAGAACAAGGACCTGGGAGGTCTAATTAATAAGGCTGACAGGAGACTAAAGAAAAACAGATTAATGTTATGCCTGAATCATGCTGTGGATTCTGCACAGAAATAAAACAATAGTTTTGTAGGGAAAAATGCTCTCTTCGGAGTCAGATGAGGCCCACATAAAGCAGGAGCCGTGTAAGAAGAGGCATTCTCTCCTGTGCGAGAAAGACTCTTCTCAAAAGGTTGAAAAAATGGTCCACCTTGCAAATATTTACGTGAAAAACGTTCTGCAATTTGGCTGCAGTATTAGTTGATCAATCTTATCAGTCCTATCATATTTGCAGTGAAACAGTGTTGTTTCCCAGATCAGAAATGGCCCCTGCCCAAGCTGCTTTAAGCGCCAGAAAGAAAGGGACACGTATCCCTAAAATGATGGAGGATCTGTGCAGGAGGAAAATGAAGAGATAATCCCTTCCCCCCAATGCCAGGGCTTCAATTCAGATTCGACCCTTGCCACCACCCCACATCCCCATGCTGCTTTTAAGGACTACGTTTTAATCTCACATTCCAGTCACATAACTTCCTGTGTATGATTTGACCATGATAAAGCTGCTGCCTAATAACTCATTCACTGTATGTAATTTTTTTCCCTCCTTTTTATCATCTGAACACTTTCATGATTGTGGATCGCACTGTGTTCTCAATTGTTCCTCTAGTCTCACCAGCGAGAGTACAGACAGCCTCTCAAGACCCACATATCACTGAGCCATGAGCAACACTGCTGAGTCCTGGTCAAGTGTGTTGGCTTGGGTGCAGGAAAGCAGGGCTAAAATTTTTCCTCAGTCATCAAGCTCACTGGATACCGTTGAGCACATCATCTTCCTTAGCCTAGCTGCAGCAACTGTGTACCAAAGCTAAATAAAAATCAACAAATGCTCCTGTACAGTCTTACGCATTTACTGCAGGTTTTGCTAATCTGCTGCTGTTCACATTATCAGGAATGCAAAGCGGTAGAAAAGGAGGAAGATTCATAGACACTGAGAGACTAAGGCTACAAGTCAATGAGCATTTTCCTATGAATAATGGATAAGTGGGACTGGCTTTAGTTAGACCCATTTAGGGTGATGGCAAGAAACATTTACATGTCAAGCTTAACCTGGTTTTATAAGCAGGTTAACTATCATCTCTCTTTCTTCTTCCAAACCTTCTTATTTTCTGATAGGGCTGAAACTGCTGGAAAATGAAAGCTTTCTAACCAATATATCTAGTACATTTTTTATCTGGGCATTCCTCCAAGCAGGGCAGAGCGGCAGAGAGGGAGGAAGGAGGAAGGAAGGAAGAGACTCTCTGTCTGGCTTAAGGTCTCCCAGCAAGTTTCATGTTACAGTCAGGATTTGAAAATGTGCCTGGTTTGACAATCTCAACCACTACTAAAACTGACTCAGGACTTTTGGTGGAGAAAGGAATTAAACAACCCTGTAGCACAGATGTGTCTTAATTGTTTATGAAAGGAGGACAAGGAGATGTCTGGAGTAGACATGATACATTCCTTAAGTATCTGAAGCACTGATCAGTTCTTGTCTGCTTTCTAACCCTTCAAGTTTATAGTCATTATGGTCCACAGCCATAAAAGCTAAAAATCTCTTAAACTGCTGTCTTTTTACAGTAATTCTTGTATGTATTGTATACCTTCTATCATTTCTATACCTTTCATTCTGAAGCAGAATCATGCCAATCACAAAAGGGTTAACAGCCCGAAGGTCCCCCATCACATCCATTACCCAATGAAACACCTTTGGCAGACTGCCAGCCTTGCCCTGTACACAGCAATTCTGTGCCAGTCAGTATATCAATTTAACATTATGTGCAATCCTTCATCTGAGTCAGTTCTTGAGCCAGTTACCGTATTTGCTCTCTGCAGCTTGCAGGACTACACATGCAACTGGCTGACTAGAAAAAAAAATTGGTATTCAGACTGGATTCTTGAAGGTTTACACACTTTTCAAAGACTCCAACGTCCTTTTAATTAAAAAGTTAGGAATTAAAAGGGGAAAAAGAAAACGCAGCATTCCAAATCTAGGAATCTACTTCAAGAAGCTGATTGTCTCACCACGGCCCTCCCTGCCCTGGAGCATCTTATTTTGGCTAGAGTTGAGCAGCTTGGGTGTACATGCAGCTTTAGTTCACATCTTGATAAGTCCTTTAAGGCATATTCTAACATTGCACAAAAGGAAAGCTACACTGTTACAAACATCTCAGGAATTGAAGGAATCAGTGCCTTTCCTCCTACTCTTTCTGCCACCTATAATATGTGCTGCTCCCTGACTTACACCTAGGAACACCAGCATGTGCAATAACTGCTGGAACACCATCCTTTACCTGTCCCACACCCACTTCTGCCCCATCCCAAAATAATGTTCCTCAATCAGTTCCTCAAGTACTGTTCCAGCACTAAAATTCTGCATTAAGAAACGCATATTATGCAAATTAAGCTATTCCACATACATGCACACACAAATGCATTTCATTTCAGAGTGATAAACATACTAACCAATTCTTCACTGTTTAATCATAGCTCTTCTTTGTTCTTCTAAGAAGACTTTTCAATTTGAACAAGAGGGTGCTCCAGTGACCAAAATAGGAAGACAACGGTTTTTGGGACAGATGGGCAATGAAGAAACAGAAAAACTGGAGACTGGTTGTTCAATATAATGTCGCTCAACTGTCTGCCCCATCCTCCTCTAGTTTTCAAGATTGCACCAAACACTACCTATATAATACCAAACCTGCTAAGGTATTCTGATCAAGAAGGGTTACTTTATTTCACATCATTTTCCGCCCCTCCACTTTATTCTAACAACAACAGTAACAGCACTGTGAGTTAGGTTAGGTTGAAAAAGTGAGACTGGCCTAAGGCCACCCAGCAAGGTTTTCAAGACAGGGTGGAGATTTGAACCAGGGTTTCCCATCTCCTAGCTCATAAACCAGGGATTCCCAACCAGGGGTCCGTGGATTCTTAGGGGTCCACAGCAGCTGGTAAGTGCAATAATATGGTGGGGGGGGGGCGGTGTCTGGGCTGTCTTCTCAGCGCCTACTCTTCTTTTCAGCCTACATGAGGCAGAGCTACCAAAGTAGTAGTAAAGGCAAAGGGAGGAAGCAAAAGGAGGGCTAAGGGTGAGGGTAGTGATGCCACTTCTGGGGCTGGAAGGAATAGCAGCATTCAAATATCTAAATAACTCACAGTCAGGAATAACCAACACTGAATGCTTAAGAAGAATGAACATTTTTGAAGTCCAAGAACCTCTTTCTTCAAGTGAACATACATATAAAGATGCCTTACACTGAGTCAAATAACTGGTCTACCACAATTGATTCTGTCTATACTGAACAGCAGGGACTATCCAGTGTCTCAGGCACTTTCATCCTGATTCTGTTAATGGGATAATGATAATTATTATTATTATTTTATTTTTGTATGCCACACTTCCCTGTCCAGCTCACGGACTGAACCTGGGGCTTTCTGCATGCAAAGCAGATGCTCTGACACTAAGCCACAACCCTACCCTCAGGGAAATGGAAAGATTTGTTTTACAGAGCAAAACATACAAGTCTGATGGGCCACATGAAGTCTCACCTTGAACTTACCTACACAGTTGTCACAGACACTGCAATGAGAGGTCCGAGGAGGACGGAACATTTTGCAAGTGTAGCAGTATTTCAACTTCACCATATATTTGTTTATAACAACTTCCATAGTGCGGGCAGGCGGACGATAAGTGGAGGTGCCCAAGTTGTCTGCAAAGGCAAAACCAAAAGTCCAAACATTAGGCGGCCCTTCTCCAAGTCAAGTCCCAGGATTGGATAAAACTTGATAACCTTCTTGTTATGCCCTAGGTTCAGAGGCAATGACCACAGCATAATATGTGTTACAAATTGCTACCCACCACTGAGAAGACTACATGCCACCTCAACTAGAAATGTGAAGGTCCACCAAAAAATGGAACAGAGCTGAACAGAATGGGCGAGGCCTCCTATTAAATATTTTCTGTTTGGAATTCTGTTTAAAGATAATCTATGACATTAAATAGGAATTATCATTATGTATGCTGTAGACACATACAACATATTTTAAAGAAACATTTACTGTTTAAACATCAACAATTCTCGCAACAAATAACATGCTATAATGTATTTTATAATTGTATCTGCATTTTCACTGTTTATAAGTTGACTGCAGGAGCCTTTCTATCTATACAATATGCTTCCTTTTGTTTACTACAAAATTTATTTTACATTTGAGTCCAAAAGCAAATAGGAGATTGGGGTAAATGCATCAGAATAAGCCAATGTCTAACTCTGTTCTTACTAATGGATGTTAAATTCCTAACGCAAAAGCACCTGGATAGCCAAATTATATCCCATATTTATATTTTGTTCCTCACCCTTTCCTCACTTTCCTAAGCTAAGCTTCCTCGTTTGTCCTTTAAGTGGCAGTGCGATCCCTTTTAATCCGTAACTGACAACTATATGCGGAAGAACTGCTTTAGATTTTAATACAGAACGCTAATAGCAATAAGTGTTTATACATGCCAAAAAAACTGTTCAGACCTTTTGTAAACTCCAGATGATGGATTTGCAAAATCAATAACTTGAAGGGAGCCTTGACTTTCAAAGCCCACACCTTGAAAATTCTCTTGGTCTTTAAGATGCTACTGGACTAAAATTTAGTTCTTAAGAATAACAGGTATATGGAACTTTAGCCACAAAGGCAGGGAACATGGAAAGGACGCCCCCCCCCCCCAAATGAGCATGCCAATTATAGCCTTTTACTGGTATCTGAGATTCCTCAACAGCCAAAACTGAATCATGCTAATTTTAAAATAATCTCTTTTCCATTTGTTTTATTGGATCCACAAATCTTTAACTTGCGTGATTATTTATATTTCTAACAAAAGACACTCTAAACACTGACAGAAGCTACAAGCACAAAAACAGATCCTGCCTGCACCTCATTGCAACAACCTACTAAGTCCATGCGGAATAGTTACTATCCCACAAAAATGCCAGCCTGTTAATATTTGTTAGCCTCAAAGACCGACTTTGTAAAGTTTCTCTACCTGTTCACCTGAAAAGAGTTCTCAATCATTATAAGCAAACACTGAACCATTATTTCCCATCAAATGCTATATTGCAAAATATGCTGCTCTCGGCCGCCTCTTGTCTGTGCTCAGAACAAGAGAGAATGCTTACTCGCCCTATACATGTCATCTAATCTGTTCTTCAAACTGCTCCAGAGAACTGAAAAAACAGCAATAGTTCTTTTATTCATCATCAAGGAATTAACAGTTCGTACTTCCAACAGAGTACAAATTCAGACTTTGATGCACTTCACATTATGGAAATGGAAGGATTAGGACAGTCTTTCTCAACTTGAGAAACCCCTGAAACATTCCTCAGGCTTCGAGAAACCCTGGACGTGGCATGAGTCTGCAGAATATGGCTGAGAAGCATAGCTGTGTATACATACACATATCCCACCCCTTCCAGGCCCACCGTTGGCCATTGTGAGAGGAGGGGTCGACATGACCATATAAGGCCCTATCACCTGTTAAACATTTAACGATGGAGGCCCCAACGACGCATGTGCGGCCTTCCACGTGCCGTGCCGCTGCCGCCCACGTCGCCCCCCAGGCCTCGCCGCCCCGCTGTCGACGACTGGAGGCCGCGTCCACCGCCGCCGAGCCACTCCGCTGCCAGCGCCGCGCCTGGCCCTTGGGGGCCATGCCCCACCACCTGCCCGCCCGCACGCCCGCACGCCCCCCCGCCACCCAGCCGATCCCTCTGGACTGCCCATAGCATTGGCAACCACCGTGGAGAACCACTGCCACACCCGCAGAGCCTGCCAACGGTGAGTCTGCCCGCGGAGAAGGGGGCCCAAAGGGATAGGCCGCGGCGGCAGCACCCACGCCCTCCCAGCCAGTCGCCCGGAACCCCACGCTCCCGCAGCTAGCACCTGCTGTATTTACAGCACAGCGGGCTTAATTTCTAGTATTACTATAACTTTTCTTAAGATACCTTAACTATAACTTTTCTTAAGATATCTTAAGATACTCTTTCAGAATTTCCCTGTGAGGAAGTCACTTTGTGCCAAACAATGGAACAGCTCTCTGCCACGATGGGGCTGCAGTCTGGACATCTTTGACTCTTTCCCTTCTGCCCTAGCATGCGGTGCTCTGAAACACAGGAAACAGGAAGGCAGCAGAAGCAACAGCACAAAGGATAATGCTGATGCTCAATGCCAAAACAGTTCCCGCTGGAAGGCTTCTAAGGACTAAAATACGATGATCCTACTACTTTGCCGCTCTCTATTTAAGAAATGAAGATGCAAATAAGGATGCAGAATACCATCGGATAACTACTTCATTTGACAAAAAACACACATTGTCATAAATAAAGAGCATGAGGACTAGACACTCACCAATCCATTTCTCCAGATCTGCGGCTTCACTGGGGGTGGCTCTGGGCAGGATACCAGGGTCCCTGAAGCTGGTCTGCAGTAAACAGCTGATGACAAAAAAGAACAGGATGCCAGCAATTATAGGAATGGCCATGGTCAGGTTACGAGCCAGGAAGGGGCAGCTGAAAAGAAAACAACATTAGTTAATAAGGCCTCCATTCACTACCCAAGATCTTCATCCACTGACTACTTTCTTTTTGCTGCCGCTTTGTGAAAGTTCTCTCCTTTTTATGTGATAAATTCTGGACAACAGCAGCTATCCTATGCAGACATAGTCATTTGTAGTCCAACTTGTAGTCAATGGACTGGATCCGGTGGGACTGCATCAGCTCCTCCACCACTAGTGCAAGCAACCAGCAGAAGAAAGAGGGAGCAATTTCCCCCAATTTCCTCTCCTCAGCACTGCCCCCATACTGGAGTGCATATTATTCAAGAGCCTTCATAGAAGATTTTTAGAAGCAGCAGCAAACTGCTGGGGAGGAAAGGAAGGGACGGACAGTTCTGTATCGTCAGCTCCTTTCACAAATTTCATAACAGGATTCAATCTGTAGAATATTCCTTGCCCCTCCTGTGATATTTCTTTTATATTCTCCAAAGATTTCTGTGATCTATAAGTTGGAAATAAAGTTCACTTCTCCCCTCAAGGACCTCTGCTCACCTTCATCCAAGTACACCCAACTGTTACATCCCACAATACAATTTTTGATGGTATCTGGGTCACACAGCAGATGAGTTAATAATTGTTTGCCTGTCACAAATGTGACTGCCAACATCATAATAAATTTACTAGCAGCTGCACACTTTCTTTTTAAAATAGTGCTCTACATTCTTTATCTGATTTCTACCAAGAATAACTTTGTAAAGAATGCTTTGGTTTTGTTCTACAGAAAGGGGGAGATAAGATTATTTATTATGTCCGGAAAATTTATACATTGTCTCTTGAGAGACTGACTCAAGGCAGCTCACAAACTGAAGCAATGCTATAAAGTCAGCAGCATAAAAACAAATCATCAAAATCAAGCTGGGATATAAAAACAGCATAAAATAACATTGTGCTGCTTAAAGCAATACTAGTCCTAGGACTAGAATGAGACCATAAAACTATGGAATCCCACAGCTAAAACTATTGGTAAAAAGATATTTTTGACCAGATTTCTAAAGGAAAGTAAAACACGTGCTAGGTGCACCTTAAGGAGGAGAGCACTCAAAAGGTGTCACTGCTGAAAAAGGTCTATCTCTGGTTTCAACCCATCTCACCTCTGCAGATGGGAGCACAGCTTAAGAATAATATCTTAACTGGTAGGGTTGGACACTCAGGAGAAACGTGATTCTTTGAGCATCCCTCTGTCCTTTCTTTCCCTGCCACATTTCCCTTGCCAAAGGAGCCAGTTTGGTGTAGTGGTTAGGAGTGCGGACTTCTAATCTGGCGAGCCATGTTCGATTCCACACTCCCCCACTCTGCCTAAAACTGTGAGTTTTGGGAGGGAAAGGGATCCAGGGTGTGTGTGGGGAGGGTGGCCGGGAAGTCTGGCTCTTAATATCCCATAGCCCCTCTCCCTGTTCCCTCTCCTGTTGCAAAGAAGAAAGTAGGAGTCCCACCTGGAGGCTGGCATCCCTGACCTTGTATGGAGCACAATGCCAGAGTCCACCCTCCAAGGCAGACATTTTCTCCAAGGGAACTGATCTCTGTCATCTGGAGATGAGCAGTAATTCCAGGGGATCCCCAGGTCCCACCTGGAGGCTGGCATCCCTAGCCGAGACCTATTACACCTGGATCCAGTGCAAGGACTGTGCACAGCCTGCATAAGGATTCCTTTCTTCCCAGATTTCCCTTTGCCCTGGCTGCCATTTTTGACCCTGAGAAAATATATTCACAGGTCCTAGGATTGCCAACCACCAGGTATTGCCTGGGGATCTCCCCAGAACACATCCAAATCACACAGATCATTTTCACTAAAGTGAATTGCTGCTTTGCATGGTGAGCTTTGTGACAGTTGAGATGAATATTTCTTATTTTTCTCAGGAAAGGTTTGCTATTTAGCATATTGCACATACAAAAATGAAACTAACTTCTTATTTAACATTTTATTTTATTCGTGATTTATTTTATTAGTGATGCTACACACATTGGCACTTTCCTATAACAGGAAATGGGGTTCCCAGGCCTCTTCCTGTGTCACCAAAATTGACATATCTATTAGACCCATCCCACTCCCACCTACATTTGACTTTCACACATTGCTAGAGATGCCAACCTCCAGGGGGGCCTGACAATCTCAAAGAAGTGCAAAGTGATATCCTATGCTTCATGAACAGAACAATACCTGTACTCTGGGCTGGCTGTTTGCTCTTCTTCAGGGAAAAGGTGCCTGACAAGGATTCAAGGGACTGTGGCCAAAACCTGAGCAAGGGGGCTAGACCTCTCTGGGCAGGATAAGGTGTCCTCTCTCTGCCAGAAGCCTAGAGCCCAGCCGCAGCTTCTTCCTCCTCACCTTCCTGCAGTGTAACCTTGCAGAAGCCAGCCCCACTCCTGACTGGGAATATTCACCAGATGGGCTGCCAGCTAACCATATGAACATGAGAGAGGCCCTCTGTGTTACACAGTCACTGGATCCCAGGGATCATCAAGAGGTTCACTAGCAGGGCCAGAACTCCAGAAGCCCTCCCACTGTTGCCCCTCCCCAAGAACCAAAAATAAGACCATCACTGCCCTAGTCATAAGTACAAGAAAGGTGCCATGTTGGATCAGGACAATGGCCCATCCAGTCCATCAGTCTGTGTCACACAGTGGCCAAATCTTGAAGGCCATCAAGAGCACTCGCACCACACAGGGAAGACCATGTGAATTACATGTCCTCACCTGTACCAGAAACCAACCAATGTGAAAGTGCTTCTGGAGTTCTGGCCCTACTGGTGGGCCTCCTGATGGCCCCTGGCTTTGGCCAGCCTCACCCCACCCCGGCTGGCATCTCTAGCAATGTGTGAAAGTCAAATGTAGGTGGGGGTGGGGTGGTCTAATGACACAGGAAGAGGCCTGGTAACACCACTTCCTGCAATGTGGGAATAGTCTGTGATGTCACATCCCATGGGAGTGACTGGGTGATGTCACTTCCAGTGGCACATGACTTCTGGGGCTGTGGCCAGCTGGCATCACTTCCGGGGGTCCTTGAAATCTGAAGAATACTTCAGGGTCAAAAGGGTCAAAATACCTCCATGGTCAAAAGGTTGAAAAACACTGCTCTAAAGCAGCGGTCGCCAACCACCGGGCCGCAGTCCACTAGCGGTCCTTGGATCAGTGGGCACCGGGCCACGGCTCCTCCTCTTCCTGAGCCAGTGGCAGAGTGGCAGGCCACCGCAGAGAGTGCAGCTCCAAGTGATTACCGCATCTCTTGCGGAGCTCCCCGTATCTCCAGGTCTCATTTTGGAGTCAAGAGACTCTCTTTAGAGCAGCAGCATGCTTGTTTTTTTTAAGGGAACGTTTTTAAGGGGGGAAATCCCCGCACAGGGGTGCGCGCTCGTGCCCACTCCGGGCGCAAAACTTCTGCGTTCCCCACCATCAATCTTTCCCGGGTGCTCCCCACCAAGGCAGCCATGAAGCCTTCTGCAGCAACCTCCCCCGGCCCAAACAAGATGGAGACGCTTCGCCTCTGAGGCGCGCACTGAGAAAGCGGCAGGCGGGGCAGGAGGAAGGGGCTCCGGAGCTGCTGCCGGAACGGGCTCGCTCCCTTCCTCTCCTCCCTCGCCCGCTCGCTCCCTTCCTCTCCCTCCCTAGCTTATTTTTCTTTCAGCCAAACAAGGCACAAAAATCTTTTCCCCCTTCTCCTCCTTCCTTTAGCCTTTCTCTCCCAGCTTCTCTTCGCCCCCTCCATCTCTTTTCCATCCATTTTTCTCAACCAGGAACAAGCAGCTCTTGAGCCATCGCCTCTCCCCCCCCCCCGCCCTTTCTTAAGGGGAAAAACACGCACCTGCAGACAGAGAGAGGGAGAGAGGTGGCAAGTTCCACTGAGTAGGGTTCTGAGTAGCCCTGCTTAGGATTGCTGTGCTAATGCTGGGAGGGGGGACATAGTGAACCAAATAAATATATCAGAATTGGAGACTGATGTGTAAATATTGCCTTCTTAATTGTGGAATGCTGAGATTCATTAACTGAGTCCCTGTGGGTACATTGAAAGGATCACACATAGGATGCTCTCTCAGGACACAAAGTGGGAGTGGCAAAATTGTAACACCTAAAAAGCCTTTTGAGTTTGATTGGGTACAAATAAAGGTGGAACAACTTGTTTGACTTTGCACAGGGCTCCAGAAAAAAAATCCTGGACCTTGAAATTTCAGTGCAACTCAGTTTTTCTGATAAAAGAACACAAGAGCTTTCAATTTCAGATTACACAGAACTCTTCATGAAAGCGATTGTGGTATTTGTTGTCAAATCTCTTAATGACAATGAAACTTTGAAGTCAAATTTAGAACTACCTCCAGTTTCATTTGCCCGCCACCAAGAGCATGTGCAGAAAGCAATGATTCTGGGTCAAACGGTGTGAAACCAAAATACAAAATCAGGGATGCTTTCTTCCTTATCAGCGCCTGATAATTTTTTATTGATACCAACTGACATAAGGTTACCAACCTTATTTCCTGGCAGAACTACCCGTAGAAATGAAACTTATGGGGAAGTTGGCAGCCGCTAAATTTCTGCTTGTTCTGTAATAGTTAAGTAACCCCTGCCAGGTAAAGCTGACAAAACTCAAGCAAGGGTATAGTTCAATAGATGGGGCTGCAATTGTACATGTGGTAAAAGGATTGTTCATTTCAGCCCATTTTCAGCTTGCACTGGTCTCACAGACAGGAAAAAAAAACAAAATTTCATCTCGTGTATTTATTGGAGATCCGGCTAACCTTTGAAGAAATCAAGGCAAACAGCCTTCCGCTCCCCAGCCTATTCCCAAATCTTTATATTTGTTTTTGTGGCATATCTGTATCTTATTTTGAAGGGATGTTTAAATGTTACCATAGCGACCAGAGTCAGAGACCGTTAGGGCAGTGGTCGAGAGGAGAGGAGTAGACTACTTCCCCCCCCCCCCCCGGGCCTCAGTAAAATTGTCAAGTGTTGACCGGTCCCCGGTGATAAAATGGTTGGGGACCACTGCTCTAAAGTGCCCCGGAGGATCACAGAAAATAAGGAAGCAAAACCAAGATTAGAAGATTTTAAGAAGAGCAGGAGTTCCCATCAGGATCCAGAGTTAGCAACTGTATTTAAATCCTGACTTAAAGTTCATGATCATTATGTTCTAAAGACAGCCACATTTGGGATAGAGGGGAAATTAACTGCGGAGCGCCTGTTCCTGGGTCTTGAGAGTTGTCAGGGTAACCATGGAATTCTTTCTGAAAGGAGAAGGGGGCGAGTGGCTGATCTGAGTTGAGAAGTAGGAGTGAGCTGTGTGTCGTGATGGAAATTAATACTATTTCTGTCCTGTTCTGAGGAGAGAACAGGCTCGTAAAGGCTGGGCTTATTCAGTAGAAAGCTACTAGGCTGTGGAACAGGCAGGGAATAAGTAAATGCCCATTCAGCTTGCAGCAGAAGTGCCAAACATATTGTCCAATGGCCATTTAAAAAAATGGCCTCGGGCACTCTTGCCCCTTTAAACAGCACTTTAATCTACATAACTCACGAGCTGGATGCTTTCCACAGCATGGACATAAATGTCATAAGCTGCCAGTATAATCACATTATTAGGGGCACATAACTACAGAGGACAGCTGAAAGCTTAGCTAACCAAAGCACTGGGGGAAATTCAGAGCAGCCCTCCTCCCTCCTAAAGTGTTTATGGAGGACACTAGCAGCTCAAGAGTTAACCGTATTTACTTGAAAGTAAACCCTGCTGGCTTTAATGAAAATTACTTCCACATAGTGGTGCCCAGTCTTGATTATATAGAGGTGCGCAGGGATGTTTTATTTATATCCTGCCTTTCCCTTGTAGCTCAAACTAATCTGAGACGACCCCTAAACTCAGTGCTTCAAATCCAAGACATGTAGCTTACATATATACCAATCAGGGTTGCTGAGGTCACTGCTTGGGGAGGAAGAGAAAGTTCTGTAACTCCAAGCCAGGCTACAGATCCCATATCACACACGCATCTTCGCTGCCCAGTGTTCTGCAGTCTTTCCTCACCACCATGAACAAGAATGCAGAGACTCTGCTCTGCACGTCCAGACCATCACAAACTGAGAAACAGAGGGCAGAGAAAGTGGCTGAAAGTGTTCTTAGAATGAACGCAATGTGCCCTTCCCCACTGCAGAAGCATGCCCGCACAATCACTTCCTCTTAGACAGGCACAATAAAGGACTGGGCCCCAGTTATTCCAGAAAGGAAGAATTTGATCTTGCATCAACATCTGATCTACCACTCAATACTGCAGGGATTCTGGGGGGACGGGGGACGGGATGGTTTAAAGGGGTTAAGTCAGCACAAAGAATACTGCTAACAAGTCCCCAGAAACAAAGCAAACTTTTTTTAGAATACAGTGTTCAGGCTGAAAGGATTTATGAGGTGTACTGTGCAAACAATGTAGATTACAAGCAACCAGAGTGATGCAGCTGGTTGTGCATGCAAATACTATGGACCCGCCACAGGAAGAGGACTGCATGAACCATGCAAATCAACAGTGGGGGTGACTGGGGGGGGGGACAGAATTGCTTCTGACTTACAGTGCAGACAAAAACTCCATAACCACACCAATAACTGCCCTCGCCTACCATTCAGGTCATATACATTGCTTAAACACGCAACAGAAGATCTAAGCCATGAATCACTGGTAATGTAGATGCAACATATGACTCCACTTTCCAGGCTGAAGCTGTGTTGGTCACTGCATGGGAAGCTATGGTCAGGAACTGCAAGAACTGAACCCAAAGGTCTCAATATGACAAACCCAAGATTAAATAACCACCAAAGACAAGGCAAGCGTGACATGTGAGGGAACGAACAGCTGTTTACATAAGGAAATGCCAAATACTGACCCCTCCTCCCCATTCTGCAAAAGGATTTTACTATTATAAGCATCAGTAATCACAAAGACTCCAACACACACATGCAAGCTGCCGGTACATTTCCTGATATCCACACGCAAGAGGATTAAAGGAATCAGATGCATCTCTCAAACCGGGCTGCAAGATCTATGTTATCTGCTACTATTGTGCCCAGACTTTCCTTGAGAAGGACATGAAGTGAGCCTTTGACATTCATCCCCTATAATTTGTACTCCCCCATTTGTACTCTCTCTCAGTTCCCTTCCCTAGAGGTGCTAATTCCAGTAGGCAGCTGCAGTCCCAATGGGCAGGGTATACATTCAACAAAAATGCATAATTTAACTGGGACTTTTAATATGGAAAAATCTTCCCAAGATGATTGCAAAGGATTAGCAAAAGCAAAACAAAACACTAGGTTTAATTTTTCTGGAAAAAGACCAGACACCTGGTTAATCGTAAAGGCATCTACTATAGAAAGCTTAAAATGAGCGTTAGAGGTATGCTAGATAGAAATTAACAGTCTCATGTTAGGGCAACCATATGGAGACTGCTGGAAAATGCCTAGCGAGTGGCTACTGCCAAAAAACTCAACCATCTAGTCCAGGCTGATGCACACCATGAGTTGGCAAATCATACATTGCTTACAACATAGCACAGTAGAGGAAGTTCCATGTGACCTCTGCACAGCCACGGTATATTGAAAAGCAGCCCAAATTCTCTGTATTTCTGCAACAGGCAATGTTTGCCTGACTCCACAAGGATGCTCACATGGCCTAAAACATCTTACTTGCTCATACATAAAACCTCAAACTGGCATAGAAGTGCTGATGTTATATCAAACAATGAACTGAAAGCTGAACCATCCTTCCGAGTGCAGAAACAGCACACACCATCATATGGATCTTCAACCTTTCAAGTAATGTATGAGCACACACCCAGTGTGGGAAGGAATTATTCTCCTATCTAGCAAGGAACACATAAGCGTGGCCTTTTGTCACCAGGCTAGATACACAGTGTATGAAGGAGCACTTGGAGGCATCTGGTACTCACAAGGCAATTAAAGTTAGCTGCTCAAATGTCCCAAGATACCTTGCAACTACCCGTTTCTTGACACCCAATAGGCAAGTAAGCTCTATCATGTCATCTCAGAGAAGGTAACAGTAGAAACATTTCTTTAAGTCCATTAGCAGGGGACATTGGTGGAGGAAAGAGGAAGTATTCACCACCATCTTCCCTTCCACTTTGCACAAAAAGGTTCTCTCTTCTTCTTACCCCCAGAGTCCTGCAAAGTACATGTTCTTCTGTTAAGCTCTGAGGTTTGAGCAATTTGTGAACTTTAAGGAATGGATGCTTGAGGTTAGAAAGTGAGGGGCACTGAAATAGGTTCCATTTCCAAGGTGAAATGATAGGGCTCTTGTACACAAAGGGCTAATAAAGGATAAACGGGGGGGGGGGGGAGTGAGAAAAATGGCAAAAGGGGAAATCATTGGCCTACCTTTCCTGACCATGTATTCTTAAGACTGAGCAGCAAGATGCTGAATGAAGCTCAACTTTCTTATGGTCCAATTTTGCAAGGTGGGAGAAAAGGGAGAAAGTTGAGTCCCAGCAAAACATTTATCAGGTGATGTTGATCTGCCCTCCCCTTAAAATGACCAATGATAAGTCTGGAAGGGGAGGGTCCCTGGGTAGTCATGCCAGGGACTGATCAAGAGACCATCTGGATGCAAAGCAAATGCTCTACTACTGAGCAATGACTCCTCCCATAACAACCCAGGAAAATAGGCAGTTTTTTCCCAGCAGTCCTCTAAGACAGGCTGAATGAAAATGGCTGAACCAAGGTCCATAGCAGAGCCAGAATTTGAACCCAGCGTTCCCTATAATTTATTGCACCATTCTTTATGGCAGGGGTAGTCAACCTGTGGTCCTCCAGATGTCCAAATGCTGGTAGGGGCTCATGAGAATTGTAGTCCATGGACATCTGGAGGACCACAGGTTGACTACCCCTGCTTCATGGCACAAAGTGGCCAGCCCAACTGGTTAAGCCAAGGAGAACAGAGTCCTTCACACACCAATTGGAGTTCCTTTTCCTGTTTGATCCAGAACCTGAACATTTCCAGAACCTGAACATTTTAGAACTTGCCATAATACTGCTATAATTCTTCTGTGGCTTTGCTTCCTTACATCTTTGCTATTACATGAAGATTTTATTCTAATCTTTACTCTCCATTTTACATTCCTTATAAGAATTCCTTACTTCTGCTATTTCTGTGATTTTATTCTATTTCTTACCATCTAACCAACTTCTCATGATTGTTACCTATATAATGGCACCAGAGCCCACAGCACCATTCTCATTACTGCGAGAACCGCTGCACTTAAGATGCAGGATGAAAACATTGACTAGTCCAGGGATGGGCTCACTGTAGCTCTCCAATATCCATGGACTACAGTGACCATGCAGGCAGGGGCTGATGGTCATTGTAGTCCATAGACATCTGAAGAGCCAGTTTGCCCTCTCCTGAACTGGAAGGTGGGAGCAGGCCCTAATTAACAAAAAAACAAACAACCGCCACGCACTATGTCCCTCAGGGGCGACTTGAGGCCGGCCACTCCCTCTCACCTTTGCCTACCTCCGAGGGCTGATGTGATGATAAAAGGGAGACGACTGTTGCAAGCCGCCTTGGGTCTCCTACCGGGGAACTGATCTAAGCGGGGTATAAATACCAAAATGAAGAAAAGCAATAATGCCGGGGGGAGGGGCGCCCCCCCTCGGACGCCCGGGCGGCTCGGCGGCTCACTCACTCGAAGGCGAAGAAGAGTCCGCTGGTGACCACGATGAGGCCGAGCGTGAGGAGGAAGACGCCGCTGTGCCGCGCCAGCATGAGGCGGCCGCCGCAATAGAAGCGGTTGCGCCCGGGGAAGACCTCCCATTTGCGGCGCTGGCGGTCGGGCGGCGGGGCGGCGGCGGCGGCTGTGAGGACTGAGGCTGCCCCTGCCCCGGGGGGCTCGGCCGAGGGGGGCGGCGCGGCCGGGGTGCCCGGGGGGATCTGCCGGTACTCGCAGTCCTTCATGGCGGCGATGGCGGCGGCCCTCCTGCAGACCCCACCGAGCGGCACCGCCAGGACCGCCCGGCAGGCGACAAGGCAGGCCAGGCTCCGTCGCCCCGCTCCGGCCCACCGGCGGAGGGAGAGGCAGCCAACGGGAACCGGCGCCTCCCGTCCCCCTCGCCCTCGACTCCCCCCGCGGCCGCCGCCGGCTGAGGCCTCCCACCGCAGCGCCCCCCTCAGCCTCGCCGGCCGGGAGTCCCCATTGCAGCTGCGCCCGCCAAAAGCCTCCTCGGAGCAGGAAAAGGGGAGCGCGGCACGTTACGTTTCCCGCCGCGCCTCTCCCGCGAACTTACAAAAGCGGCTCCTTAAACGCCGCTCTTCGCCATCGCGCAAATATGAGGAGGAAAAAATCCCGCTCGCGTCTGGACTGGGCAAGCCCCCGGAGGCACGCAGTTGTTTCAGGCAGTCACATCAGGAGACCAGAGCAAGACTCCCTGGAAAGGACAATAATGCGAGGGAAAGACCATGCTGGAAAAGTTGAAGGTAGCAGGGAAAGAGGAAGACCGACCTTGAGATGAATTGACTCAATTAAGACAGTAACAGCCCTCAGCTTGCAAGACCTGAGCAAACTTTTGGGAGGTCAATCGTTCATAGAATCTGCCTAGCTCATAGCAAGAATTTTATTGGGGGGGGGTGAGTACAGTGGTCGTGAGTCCATCATTATTAACACTTTTATCATTTATTTACCAATTTTAGACTTGAAACTCAAAATGGATTACATGGCATGAAACAATGAGACCTAATAAGCAATGCAATAGGATTAGGATTGCAAAAACTAGACAAATGCAAAAAAGTTTCAAACATCTTATGTCAAGTGAGGCAAAAAATGGAATTCCAAAAAAATTAGAACAATGCTGGAAGCAGTTTTGAGTCTACTGCAATACAATTTCAGGGTTTCTTGACAGCTCTGGAAGGGTTTCCCAAATGGGTGAGAGTTTTATAGTGGTGCATGTTATAACATTTATTGAATGATATGACCATATATGGTCATATTGACCCACCCACTCACCAAACCCAAGGATGGGCCTGGAGGGGGTGGGAAGGTGAGGGACCCAGGATGGGCATGTAAGCTATGCTTCTCAACCATGCATGATGGTGCCACTTCTAGGGTTCCTTAAAACCTGAAGAATGTTTCAGGGGGTTCTGAATGGTAAAAATCTTGAGAAAGGCTGTCTTAATCTCTTTCTCTCTGCTTTACTCCAATATGTTACTGCTTCAACCCACTTCAGCTTTTAAAATCAAGATTCTTCATCCCTGCTAAACGCTAATTCTGTTTTAGCCAATTGTATAAAGAATTCACCTTTGTAAGATTTATGAAAGGATTCATACCTTTTTACCTTAGGCCCTTTCTTCTTACATGGGGAATTTACACTTGAAAGCAGCGCTGGTTACAGGATTTTTGTGGGTCCTGGACAAAAAAAATATAACTGGGCCCTCATTTCCCTTTGATAAGAGTCCCCTTTTTATCTATTTACACTCCTTCCAGTTGGCTCCTTCTCTTTGAATCTTTTTCTTCATCTTCCATTTCCATTCAATTTGCTTACTCTGGTAAAGAGAAATACAACATTTTCCATTCTTGATTATTTTTATTACCTTGTATAACCTTGTAACACTGGTATAACAAGTTTATACATTTTCCCATAACAATATTTTTAAAATGTGAACTGCATATGGTGTTTGCAGATGAAAACTAACTGAAAGCCAAATCCTCTGAGAGCAGCTAGTGGTGCGCGTTTCTGGAAATTTTCTAAAAATGTACATATCTAGGTGCATGCAATCAAAGTGCTTTCTGCTAAGCATGTTTGTGTAAGTCAAAGCATGTTTGTGTAAGTCAATCTATAATATATTTTGTAAAACTTAGTTACTTTGATCAGAGTCAGGGTTAGAAGGAAGAGTGGTTGTAAATAAGAATTTTTATTGTAGCTTATTTAGATTCAGGTGAAATAATAAGCAATTTATATTGAAAATAGAGATGAGATAAGTAATTTTATGTTGAATGTAATACATGAGGAGGACCGTTATGAATATTGGTTTGGACTTGTTTTCACAATTCATACAAATAAATACTTTACAAATGAAAAAAAGTACTTTCTGCTTTGTTTTTCAGGAGCAAAATGGTGAATCACAATATTAAAATCTACATTCTTTCTTCATGTGATTCAATAGACAGGACTGCTAAAGCATTCCGTTGATCTTGGGACATTTGTGACCTGAGATAGTTCTTAGTCAACTTCAGCTTGCTGAAGCTCCTTTCAGCTGATGCAGTTGAAACAGGAATTGTCAGCAACAATTTCAAAGCCACAACTGTATTTGGGGATGTGGGGCCCCATGAACAAGATATAAGGTAATGCAAAATCCCTACAAAAGTTAAACAATAACTCATTTTGTTAAAACCAAATGCCCACTTCCTTTTATTTACACATGTGATTAATGGAGTCTTGTAAATGCATGAAAATTCCCCCTCCCATATTATTTGACCCACTTACACTTTCCTGGATTGCAGTGTGCCAAGTGGGAATCCTCTGTTGCTAAGTAACCACAACAGTTTTGCCAGCATTCCAGGCCTGGTTTCTGCAGTAAAAGGCAGGGGAGGGAAGTAGGCATCAGCAGCCAGGGCAGTGTAGCAGAAGAGTTTCAGACTGGGATCTGGGACACCCAAATTCAGATCTCTGCTCTGCCATGGAAACTGGCTAGGTGACCATAGGCTGCTCACATACATTCAGTCTCACCCGTGAAGATATAATGGACAGAATAAGAATGATGTGTGTTGCTTTCTGTCCCTGTTGTGGAGAAAGATGGGGTAGAAATGAAATGTTATAAATAATAAATATAGCTGAAGTCAGGGCAGATAAAAGGCAGGTTGGTTATTGGAAGGAAAGGAGAGACAGAAGGAAGGAAAGGTGAGAACATGGGGTTGCTAGGAGGAGGAAAAGAGAAAATAGTGTGGGCAAGAGATATAGGGAGAAATCAGTTATCCTCTGCAAGTCATTTTTTTCTCTACTGCATAACTGGGCCTGACCCAGCAACTAGCTGGTACATACAACTCACCCAGGTTTTTCCCAGGGAGAAGGAAGGAGGGAACACTAAAGACAGATGAACATATAAAAGAGGTTGGAAGGAGAGGAGAGGAGAGGAAAGGAGAGAGAGGAGAGGAGAGAGCTGGAAAAGGGGAGAGTCTGGGAGTTTCCAGGGAAGAGAAACAGGAAAAATCTAGGTTTAGTTAAGTTTCACCCAGTGAAGGAAAAGAACTCACACACAACAGTGCTGCATTTACCTGGAACTTGCTAATCAAGGTATCTTCTGTCCAGGCACATATTCACCCTCCTATCTAGCTGTGAGTGGAGGGAATGTGTGCCTGCACAGAAGACATCTCAATGAATAAGTTATATGTCAGTGCAAATCACTGTTCGCAACGTCAATCATCTGTGCAGTCTCATATTGTGAAACTACACAGCTTCTTACCTTGGAAGTGGGGCAAGTCTCAGTGGAACAGTGAGAGCAGGACCACTCTGCCAGCTGCTGACTCCCTTCCCTTGTCACATCCACAGAACTGTGTTTAATGGACGTATCTAATGACGACCACCTTGCCTCACAGCAAATGTCTTCTAATGGGATACCTCTCTGGAATGCTGCAGGTGCTGCCTGAGCCCATGTCGAATGTACCTGAAGTTCGAGGGGAAATAGCTTCTGGGACTGCCTGGAACACTTTGTTCTGCCTAAATAAAATAATAAAAACCTTATTAATACCCAATGAATGTAATGGGTTTTTTGCCTGTAATGTGGGAGATGGAAAAAATACTGGGACAATGTCCTGGGCTACATGGAAATAAGAAACCACCTTAGGCAGAAAACGTAGACAAGGCCTCAACACCCTGTGGCTAGCCTGGAACTTAAATGGATAATCAACCCTCAGAACTGCCAGCTTCCCATTCTTCTGGCTGATATAATCGCCACTAAGAATAGAAATTCGCTGGCAGGGGCTCCTGGGAATTGTAGTCCATGGACATCTGGAGGGCGACAGTTTGACTACCCCTGCTCTACAGAGACCCCTGGTCTGGTGTTGTTAGAAACTGCCTTTAGAGACCTTAAAGAGTTAGTTAAAAACTTAGAATGAGTACTGGTGTTTCAAGTGTAAGGGTTTGGGTACTGGAAGAATTGTACCAGCCTTTTGGAAACCAAAGGAGATTACTCAAAGAAAATGTACTGGAGTTTTTGTGGGAAACATTGGAACAACAGTCTCTCAAAGATTTAAGTCATGGTGAAAATTCAAGAACTAAAGTCCATACTTGTACTGATTTTACTTCAGAAATTTCAACCTGATTACACTTGACCTTTCCCCTTTATGTTAAATAAAACAATTTGTTATTTTAAATTTTCAAAACGACTTGTGTGCCATAAGTTGTTTGTTCCCTTAGGTTCCTAGGCTAAGCTGGCAGCCTAAATACCATACAGCTAAGAAGAAAACACATTACTAAGGTGGCTCTGTCACAAAAGGGATAGAAAAACAGAAAGAAAATCTTGCCTCTGAGGTTACTCTCCTATCTTTACCAATCTAGCTGTCTCATTATAGCCCTAGGAACTGTAAACCTAATATTCTGGCAAAGCAAGGCAGGGCAAAACCCAAAAACCAATTTTGTAAAGGCCACACCCATAAGTGGTATAAGGAGTTGCGGCTGTTTTCAAAGCTATGAGCCCTAATCATTGGTCTAATATGTAAGGCTATCAATGGTCTCTGGCCACCGTTGTATCAAGAAGTGCCCCAATAAAGGAAGCTCTATGAGAAGGTTGAAGGCATGATTTTCTGTTATTAATTACCAGTCATCCAGATACGTTTGCTCACAAATATGCTACTACTACAACATTTTGAAAATACCCTAGGGCAGTTCCCAACCAAAATTTAAGGGCAATGAACTATTTATGTTTGTTTATATTTATTAAACTTACTAGTATCAAAGCCCATTTTTAAAAATGGGCTTTGAAAGGCTTCCCTTTGGGCCGCAAAGCCCTCTCACCGCCTCCACAGCCCGAAGGGAAGGGAATTTGGCTCCCTCTCCACCAGTGCCGCGGCCGCTTCACTTTGGGCTGAAAAGCCCTCTCGCTGGCTCTGCAAGGCGGCGAGAGGGCTTTGCAGCCCAAAGGAAAGGAAAAGGCTGCCCTCCCCCCGCTGTCCCTCACCCGCAGGGCACTTACATGTGTCCTGGGGAGTAGCGATCCCCAACCTGTGGGCTGCAGACCACATGTGGTCCTTCGACTAACTGGAGGTGGGCCCCGAAGGACGCCTTCTCCCCCCCCCCCGGCCCTTTACTTCATCCCCCCCAGCCCTTTACAACACACTTCATTGTTGTGGCGTGTCTGTATCTTATTTTGAAGGGATGTTTAAACATTACCATAGTGATCAGAGAGCGCTAGGGCAGTGGCTGAGAGTAGAGGAGTAAACTACCCCCCCCCCCACCGGGCCTCAGTAAAAGGCGTTGAGTGGTCCCCGGTGAGTGGTCCCCGGTGATAAAAAGGTTGGGGACCACTGCTGGGGAGCATCCAGCAGCAATCTGCCAACAATGGCGGCAGAGAGCCCCTGGCCAGCTGGGTGGGAATGGCCTGTGCAAGGGCCCAATCGAGGCATGCTTTGCGCGTCTGATTGGGCCCTGCCTTGGACTGGCCACGCCCAGTCTCCACCCACTTAGCTCTTAGCGCATTATTATTAACAGCGAGCCTGCTGTTACAGATAACCTGCCACTCCCAGCTAGCCAGCTGGAGTTAGTTTACATTAACAAAGATAACAATTTTACAAATACAAAGAAGCCAACCCACCCATCCTACTGTCACCCCCCCCCCATCCTGTATAGCAATGGATTATATACTACCTCACATCTCAGGGTGGGATGTTCAGAGGAGGAGGTAGATGTTTTACTACCTGGCCTCAACCAAATGCCTGGTGGAAGAGCTCCATTTTACAGGTCCCGCTGTACTGCAAGAGCTACGACAGGAACTCATTCTACCAGGTCAGGGTCATGACTGAAAAGGCCCTGGCCCTACTTGAAGCCAGGCATACCTCTTGTAGGCTGGGAACCACCAACCTGTTCTGATTTGCAGAGCGTAATGCTCTTCTCGGGGCATAAGGACACAGACAGTCCCACAGGTATGCTGGTAGGAGATGTTGTTGTACTTGAAATGCAGCAATCTGCAGCAACCAGCGTGGATCGTGATATGGAAATAAACATCTTGAAATTTGTAACATTTAGGAAGAAATTTAGATTTCAAAAGTTCAGAACTGGTTTAAGACCTCTGTTGCTTGGGAGCACTAACAAGAAGTGTCAACAGACCCCTGTAATGAGGTCCAGGAGGTTCAGGAACTCCTTTTTGTATTAGATAACTCTTGCTTTATCTCAGGCATGGAGTTATTCATTACATGTTTCAGATGTTGTACAGGTGACCATAACCAAACTCTAACCTATAACGGATAATTGACAGGACCCATGTATCATTAGTAAGTTCCTGCCATCTGCCACTGAAGACTGCTAACATATCTGTAAAGAAACAGGTGGTTGGCCCTTTACTGGTTCTAATCACATTGGAGCTTTTGCAGCTTGCTGCTGTTTTTTAGGAAGCAATTGGTACTGAGAAACGAGATTCCTAGCTCTCTTGTAAGTTCTTCACCCGGCCTGAACCACAACGGCCTTAAAATGTGCTGCAATGCCCGTTGCTGCAGATGAGAGGGCCAAGAGTACAGGGAATTGGGCATTTATACGCCTGATGAGGCCTGTATGGGTTCGCAGGACCCTCTGTGATGCCGTTTGTTCTTTTTCATTCAAGATAAAAGATCATCAATTGACAAAGTGAAAATAATTGTTGCCTCGAATGGGAGGTCCTGGTCTCAGGAGGAAAGGCCGTGGAGCGTAGCCAAGCATGCCTTCTCAAAATGAGAGCAGAAACCATAGCTCTAGATGAAGAGTCAGCTGAACGTCTGCCCGCGTTAATTTTCTGTCGGGAAAGTCTCAGTGTCTCTGCCTGAACACGTTTTGCAAGAGGCTTCTTATCCTCAGGCAGAAACTCCATGTAGGTAGCCATCTTTTCCCACAGAAATAACTGGTACCCTCCCATGAACGCATTGCGGTTGGCAATGCACAGGATGAGGGCGGCAGAAGAGTACACTTTTCTGCTAAGCATATCAAGTTTTTGTCCCTCTGTATCAGCTGCTGACAAGTGTACACCTGCACGCTGTTTAGCTTGCATCTCTTCGGCTAAGAGGGACGAAGTTGGGGGGATGGCAAAAGAGTGGCCTTTGGGCTGAGTTCTGTGCAAATTTTCTACCCTCTTGGAAGTGACAGGCACACTAGCCAGTTTCAGCCATAAGGCACTGGAGATATCAAAAATTACTTCCAGAAAAAGAAAAGCAATTAGGAAAAGCCAAAAGGCAAATCAGCACAAAGGCTACCCAAAATCTTGTTACTTGTTCTTGGGATTGCTAGAAGTCACCTCCAATTCCAACAATTTAGCCATCCTCGTCATTTGTTTAGTATAGACCTCCAAATCCTTGTTAAGTGACACTGGGTTAGGGTCTCCTACTGTGTCACAGGAGATGGTTCTGAAGGTGGATCTGAGCCTTGATAGGTAGGGTGAATCAGTCCTTTTTCCTTCCTCTTAAACTGATTGAGGAGATAATACAAGGGAGCATCAAACTGGTGGATCTACAGCGTCACAACTCCGTGTCTTGGTTCCAGAGATACCAATCACCACATTCCTGGCATCCAAGTGATGCGAAATAACAGGGGTAGTCCTGCCAAGAAGGTGGAGTTCTGCCACAGAGCTGCAGAAGATGATTCTGATGAATGCACCTATGCTGGAACAGCTAACACACCTTGACCCAGTTCTAATTCTTCTCCCCAAAATGACTGTGTTGGGGCGACATGCAGACAAGGGGTCCATGGTGGTGAGACGCTCTTCTTTTCGATCAGAACCAATACACAATCTGAGCAGGCTTTGGGAGTGAATCGGAGGCAAATCCTACATGTGCCCATATTATGGGCCTCAACCAGGCAAAGGCAGCATGGCAAATACTTCTTAGAGTAAATAAATCCTTGCTAGTCTTAAAGGTGCCATTGGACTAAAAAAAAAGATTTGTCCTACTACAAGACCAACATAGCTATCCACTTAAACCTTCTCAGAGCGAGTCATTTTTGTACCACACTGAGTACATTTTTTAAAAAATTAAGCCTTCTGCAACATTTTCAAGACAGAAAAAACAATCCAAGAAGAGATTTTTTATGAAGAAAAAGTGTCCTTGGCTGCAGAGAGCCCACCCTCACAACGTGGCAGCAAAGAAAGGACTGAGGGAGAAAGGGGTTCTTTTCTGCAGAGTACATGACCATTAGGCGTGAAGACTGCCTCTATAGATCTCTGCTGGTGAGTGGCTTTCCTTAGTGTTAGTAATAGCCATAGAAAGCCTCCAGTGGCTGGCCTGTGCAAGTACAGTACCCAATGTGGGACTACACAGAAGATTGTAGAAGAACATGGGGTAGGGGGCAAACTGTGGGTTTCCATGAGCTCATGGTAGCCATCCCTGTGCAACAGGATAGAGCAAAGTTTGATTCCAGTGGCACATTTAAGGTCAACAAAGTTTAATTCTGGGTATAAGGTTTTGTGTGCATGCACACTTCCTCAGATGTCTGTGCCACTGGACCCAAACTTTGTACTATTGCTTCAGATCAACACAGCTACCCACCTGAATCAACAGAGTAGGTACATCCTGTGTTATCTTTGAGAAATAGTAAGTTAGGGACTTGTTGGGGGAATAATGGAATATCCCAAGAGGCAAGCCAACCCTACTTCAATAGACTGAGATGCTTGGGTTTAAGGAGTTTCAAATGAAATCGTTCTCTCTCTTTCTGACAGAAACACTATCAATTCAGTAAAGCTGTACACATGTGAAATTCTGTTTTAAAGCAGTGCTCTGCTGCCCCTTGCTATAAATTCCAATAACTGGTTGCATTCTTTATCTTACCCACCAAGCCACTAAGCTTGTGAAAAGAAGCTGTTGATGTGCGTCACTCCAGAAGTGGAGGGTGGAAGAAACAGATCACCTCAGGTCCCTATTCCACCTCCCCAGGTTTCTCCTATGATAACTACACAAAATTAGGCAGTTATTTGCTAACATTGTCTTGACCACTCACAACCCATAGCAAAAATAAACTCAGTCACTACATTCTTAACAAACATTTCACTACACAACTGCACAGTTGCTCTCTCATTAGCAAAGTGCTAAACGGGAACATTTCATTAAAAAAAATCAATTTCCTTATATATTTCCTTATATAAGGACCATTTTGCAAGCAGTGGAGGGAGGGAATGTGTATCTGTATAGAAAACACCTTGATGAACAGTTCTAACATTCATGTTCACAGAATAATGCTTCATGAAAGTGTCTGAAGATGATCATGTTGCTGCTCAGATGTTCTCCAATGAGGTCCTTCTATGATATGCTTCTGATGCTGCCTGTGCCCTTGTAGAGCATACTTTGTGCTCCAGAGAACATAGAAGCCTGGTCTGATCATACCCCAATCAGATAGCTGAAACTATCCATCTGGAAATTGTTTGAGTTGATGCTGGCTTCCCCCTTTGAATCCCCAAAGAAACATAAACTTCTCTCCCATAAGTCTGCCTTAAGCCATTCAGCTTGATCCAAGTGAGCTTTAAGAGTAAATTAGAGGCAAATCTTACACATGGCTACATCATGGGTTTCACCAAAATGAAAAAGGCAAAATAAATGCTCATCCAACCAGGTCATTTTAGTACTGCACTGGGTACATTTCTTAAATAGCTTTCTGTGACATTTTCTTCCCAAGGAAGAAACACTCAAAGAAAGTTCAAAGAAAGTTCTAGGGGCCTCACAAAGACCAGAGCAAAGAAAAGGACTGAGGGAACGGTGGGCTTCTCCCCCTAGAGCAGTGGTCCCCAACCTTTTTATCACCGGGGACCACTCAACGCCTTTTACTGAGGCCTGGTGGGGGGGGGTAGTTTACTCCTCTACTCTCAACCACTGCCCTAACGCTCTCTGATCACTATGGTAATGTTTAAACATCCCCTCAGAATAAGATACAGACACGCCACAAAAATGAAGTGTGTTGTAAAGGGCCAGGGGGGGAGAAGGCGTCCTTTGGGGCCCACCTCCAATTAGTCGAAGGACCACATATGGTTCGCGGCCCACAGGTTGGGGATCGCTACCCTAGAGCATGTGACCAATGGGCAGGAAAACAGCCTCTAATGAGCTTTACAGGGGAGGGGCTCCCCCTAGAGCAGAGTGGCCAAACTGTGGTTCTCCAGGTGTCAATGGACTACAATTACCATGAGCTCCCACAAAGCACCATGCTGGCTGAGGTTCATGTAATTGTAGTCCATGGACACCTGAAGAACCACAGTTTAGCCACCTATACCCTAGAGCAGCGGTCCGCAAGCTTCCGCTTGCCGTGGACCGCTGTGGAGTTGTAGGCGGAGAGGGCGGCCCAGGGGCCCGCACACGTGCGGCAGCCCCGGCACAAACGCGCATGCACGTTTGTGCCACCGCCATGCCGGCGGCCGCAGCTTCCCTTCCGGGCCGTGAGCAAATCGGCAAGCTTCTCTTCCCTCCCCTCCCGAAGTGAGAAGCTTGCCGGGCCGCGAGCTAATTGGCCGCTTTGGTGGGATCACAGGTTGACTACCCCTGCCCTAGAACAGTGGTCCCCTACCCCCGGTCCAGAGACCGGTACTGGTTTGTGGATCAGTTGGTATCGGGCCGCTGCTCCTCCTTGTCCTCCTCCCCAGCTGCTGTCCTGCCACTCTGCTACTGACTCACCTTTGGTGGTCTCTGGTGGCCACCATGGCTGGGGCTCCCTCTCGGCGTGGTACTGCGCTGTTGCTGCTAGCAGTGCTAGCAGTGCCGCCAAGTGGGCAGCAGGAAGTCAGGGGCACTGGCGGGAAAGCAAGCGGAGCAAGGGCTCAGGCAGCAGTAATGACGTCCCTCGGCAAAAGACTACCCCCCCCTTCGGCCTCAGTAAAATTGTCAAGCGTTGACCGGTCCCCGATGATAAGAAGGTTGGAGCAGCGGTCCCCAACCTTTCTGAGGTCAGGGACCGCCTCTGGGGGTGAAGGGAGGGCAGACGGCCTGGGTGCCACGCAAACGCGCATTTGCCACGCATGCGTGTTTTCGCCACCAGGGGCGCTAATGCGCATGCACGGAGTTACCACGCATGCACGCTTTTGTCACCAGGGGGCGCAAACGCGCATGCACGGCAACTGCGCGCATGTGCGTTTGCGTCGCCGGCGTGCCGGCAGCCATGCCTGCCTCTTCCCTTCCCTCTCGCAGCGAGGGCCTGGTGAGCTTCTTGCTGTGGGGGGGGGGAGGCAGGCACGGCTGCCAGCAGCCCGGTACCATGGCCTTCGCGGACCGGTACCGGGCCGTGACCGGGGGTTGATGATCCCTGCCCTAGAGTATTAAAAAGTACCAGATTAGCTGGAAGAGAGACTCCTGTGGCTGGCTTACATGTAAGACTGAGGACGAAGCATTTGTTGCCAGCTGGATAGAGGCGGGTCAGCCGTGTTGGTCCTTTTAGACCTATCAGCGGCCTTTGACATCGTGGACCACGAACTGTTGGTCCATCGCCTGGCCGGTACGGGGATACGGGGCACAGCCTTGTGCTGGATACGCTCCTTCCTCCAGAACCGGTCCCAGAGGGTTGCTGTGGGGGAAGAGCTCTCGCAGCCCTATAGACTCCCTTGCGGGGTCCCTCAGGGTGCGGTCCTCTCCCCCACATTGTTTAACATCTTTATGCGCCCTCTGGCCCAGCTGGTACGGAGCTTTGGGCTGGGTTGCTATCAGTACGCTGATGACACCCAGCTCTATCTCCTAATGGACGGTCACCCGAACTCCCCCCCGGAACCATTTGCCAGATGTTTGGAAGCAGTGACAGAATGGTTCGAGCAGAGTCGCCTGAAACTCAACCCCTCCAAGACGGAGGTCCTGTGGCTGGGGGGAAGGGGGCGGGAACAGATAGCGCGTTTACCCACCCTAGCAGGGGTGCAACTTACCATCGTGCCCCAAGCTAGGAATTTGGGTGTGACCATTGATGCCTCCCTGACTATGGAGGCTCAGGTCAAGAGAGTAGCGGGCCAGGCATTTTTCTACCTTCGCCAGGCCCGGCTACTAGCGCCCTACCTGTCCCCTGACCACTTGGCCACAGTGATCCATGCGACAGTCACCTCCAGAATAGATTTCTGTAACTCGCTCTACGCAGGCCTACCCTTGTCCCTGATCCGGAAACTACAGCTGGTACAAAATGCAGCTGCCAGGGTCCTCACTGGAACATCTTGGAGGGCCCACATCCAGCCGGTGCTGAGGCAGCTGCATTGGCTGCCAATTGCTGCCCGGATCCGGTTCAAGGTTTTGGTTTTAACCTTCAAGGCCATACGCGGGTTGGGACCCACATACCTGAGGGACCGCCTACCGCTCTATGCCCCCCGCAGGGCCTTACGCTCTGCGGGTGAGAACCTGTTGGTCGTCCCCGGCCCGAAGGAAGCGCGGCTTGCCTCGACCAGGGCCAGGGCTTTTTCAGTCCTGGCCCCTACCTGGTGGAATGAGCTCCCGGGTGATCTGCGGGCCCTGCGGGATTTGTCAGCTTTCCGCAGGGCTTGTAAAACGGAGCTCTTCCACCAGGTCTATGGTTGAGGCTGGGGTCAGCAAATCAGGGACATCGCTCCCCCCCTAGGAGTTGGAGTGTACGCTACTCCCCTATCCTTTCCTCTTCACCTCTTAATAATTGGGGGAGGGATGGGATTGTTAGCCGCCATGTTAGTAGAGTGATGTTTTAATGGGAATTTTAATGGGATTAGTTGTTGTGACCCGCCTCGAGCCTATCGGGAGAGGCGGGAAATAAATCTAATAATAATAATAATAATAATAATAAAAGATAATGATACTCACTTAGCAAAAACAGTGCTTTATGGGTCAAGGCAATAAATTAGAACACAACCTGAATGGCTGAACCAGATTAAAATGTAGCTATATGAACTATGTTAAGAATGCAACTTTATTCAAACTCTGCCACAGAACATAAAATGATTATTAATATTTGCACGTAGACTATGCTACATAAATTTATCACCTGGTCCTCCTTTAAGATAGCATACAGTATTCTTTTGTCATGGAATGTTACTAAACAACTGTTCTGAATTTAACTTAAGGGATTTCACTAGGTTTTTCCATAGACATCTAGGGTTGCTTTCATACAGGTGGGGCAAAAAGTCATCACTACTGTGGAAGCTCCAATGGGCTGAGAATGAGCTGCCAGGAATGGTCTCTGGAATGCTTGCTACTGTTGTTGCTCCATCCTTCCTGTTCCCATTAGCACAGAGGTGTCCACAATCTCTCAGAATCTCCTAACAGCCCGGCAACCCCCCTTTTCCCCATCACAGCTGAGCTATGGTGTTCAGTGACTTAGCTATGAAAATAAATTTTCTAAAGGTCTAAAGGATAGGAAGGAAAAGTGGAATTCCCTAGACTGGCTGCAAGCAGATCTTCCACACCAGCAGTTCTTCCTGTAGCTGCCCCGTATTCCTCTGTTTGAAGTCCCAAGTATTGTGCTTCTATCTGCAAAATGTTGTGAGGTAGCTTCCCCAAAATGTGGGGGCATACTGCCCTCCATGCAGCGGAAAAACTCATGGGTGGAAGCAGCTCCCCCCCACAACATTTTTGTGAAGTGTTTTTGTATTCAGCAAAAGCTGTCATCCATGAATTTTCCCACCATGGATGGAGACATATAGTGCTGATCAAGTATGCCCAATCTATATGCACTGTGGACTTGTATTAGTGCATCATGGAAGATCAATGTTTCCTGAAAGACATCTCTCCACTCCAGAACAGTGCCAAGCTGAAAGATGTACACTGTGGCCAGCCATTTTTTCCCCAAGAGGCAGGTCAAGTGCTCATGTCCAAGGAAAGAAGTTACAGTGAAGAGCCAGCCCCAGCAACCAATAGGAAAGAGTATATCCCAGAATCCACTGTGTGAGAACAGTGCTCTGTCTCCAGTTCTTCAGTAATCTTAGCACAGGGTTTTCATTTCTGTTCCAGGCAGGAAAAGGACTTCCCAAGGAGGGCTCATCTAAATGAGGTGCAGCACATGTTGTAGACGGGTCCCTGTTTTGTAACAAGGGTTCATGGGTATGAAGCAGATGGGCAAGAAACCAGTAAAGGACTGGAGACGAGGAACCCAAAAATCTGGTAAGAACCTGTTTTTAAAAAGAAAATAAACATTACGCACTCATTCATGATCTCGGGAACCTTCAATTAATACCAAGGTATCTTAGAAAAAAATAAGACTAACATAATTTGCATTCAGCAATAATGGAAACAAACTACACAGACAAGAAAACATGATTTAAGGATAGAGTCGGCTGTAAAATCTGAGGTTTAGTATGGTCCTTCAGGTTTCAATATGCACAATTACATATTTATATAGTACATTTCTATCCTACCTTTCTTCCAAGGAATTTAGGGCAGTATATACAGCTCCCTGACATTCTGTTGTCGACTACATCTCTTGTGACAGCTATTTTGTGGTTGTACCAACCATCCTTTATCAGAACTTCAGAGGTGCTTGAGGATCAAAAAGGTTGGGGACCCCTGTTCTTCCCACTACAGCACCACATCTATCTGTATAACTTTACAGCACTATATACGCTCTCTACAGAAACAAAGCTTAACTTCAAGTAACTGCATTGCTGCATATTTTTGTTGTTCTTGCCTGTATTCCCTGTATTGAAATTTAACATAAGATCCTTGGGGTCAGCGCCTTTTTTACTTATGTAATATTCAAGTGCACTATAACAACATTTTATAACTAATAAAGTAGCAGTAAAGCCCGTTGCATTCAGGAATGCAATGGATGAGAGCCCATGTGGCTGGCCTCTCGGGCCCCCAGCGTGCTGGAGATGGCTGCACAACTGGAGCAGCCCAGGCAGCAAGCAGGGCCTCCAGGGCCAGCCCTCTGCCCATGGTGAGCATGGCCAGTCCTCTTCTCCACACTCCCTAGGATGCAAGAGGCAGTGCCAGGATGGGAGTGGCCAAGCAGGGCCAGGCCTCCAACTGCAGCACCGCTGAACATGGTCAACCCCCCCCCCCGGGGAGGGGGCTTCCTGCTGATAATGTGATGAGATCCCTAGTTCCTCTTACTTGTTGCTCCTTTAAGATAATCTGGCAGGAAACAGTGGTGTCCTGCTGAACTGCTTGAAAGACACAAACCTATAAGCAACATGATCCCTAAGAAAATTCTCCTCTGGCTGACTGATTCGGCTGAGTTACCAGCTAGATGGATAGATGAGTTACCAGCTAGATAGATAAAATTTATCCATATGAAATTTTTGAACAACATTGTTTTTGTTCTCTCTCTTACACACACACACACACAGACACACACATAGGGATGCTGCCAGGCCTCAGGTGCCAGAGAGAGCTTTTCTCCATAAGCTTGCCTTCAAGCGTGCTGCTTGATCTGAGTGGGGTTTGGGGAGTAAACTGAAGGCAAATCTTACACATGCCTGTATTATGGGCGTCAACCAGGCAAAGAAGGCATAACACGTGCCCCTCAGAGTGAGTCATTTTTGTGCCGCACTGAGTTCAGTTTTTAAATAAAGTCTTCTGCAACATTTTTGACACAGGAAAAACAAACAACCAAACAAAAAATAGTCCAAAAGGGATATTTTGGCACAGAAAAAACTCACTATATCATTCACTGCAGAGAACCTGTCCTCATAATACAGCAGCAAAGAAAAGACTGGGGGGGGGGGAGGTATCCTCCCTGCAGAGCACATGCCCCTTTAGGTGGGAAAATGGGCTCCTCATGGAGTGTTAATAACACAATAGAATAGCTGTAGGGAGCCTCTGGTGGCTGGCCTGTGCAAGCGCAGTATCCAATGTGGGACTGCACTGAAGATTGACAGTGAACCAACATTTGGTTCACAAAATAACTGGTAGTCAATTTTTCTAACAGATGTATCTCTCTTTCCCTTCCCTAATCTGATTTTCATCACTCCTGAAATCTTCCAGACTGTGTAGCCATTCCTTAATTTAAAATGAAGTCGAAGTTTCCCCTTTGGAGGCAACTATTTAAATAAATGCAATGGAGAATGTTATCCCTTTAGTTATTGGAATCAACAACTCCTACATTTTTTGTTTTTAGGCTACCCTCCCCCGAGCTTCTTAAGCTAAGTTCAGGGCACAGCACATCTTGAGGCCAAACTAGGCATAACAGCGTTCCCAGGTTTGATCTCTGGATGTCAATGTAATTTTAAAGAACAATTTGGCAATTTAAAAATGTTGTGGAAGCTCAATCACAACCATGAATGCCATAGAATACATAGAAATGTAGGTCTGCTCTTCAACTAAGAGATACCCATTAACAGAAAAACTGAAAGCATAATGTCAGCATGAAACAAGCACACAGATCAAAGAGGTACATTTCTTAGCCAAGCAGGGTTGGCTGGCAGATCCCTGCTGACTGCACACTAGAGAATAAACCTAGTTTTGTCTCTGCATAGCTCCTGGGAACTGGAGCCACTTGAGACTGGCCCATCTGGCTCTGCACCGGGCAAATTCCGTCCTTTTGTTCAGAGACCATCGAGTTGCAACATTCACTCTGCCTGACAAGACCTTCAGGACGGTGTCATCTCTCACCTGTATGTGCATGCAGAAGGTCCCGAATAGCAACAGAGCTGTCGAATGGACGACGTAAACGAACACACCAGGAGAGCAAAACCCAACTGTAGGCTTTGCAGAGGATTCTGCCATCACATTTCCAGTCTCTCTCCTCGCCAGACCAAGAGTTAAGCAGTGCCAGGGATTTGAGGAGACATAGCACCAGGCCGCCCAGGAGCCCAGCAAGACAGCTGGTGCAGCCAGTAGGAAATTGGGAATCTGCTTGGCCTCATAATACCGGAGAAAGCCCACATTCCAGTAGGTGTCCTGAATGTAGACATAGACCACAGGATAATTCCAAGAGCACCATGAAGGTTTCTTGCCATCCAGAAAGGCCAAGCGGTATCCCATCTCCACCGCTAGCTGCAACAGTGGCTTTGGCACCACGTGTTCAGAGCCAACGTTGCCACTGCAAAACCAGAAGTAGGCATAGAACTGAAACAAAGCAAAGGGCAGGAGAATGAAGGCACACCTCAAGGCCACAGACACTGCCAAGGTCGGCAGTTGACCTAAGGTCAGCAACAGCGCAACTCCCGTCCCCCTTTGGAGCTGGGAGGCAAAGTGCTTTGTCTGGGCATAAATGAGGAACCCAGCATTGATCATGCCGTTGGAACGCACACCGCTGGTTAGTGAAAACAGGAGGGTGCTTGTCCACAAGCGGCCTTTCTCTAGCTGCCACATGGCGGCAAATGCCAGGAGGGCAAACATGCTCTCTGAGTAAGCAGCTGCCATGAAGACATTGGCAGGAGTGATGCAGAAGAGGATGGCCGACAGGAAGGCCTGCCTGCGGCACTGCAGGACAACGCAGCCCAGCTCGTACAGGACCCACGAGGCCAGGACAGAGAAGATGGCGTTCAACAGAGCAGCGGAGAGGAGCAGGCGGCTTCGGAAACACAGAAAACCCTCGAGGGGCCGCAACACCGTTCCTGCGGTGGCACGTAGGCTCAAGGGAAACAACGGGAAGAAGGCGCAGTTGTGCTCATAAACGTAGCCGTGCTCAGCTATGAAGAGGAAGTGCTCTGCGTCCCAGCGTGACAGGCCGCCCAGCAGCCCTTCCACGAGCCGGTCGCAGAGCCCGGGCTCAGACAAACGGGGTGGACGGAAGGCATCTGCAGCGTGATCTGGGATCAGTAGGTTGAAAAGGGCCTGGAGAGGGAAAGAGATAATGGTAACTAACAGAATGACCTCACTCCCCACCTGCCCATTGAACAACATTCCTCCGGGTGGGTGCTGTGAGGGAGGAGGGCAACTGCAGCACACACACAAACAGCTGTGCCTTATTTTCATTTCCCAATGGAGACCCAAAGCAGCTTACAGCATAGTTCTCCCCCTTTCCATTTTATCTTCAAAACCACCATCCTATGACAAAGGTTAGGCTTAGAGAAACACGGTCACCAGAGCACACCAATTGTTAACAGGAAAGCATGCTAGAGGCTGTGATTCTGAATGCCCTTGGAGATCATCTGCCAAAGAGAAATCATTTAACTTGCTGGGCAGATTCAAGACTCACAACATCGTACTAGGAGGTTTTCCTTTGTGTAATCACACCAATTATGTGCTGGTGCTGGAATTGAAAGAGAGAGAGCCCTTGGGTCACATGAAGTTAAACCCAAGAAAGGCAGCCCACACTTCATAATGAAAAAATGCAACCTTGCTCCTTGACTCATTTGGCTGGCTGAAGGATACGGCACCTCGGGAACTGCACTGGCTGGCTCACATTCAGCCCGAACCACGAGGAGTTTTCATTTGCCATGGCAACTGGAGGCATTTAGGTGTAGCTCCCGCCTATTCAAACAACCACCTTCCAAAGAAGAAGAAGGAAGAAGAAGCAGCAGCAGCAGAAAAAGAAGCAGCAGAAGCAAAGCTGGCTTTTTACACTGCAGGAACCCTGGTGGACCCAAGGTCACCCAACAGGCCTCATGCATCTCAAAGCAGCTTTCAATCACCCTCCCCGTTTCTTCTCACAACGGACAACCTGTGAGATAGGTGAGGCTGAGAGAGAACTGTGACGGGCCCAAGGTCACCCTGCTGGCTGCATGTGGAGGAGAAGTGGGGAACCAAACCTGGTTCTCCAGATCACAGGTTGCCAATCTTAACCACTACCCCAAACTGGCTCTCAAAGGTTCCCCTTCCAACTGCAGCCGCTGCAAGGAAGCTGCCCGCAGACCCAAACACTCTTAAAGCTGTGCTCCTTGGTCACCAAGGATGACTTTGTGATCTGCAGTAGCTCCAGCTGCCTGCAGCCGATCCCACGGACCTCACCCCAGCCTCATGCCCACTCTCTCCTCCTTTCCTTCTCTCCCTTACTTTACTTTCATTAGAGACAAGCCCGACAGCACTGTCCTAAGAACTCTTTTCTTGGAGTAAGCCCCACTGAATAGACCCAAGTAGGATTCTAACGAGACATGCTTAGGATCATTCTTAGTAAACCTTACACTGGGAGATGCAGTACAAGGCCTATTACAGTGTTAGAAAATACCACCCCCACCCCAATATTTTTAAGTTAAGGGGTAGGTGAAATGCTAGAATAACCAGTGTATGAAGAGAACTGAAGGCAATGATTTTTATACAGAACTAAAGGGCTTCTTAAACATGCTTTGCAGAAAGGTAAATTACAGAGGTGAACAGTTGTCTGGAATCAAACTGTGAACCCTGTGCAGATGTATGCAAGAACAAAGTCTGAGTTCAGTAGCATCTTAAAGACAATATCATTCATGGTATAAGCTTCTGTAAGCCAGAGTTCATTTCATCAGCATTTGACAAAAATTATATCCTGACAAAGGCTGCTAAGTGATGAGTTCCCCCAGGTGACAACTCAGCTGGCTAAGTTTTGTACCGCCGCCATAAAAATCCGATGTTCTAGTCTAAAGTAGCATAATTTTAAGTTCTATTTTATGATCTGTTTTAAATTATATTATATTAAATGACCATTTTCTTTTGGTCTTTTATGTATTAACTTCATATAACTTGGTCTGAACGACTGTAATACAGTTTGAACTGAACTGAACTATATCCTGACAAACTGTGTTGGTCTTGAAGGTGCTATCGGACTCAAATTTTGTTCTGCTACAACAAGCTAACATGGCTATCAACTTGAAATTCTATTTATGCTAGTAAATTATTAATCCATGTGTCAATTATCAGGATATGCTGAATGGTATACTTTGTTAAGCAAAAGGGGTTTTCCATACTGGCTCTTTGTTGATCTCTTACTCTGAATGGTGAAGTATTTTGGCTTCTCAGTTGATAAGCTGACTCCTGGTTTTTCCACATCTTGCCTCAGTTTCCTCCCTTGCCTTCACTTACCTAAACAGGCAGTCTGAGCCCTAGACAACAGAAATTCTTCAAATCCAAACGTTCATGCTAAATTTCACACCATCAATAATGCAGGCCAGTTGGCCTATCTGCTGTTATTATTATTATGAGTGGGAAAACAGAATATTTTCCAGCTGTTTATATCCTACCTCACAGAGTTATTGTCAGGATACAATGGAGGAGAGGAGAAAAATGTATACAGCCTTGGGTCTCTATTGGCGAGTAAGGTGCAGTATAAACATTTAAAAAGTAAATACAATAAACATTTTAATAAAGTAAAACTAAAAAGTGTGTGTTTCAGGGTTTCCACAACATTGATCAGCCTGTGGACATTTTGAGAAAAGGCAGTAGGTACCATCACAAAATGGCTGCCACTATGGACAAATACAAAATGGTGGCTGATTACATGCCAAACATGGAGGCATGCCTCTGATGAAGGCAGCTGTTTCCAAATGAATACTCCCCCTTTAGACATAAAAGTGATGCCTCCGGCATGCTTCAGTAGCATCACCTGCTCCAATGAAGTGGAAGAACGACAGGATTAGCCCTATAACATTAGGGAAGAGTCAGTTTGGGAGGGGGAAAAAAGCAGGCAGACACGAGGAAACAAATTGGTGGGCATCGCTGGTGTACCTGGAAGTGAGAAGGATGGGGTAGAGAGGTACATGGCTGGAGACCATGAGGGCTGGACAGGTAACCCATGCAAGGCACAAATTAAGACTGGAAGCACCCAGGTGGTTTGCTTTGAAGGAATGGAAGCGTACAAAATTGCTGACCCTCAAAGGATCTGACTGTTGTTTCTGTGTGGGGGGAACGGATTCTGATTGGAAAGAAGGGTGGCCTCGTTCCATATGTCTGACTACAGCCTGACATGAATTGGGATCATGAGCACTTGCCTGAAGCACCAGCGTTCCGGCTCTGCAAAGCGCTGCAAAACGCACCACCTCTCGGCGATGAGGGTCTCCTCCATTCACTGCCTGCATTCTGAGACTGAGTGACCCTCAAGTAGGTCACTAATGTCTTTCAGATCTGAAACAGAACAAAAAGTCAAACACAGCCAACCCTTGCACATTGCTCCCCCCCCCCGCTAAGTTACAGACTCCTAATAATGCCCACCCTACTCTCTGGTGCAAAGGAAAGCATTTACAGCACAAGAATCTCAAGCTAGCCTATGTGTTCATTGTTGCTAGCAAAATGCCTACCAGAAGGGGACGGCTTACAGGAACGCCAGATGGGTAGCCGTGTTTATCTGTACCAGCGGAATAAAGCAGGAGAGCAAAGGTACCCTAACGACGAAGAAAATTTCATTCCAGCACCAGCTTTTGTGAGGCACAGACCCATTCGGCCAATTTCTATACACAACAGAAAGATGGGGAAATGGCTTATCTCCGTGACATCCCCCCTGCACCTCTCCACAATTCCCATACAGCTGATTACCCTCCCCTTCTTCTCAGTTTCAGATGGCAGCTTTGCCTGTAGACTGGCAACGCGATTCAGGAGACAGAGTAAGACGGACTCACAGATATAGCGGGACCACACCATACTCATCTGTACTAATTACATCCTTATGAGACAGCCAGCTTGGTGAAGCGGTTAAGAGTGCCAGCCTCTAATCTGTAGAACCAAGTTTGATTCCCTGCTCCTCTTCCACGTGCAGCCAGCTGGGTGACCTTGGCCCAGTCACAGTTCTCTTGGAGCTGTTCTCCCAGAGCAGTTCTTTCAAAGCTCTCTCAGCCCTACCTACCTCACAGGGTGTTGGGAGAGGAAGGGGAGGGGATTATAAGCCGCTTTGGGACTCTTTCAGGTAGTGAGAAGTGAGGAATGAAAACCAGTTCGTCTTCTATTCCACCACCACCATCTGCCACCCTGCAGAGTAGGTCAGGCAACCCGATGAATTACTTTGGGGAACAGGAATTTGAACCCAGGTTTCCTCATCCGAGCTGATCAACAACAAGAATAAAATAAAAGAAAAAGTGGCTGCTGTTGTCTGTCCACACCCAAAAGACAGGCAAAATGTCATCTGCTGGTGATGATTGCATCCTTGGGACTAGCATAACAGAAAAGGGATGTAAAAGGAGACCAACCCAGAGGGGAAGGAAATGGTCAAGCAGAGTTTTAAAGGCTAGCAAAAGTATTTAAGTAAAGATTTCAAGAGCCTACTTCCTCAAACACAGAAAGATGCTAGATGTAGTATTTTAATGTATCAAGGAAATCTGTATTTATGTAAGTATAGAACATAAATGTTTTTAAAGTTTTGGCAAAACTCTTTGGCAACAAGTGGGCTAAATCCATACACCAATGACTACTGGTAGCCAGCTGTGCTGGCAGCTGTCATATGCAACTGGATTGCAAAGAAACAACCACCACCACCAAAAATTCAGGGACAAATTATTGCTACAACACAATGAGTACACAATAGCCAATAGTATGCGGATGAAGCCCTTGGTTTCTAAATAAAGTGCAAGGTGGTAAGTTGCGAAGCACAGAGGCAGCGCAGGGAAAAGAAATCTCAGGGAGCTGTATTTGTGTGGCTTGTCTGCAGTTAGGAGCGTACATGATACTATCACTTTGCTGTTGCTCAGCAGGTTTGGACAATATCTGGATGAGACACCTCCTGAGAATGCTGTGCCTTAAGTGGAAGGCATCTATATGCAAGAAAGTAAGCAAACAGATGATTTATATACGTGCTGCAGAGGGACAGGGGCAGTTTTCCCAGGAGAAAGAGGTAAATTCATGGCCTGACAATAGAAATACAGTGGAGGATCTAATCAACTGAAGTCAATAAGTCTACTGATATGGTGGAGAATACACAAAAGACACAGGTCGGACAATTACTGTGTGTGTGTGTGTGTGTGTGTGTGTGTGTGTGTGTGTGTGTGTGTGTGTAGTCAGACTGCCATCCACAGTAGTTCTTATCCAAGCAATGCAGCCCTCTGCTTATCATCGGTACACACGGTTAAAAACTGGGTGGCCCACGCCAATCACAAAAACAGCAAAATCAGGCCACCCACAGACACAGTAGGCATGTTGATATATCCTCGGGGAAAACCTAGGAAGCTTCCATTTGCTTCTATGAGAGAAAATAGTATTAAGTTGCCACCTTCTTTCTATGCAGAAAACAGGCTGCTGTATTTATTTAGTTACTTCACTTAAACCC
Source organism: Paroedura picta (assembly GCF_049243985.1). NCBI lineage: Eukaryota > Metazoa > Chordata > Lepidosauria > Squamata > Gekkonidae > Paroedura > Paroedura picta. The sequence goes on from NC_135373.1 coordinate 46,851,187, forward strand.
TGCCTTTCTCCTGAATGGATCATCACCCAAAACAGCTTGCAGCTTTCTCTTCTACTGCATCTTCACAACAATCCTGTGAAGGACATTAGGCTGAGATTGACTGACCCAAGGTGTCACCGCAAGCTGCCGTGGAGGAGAGGGAATCTGAACCTGGGCCTCCCAGATCTTATTCTGATAATCCAGGTTGGGAATCCCAGGGGTACGTGGCATTTCCCCTCCTGCCTTAATGGACTCAGCCACAAGCTACGGAACTGGCTGCTTCCACTGTTCCCCTTCTCACTTGCTGAGCGTGAGTTCTGTGCCTGGGAGGGGGCACAGCCTGCATGCCTACTCCTGCCTTAAACCATGTCCCGTCTCCCCCCCCCCTTCCTCAAGCCTGCCTGTTAAAGCGGGTGGTGATGTCGCTTCCCAAAATATGTAACTTCTGGGAGGTGTGACAGGGAGGCATGGCCAGGTGACATCACTTCCAGGATTCCTCAAAGTCTGTACAATTATTTCAGGGGCTCCTCCATGGTCAAAAGGTTGAAAGAGGCTGCTCTAACCACTAAAGGTAAAGGTATCCCCCTGTGCAAGCACCAAGTCATGTCTGACCCTCGGGGTGACGCCCTCTAGCATTTTCATGGCAGACTCAATACAGGGTGGTTTGCCAGTGCCTTCCCCAGTCATTACCGTTTACCCCCCAGCAAGCTGGGTACTCATTTTACCGACCTCGGAAGGATGGAAGGCTGAGTCAACCTTGAGCCGGCTGCTGAGATTGAACTCCCAGCCTCATGGGCAGAGCTTTCAGACTGCATGTCTGCTGCATTACCACTCTGTGCCACAAGAGGCTCTTGCTCTAACCACTACACCACTGTAAATTAAACATAAGGGGGAAAACACTTTTAGATGGGACAAATGTTGAGAGCTTCGGAGGGTCAGTTAAAGAGGGGAGGAGAGGGGTGCCGAAAACAGACTATGTAATTCCTTGACAATTTAAGGAATCCTGAAGATGAGGTTTCAGTGGCTGAGACTTCAAAACTGCCCCCCCCCGAGTCATCAACTACCCCCAACTTGCAAACTTTAATTCAGCAGCCAGCAGAAGAGAGGGCAAAACCTGGGGGAGGGAGAAAGTGAGCATGTGTGGCAGAAAGTCTGCAAGTGACAGCCTGCAGATGCCCCAGTCCAGGAAGCCAGAACAGCCAGAGCTGTCCCCGTTGACAACAAAGCACACACTTTCCCAGGAGAAATTTAAAACCTCCCACAAATGGCAGCCTACTGTGGTTTAAGTTTTTTAAAAAATAAACTAGGCAGCCTGCCTTCGCGCTAAAAGTACAACTAAGTATGCCTGTGGAGTTACCGTGTCAAAAGAGGCAGAAAACCTTCTTTGGTCTAAAATAACATAAAAACCCGATGCAAGTCTAAACCCTAGCAACAATTCATATTTCTAGCTAGCTCGCTGGTTTCAAACATGAACGATTCCTGTTCTTTCTATCCCCATTTTTTCTACCTGCTGTTAACAACTGCATGAGAGTTTATAAGCCAAATGACAGGTTGGATTCCCCCCCCCCCCCCATAATAATGATTTGAAATAAAAATAGTAAATGGTTTTCATGCTCTGCATTGTGGATTGTTTGCCACCAGAGGGCAGCAGGCACCCACTGTGTTAATACCTCCCCACGCCTTCTACTCCCGTGGTCACATTATAGGCATGTTATAGGATTTTTAGACGAGGCAGTATGCACATTGAGCAATAATTTAGACACTTCTTTTATAGTATCCCAGAGAATAAGACGGGGACACTGTTGAGTGGGGGGGAAAGTCTTCTCAGAAATATCTCTGCTAATAATATTTGAACCATTAATACTCCCACCCTGTAACACTTCCTACCACTACATTCCTTTTGATTTGGGGAAATAAAGAGAAATTCAGCTTGTTTTATCTTGGTTTCTGAACCTTGAAGCAACCCTTTTGTGATACAGTCTCTGGAGAGAGGATTATTTGTTTAAAAGCATTTTCCATTCAAATACAGACACGCTATGTCTAGAGGGATATAATCCTACTGATTTTAGGTCATGAATTACTTTGGCTTTTTTTTTAAGTCAAATTTATATCAAGATTTAATTTCTGCACCCTTTCAAGGTTTTCTGGGTTGGATCAATGTCTCCCAAATGCTGTACTTTCAGAAGAATGAGTTCTGATTTCAGAATCAGCATTCAAAACACTGAATTGTTAATTGCTAATGTAATTTACGTCATGCTACTGTTTTGAGCATTTCCAGGGACCACTTAGTGCACCTGACAGGGAAGAAAGGAGGGCTATATCATAAAACAAACAAACAAAACAGGGTTCCAAATCTCACTTTTATCATGCCACATTCAGAGCATTACAATATCCTGGGCCCCAAGTGATTCAGTCTTAAACCATGTCAAGACCCATTCTCCATATTCTTGCAGTGATTTTTCTTTTCTTTTCTGCTTTACCATTATTTCTCACATTTATCTAAGCAAATTTCCTACCCTGTGTAGCTACTTATTTATCTATTCCATTTGCATACTGCCCCTCTCAGACTTGCCATCTCGGGGCAGTAAATATCACGATGTAGCAGTTACAAATAGTTAAATTATAAATCCTTAAAAATGCACCAATGGTGCTCTTTCATTCTGGTATTGCCGTTATACAGCGATGATGTGAGGAGGGTAGAGGGAGGCCTTGTTGATGGTTAATGATTCCCAGTTGGCTTCAACCATAAGCTTGGCAGAAGAGCTCCATTTTGCAGGCCCTGTGGAACTTAGTTCCACAGGCACTGATCTCCCTGGGGATCTCATTCCACCAGGCAGGGGCCAGGGCCAAATGGACTTCTTTAGGGTCAGGGATCCTCAGCTGATTGGCATTATTGAAACGAAGTGTTCTCTGGGGAATATGTTCATGGATTAGAGAATCCAACACACCTATTAAAAGACAGATATTTATTCTGGCCTATTTCTCTTCCTGTAGGCAAATCATAAAGCTGGATTTGGTGACCAGGATGGGTGGGATACAGAAGCTAAAGAAGTGTTTCCCCTTCTTTGGAGCCAAGGACACATTCTATGTAATAGGTTTATGGCATACTTTTAAAACCCGTGTGTTGTACAAGTGTACTGTCCTCACCACACCAAGTTAAAGTATTCATTTTTAGTAGAGAGAGTTTGACTACAAATGACTTAACCTCCAGTTAGTGGTGTCCTAATGTTTTAACTCAGGATATATCGCACTTGCTTCCTTGCAGATTGTTCTAGAGGTACTGTTCATTTTATTTGTCAGGATTTTATTTTTATGCTACATCTCAATCATACACCCAAGGTGTCTCTTTTGTTTATGGACTTTGTTTCCAACATGCATTACAATTTATGTGCAAGGCAAATCCCTTTCATTCCCATCTTACAGAAAGGGAAGTGAGCAGAATGACTAACCAGATGTACTGCCAAAGACTGTGGCACTGGGGGCTTTATTCATACAATGTGTGTACTTTTAATTTCTGTTGTACGATCCTTCCATTCATACACAGAAGTCTGAAATCTCAAAACTGGTGGCTGCTATGTATTAAAGCTAAATGCTGAGAAAAATTAAATCTTTAAACACAAAATGGAAACAAACAGAATAATCAAAAAGAAAGATTCCTCCCCATTCTCACAAACACACCATTATTTCAAGCTGCTGGGTTCTTGTTGCATTTTGTAACATTTTCAAGCCTCTAGCTCTCGTTATTAGAATATTCACTTTTCTATTTCTATGCTATCTCCTTTTTAGCGCACTAGTATCTTATTTCTGGAGAACGCTTAAGCTCATCTGTCATCACTCTCAACTTTCTCTCATGTATTTATACTTCCTGCTATGTTGACCCTCCCAGATGTGAAGCAGCTCTTCTTTCTCAGGTGACTTCCCTGCACTGTTCCCTTGACTTTACTACTGAAAGCTACAGTTCTTTAGCAAACCATCTTCTGAAGCCCCTTGGGATTCCTCTAACTTGCCACATATTTTAAGGGAGGCTCAGGTGCTTTGATAGTGTTGCCCCTAGGCTACAGTAGAGCAAAACTAAGGGCTAAAATATTACCTTCACCTAAGAGTTAAGCAAATTCATTTTCATTTTGCTGTCATTTATGTCCATAACACCAGCAGTCATACTGAGTTCACAAGGTGGTGAAAAACTTGCTGCAATCAACCTTAGAATACATTTATCTTGATTCTCACAGAATCCTCACACTACCTACTTGTCAATCCGGGATTTTCCTTCCACCCATCTTGGATATAACAATAGATGGGAAGACCTGCTGTGCACAGATTACATCTTTTTGTACATCATCATGCACAATGCTGGCACTGGTAAATGTGAAAAGAAGCAGTACAAAAAATGAGAAGAAGAGTTGGTTCTTATATGCCACTTTTCTCTACCAGGAGTTTCAAAGCGGGTTACGGTCGCCTTCTCTTTCCTCTCCCCACAACCAGCAGGTAGGTGAGGCTGAGAGGGCCCTGATATCACTGCTTGGTCAGAACAGCTTTATCAGTGCTGTGGCGAGCCCAAGGCCTCCCAGCTGGCTGCATATGCGGGAGGAACAGGGAATCAAACCTGCCTCGCCACGCTCCTAGTCACCATACCAAACTGGCTCTTTGAGCTGATAAAGTGAAAAGGAAACATAAAACAAGGAAAACCTTTTATTTTCCAGACTAATATCCCTATTTAAATATATTGGTTACAAGCTTTTGTCTCTCTGTTTCATTCGATCCAATTAAGCAACTGCTGTCTATGCAAAATGCTGGGAGAAGAAAGCAGAAAATTGCAGACAGGGCAAAAGCATACTATGTGAGAATAATTTTGGTGTGTTAACTATATAGATTAAAGACCCTAGAGGTGAAGTCCAGGGGGGAGGTTTACATAGCTAGATAAAATTTGACCTGAAGCCAAGCAAGTTACTAAGGCTTACAGAAGTAAAGGGTAGCAATCCCAGAAGTTATGACTAATTTACACCATGTACAGTGTCATAGTTACTGCATTTATTCTAGCGTTGGGCATCACAGAATATCATCAAATGTTCAGGAAATATATAGTGAACACATACACTCCACTCAGTAACATCATGCTGTGTTTCTTAACATTGGACCACCGCACATCCTGACACATACGCACACCTCTTCCCATCACAGTGGCAAACAATCATACACATAGCAACAATAAAGGCTATGTAAAGTGAAAGATATGGAGCCATGACATCCAAAATCTACCAAGGATATTTTAAAGGACAATTACTCTCACAAACAAAGCTTGCTTACTTGTATGTGCACTCTATGTGTTTACTTATGTGTCAAGTTCCACTGAGTTCAACAGGCCTGACCCTTCACAAGAATGCACTGGATTACAACTGTCACTCTAGTCAACTAGGGTGCAAAGAGCCTTTCCAGCCTGAGAACATATCCTTAAGTGCCAAGACTGAAAGCATACCAAAAAGTCTGCAGGGAGGGATGGTAGCTTTAATGCATAGGAAGCCTCAGGTTCAATCCCTTATTTCTCCAAGCATAAAGAGCAAATACATCTGCCTTAGATTTTGGAAATAATAGTAGATAAAAGCTACCTTGCACTTTCAGGCCATTGTTCTGCGAAGGTCTGTCTGACTTGTAGAAACTGTCCAGGGTCTCAGAATGAGGTCTTTCATATCACCTCCTACCTGATGCTATTAAATGGCAATTCTAAGGATGGAATCTAGAACCTCCTAAATATAAAGCAGATGTTCTACCAAGAAGCTAAACTCCCTCATATTATGCCTTATAGTGTGTCAGATCACTGACTCATCCAGTCCAGTACTGTCTACTGTGGCTAGCAGGAGTGGTTCAAAATCTCAAGTAGAAAAAACATTTTCCCTAACACTTGAAACTCTGGTGACCAAACCAGATACCTTCTGCTATGGAGTACTCTACCACTGAGCTACAAGCCCAAATAAATAAGACCCAGTGGTGGCAAAGCACATAGTTTACACACAGAAGGTTCCTGATTCAATTCCAGTTTTTTAAATTACAAAGCACTGCGTCTCTATCTGAGACCTAAAAGAATCACTAATGCAGGGAACATCAACAGACTGGTTTAATATAAAGCAGTTACAGCCTACCTACCACCCAGGTACATGGGAGTAGAATTATGGATACAGAGTGTACAAAGAACCAATGTTTGCATACAGCCAGCGTCATGCATTCCAGGCCCCAAGAGCAGAAGGAAAATAATTTATTTTAAAAATGCACTTATAAAACTCAACAAGCTGTTTTTTAGTCCAGTAGCACCTTTAAGACCAACAAAGTTTTATTCAAGATGTGAGCTTTTATGCGCATGCATGCTTCAGATATCTGAAAAAGTGTGCATGCACAGAAAAGCTCATATCTTGAATAAATCTTTGTTAGTCTGAAAGGTGCTACTGGACTCAATATTTGTTCTCCTGCTTCAGACCAACATGGCTACCCACCTGAATTAACAAGCCCTTGTGAGCATGAGAAAGATATAGCAGTATTGGATTAGAAACTGGCCAATTCCCCTCCCCTTTCAAATCTCCACTCCGCTATGGAGCTCACTGTGTGACCTTGGATTAGTCACACTATCTCAAATCTGACCTACCCCAAAGGGGTGTTGGGTTAGACAAAACTGAGGATGGGAAGGAGAAACGAGGAACACCACCCTGATGAGAAGCAGCAGGATAAAACGCAATGTAATAAATATAAAGGCTGAAAATCCAAGGGAGCACCGGAGATTCGACTCTTGGGGGACAGCAATCCGGAGAACTGCCCTAGAGATACACGTTTATGAGATGAGACCATGGAAAGGGGTCGCCCCCTCTCCCCCTCTCCAAGGCCTACAGAGCCGGGGCTTCGGTTTCTCCTCCACCCCCACCTGAACACTCAGCGCACGGACGCCGTTCCACCTCCATTCCACTCGCTCCTGTCACTTTCCCCACCCACTTCCGGCTTTCAGCAAATACTTCCTGCAACAGGGGTCAGCCTTCACACACGCGCGGGGCAACCGCCCTTCCTGTTTGAGAACCAGAGGGATCATAGAGGGCGGGGAAAGAGCAGTCTCTTGCGCAACCTGACCTTCCGGTTATCGATCGTTTTAGCACTTGGAGGACTCTTTCTGATAAAGGCTTTCGAATACTTTTTACGTTAGAAAACTACATTGGAGAGGCCAGTAGCTTGACATCGGAAATATTATTTCAATATTTAAACATTGTTAAACAATAATATATGTTACAATAATGTATATACCTGCCTGAGTGGCAATAATATGAACCGCGGCCCCTGAAAAACCTAGGAAAGAAGCCACGTGGGAAGTGTCCTGCCCTACGTCCAGGGCGGGGCGGGAGCATCATTGTGAGGGGATGCGAAACACCTCAGCGCCATGCATTGCAAATGCCCGCCCCAACACAAGGCGGGGCTAACTTGGGAGCACAACGTCTCTTTTCACTCTTTTCAATTAATCATTAACTTGCTCTTTCCCTCGCTGGGAGAAACAGCACTCCCTTTAGAAATAATCAGGAACGTCATAAACATTTCCGAGCAATGCACAAAACAAATTATCTGGTAAACTATGCTGTAGAGCAGCCCTTCTCAATCTTTTTTGAGCCGTGGCCCTTTTATGAGCTTTTCTCAGGTTCCAGGGCCCCCTGTCAAACACAGAGGCAACACGGTTCGATAGACAGTCATATTGAACGCCAAGAAAACGCGGACATTTTGATACGGGAAAAACTTTTTAAAAGACGGTATGAAATTAAAGTTGACTAAGAGAATCGCATGTGTTTTCCTGAATGCATCCATTCCAGCACAAACAAAGGAACATGAGTTATTTTTCTTTCCCTTGATGAAGGTCAAACTTTCTGGCACTTAATAATGCCATATGTGACAAAAAAATGGTATTTCATCAGTTGTTACCAGCCCAGCCCACCCCCCATAAACCCTTAGGGCTCCCCTTCTCGTATGTTTCATTCTGTTGCCCCTTTTAAATGTGCCAGGGTGTGCTTGGGGGGGGGGGGGGGGAGTATATCATCCCTGTTGAGAATGGCTGCTGTAAAGTTATCAAAGGGAAACAAACAACTAATATGGAAGTAACGCTATACATAATTGATTGATAGACAAAATAAAAGGTCCTCTGGTTGAGTATGTCTCACTCCTATCAAGAAGTAAAAAGCAGTGTGTTGTAGTTTCAGGGGTACTTTTGAAATTGCCTTTCTCAACAGAGCTTTCTCTTCTGTTTGAAAGTGACAGGAAGGGTCTGGTGGGATCAGAGTAGGTGGAGAGTGACCTTGAGTTTTAAGGAACTCTATGGCATAGCCTTTTGACATAGTCAAAACTCAATGGTGCTGACCAATAGTGCAGGAAATATTTTGTACTGGGTGCAGGTTATCAAAAACCCTGCTTGGTAGGGTTAGATGGTTTTGGAAATCGGGGGTCTGGATTTTCCTTTCTGAGAGGGGAATCATCTCTTACAGTGTGCAGCAGGACTATGTGGCTGTTGAGGAGCACTATACAAAGGGCAAACTTAAATGGACTCCGGGGAATGGTAGAGGACAGGAAGGCCTGGAGGATCATTGTCCATGGGGTCGCGATGGGTCGGACACGACTTCGCACGTAACAACAACAACATACAAAGGGCTGGTTTGCAGTATGGTGATGCCCTCTGCTTCTGTAAGAATTAAAAGTATGGCATGGCCTTTGCAGGTTTGGACAGCAGGTATGAGATTTTAGCAATAAATTTATCCCTCCTCATCTTAGTGAAGACTTCGGCGGTTTTGTTACTAAACAGCTGAAGATTTCACTCAGTAGTGATGCAGAACAAAACCAAGTATTATGCTGGAGTGACATCACTGTGACCAGGCTGTGGGCCACACCATTTGCCATGTGGTTGGCCAAGGAGATAGAATCAGATTTGGAAGGGACCTCCAGGATCATCTAGTCCAACCCCCTGCACAATGCAGGAACTCACAACTACCTGCCCACCCACAGTGACCCCAATTTCATTACCTAGTGATCCCCCCCCCCCCCGAAAAAAATATCCAGAATCCAGCCTGGCCTGGAGGAAATTAACCTACCATCACGCATTGGCAATCAGCAATTCCCTGGGTATGCAAGGAAGGGCCACAAGAGACAAACACTGGCACATCCCTTCCTGCCCACCCACTCAGAATCTGCCTAAATTCATACAATCAGCATTTCTGTCAGATTACTACCTAGCCTCTGTTTAAAAACTTCCAAAGGAGAAGTCCTCTAGAACCATGAGTTTGTCAAGTTTGTGCTTTTCCTCTAGCAGGAGTTCCAGATATGGGGTGATACCATAGAACAAATTGATATCTGGCCATTATGCATTGGTAATTAGTAATTTTGAAGGTCAAGGTGGAGGACACATAGATCTTTTAGCCTAACCCTTAAGCTTGCATCCCTCTGTCCACAGAGAGATGCTTTTTTTTAATGCTTTTGTTTATCTCTTGAATCAACAACTGGGGAAGTGGCTGTAGGATGTTGGAATAGAAAAGAACAGCCTTCTAGCTTGGTCCTATATTGGTTTTCAATCCATTACAGAAAAGCTGACTGGGCTCACAGCACTGGGATGCAACACTGGCTCTGTGGCCCTTGTGGGCCTTAAGAGACGTTGATTTCAAATGATTTTGCCATGCAAAATCAACTGTTCATTATAGGACCTAAAGCCCTTACTTGGACAGTTTTGAGGCAAAATCAAAGTAATATTAATTATACACTCATGGGTTGTAGTCATATTGAGACTAAAGTCCAGACCTTGGACTCACTGGAGAATCAGGGTGTTCACCTGGCCCTGTTGGAGGATCCTGGGTGACACTGACTAGATTAGAACTCTCAGGATTGTATGGGTCTTCTGGAAGAGGCCTGAGAGACCGGGGGGGGGGGTGCTGTTAGATCAGACAATTGTGCTGGATCCAACAGACAGAATGATAGAGGTTGACAGAGAAAAAGTGGTCTGAAATTAACAAGTTCACCCTACAATGCTGACAGAGCCGATGTTGGGCCATGGCCTGATGTTGAAAGGTTTGTTGGAATTGGTGGTTTGGCATTCAACTGAGGGCCATGCCAGAACAGTGACTTTAGAAGAAGAAGAGAAAAAGAGTTGGTTCTTATATGCCGCTTTTCCCTACCCGAAGGAGGCTCAAAGCGGCTTACAGTCGCCTTCCCATTCCTCTCCCCACAACAGACACCCTGTGGGGTGGGTGAGGCTGAGAGAGCCCTGATATCACTGCCCGGTCAGAACAGTTTTATCAGTGCCGTGGCGAGCCCAAGGTCACCCAGCTGGCTGCATGTGGGGGAGCGCAGAATCGAACCCGGCATGCCAGATTAGAAGTCTGCACTCCTAACCACTACACCAAACTGGCTCTCACCAAACTGGCTCTCTTTATGATAAAAGGAATACAACTTGGATTGCTTCAACAAGTTTCCCCCCAGCATACTTGTGCCTATTATGAGCCTTTTTAGGAGGCTCTGAAGCACTTCTCCGTGGAAGTTATGGGGAAATAAGCTTTAGGGAAAGGAGCATGGTAGCTGGAACATCTGAAGCTGGTTTCAGATCTGCCTCTCTGGCTTCACTTGCAGCGTCATGATCAGATGATGGTTGGAAGCAGAGCCACACAAGCCTTTCTCCCATAGAGCAGTTTTATACCCTTTTTTCACTACCTAAAGGAATTCTAAAGCAACTTACAAACACCTTTCCTTTCCTCTCCCCACAGCAGACACCCTGTGAGGTAAGTGGGGCTGAGAGAGCTCTGAGATAACCATGACACCCAGCTGGCTGCATGTAGAAGAATGTAGAATCAAATCTGCTGTGGCACTCTATCATGTCCTGCTTGGGATGTAAATTACCTACATACTGGGCACCTTGAGACACCCAGTTCTATTTCCTCATGGACGGCCACCTGGATTCTCCCCCAGAACCATTTGCCAGATGTTTGGAAGCAGTGACAGAATGGTTTGAGCAGAGTCGTCTGAAACTCAACCCCCCCAAGACGGAGGTCCTGTGGTTGGGAGGTAGGGGGCAGGATCAGAAAGTGCACTTACCCACCCTGGCAGGGATGCAACTTACGATCACACCCCAGGCCAGGAATTTGGGTGTGACCATCGACGCCTCATTCACCATGGAGGTACAGCTCAAGAAAGTAGCCGGCCAGGCATTTTTTCCATCTTCACCAGGCTCAACTACTAGCACCCTACCTGTCCCCCAAACACTTGGAGACAGTGATCCATGCGATGGTCACCTCCAAAATAGATTTCTGTAACTTGCTCTATGCAGGCCTACAATTGTCCTTGATCCGGAGACTCCAGCTGGTGCAAAACACAGCTGCTAGGGTCCTCACTGGTACATCTTGGAGGGCCCATATCCAGTCTGTGCTGAAGCAGCGGCATTGGTTGCTAGTTGCTGTTTGGATCCGGTTAAAGGTTTTGGTTTTAACCTTTAAGGCCTTACGCAGGTTGGGACCCATATACCTGAGGGACCGCCTATCGCCCTATACCCCCCACAGGGCTTTACGCTCTGCGGGAGAAACTTACTGGTCATTCCCGGCCCCAGGGAAGTGTGCCTAGCCTCAACCAGGGCCTGGGCCTGTTTGGTCCTGGTCCCAACCTGGTGGAATGAGCTTCTGGGTGAGCTGTGGGCCCTGCAGGAGCTTTCGGTGTTCTGCAGGGCCTGCAAAACGGAGCTCTTCCACCAGGTCTATGGTTGAGGCTGGGGCCAGTGAGGTAAACACCCCCCCCCCCGGGTATGAGCAGTACATAATTTTGACCTCCTTCCTTACCCCTCTAGTAGTGGGGGTTGGGTGGGCGGTTTCTGCCATGTTGGGATTTGTATGTCTTTTAATGGGGGGGGGGGGTTAATGGGGTTTTATGAGACCTGTAACCCACCATGAGCCGGATTCGGAAGTGGCGGAGAATAAATCGAAATAATAATAATAATAATAATAATAATAATAATAATAATAATAATAATAATACTCACTAAGGTATAGAAGAAGAGTTGGTTCTTATATGCACCTTTTTCTCTACCCAAAGGAGTCTCAAAGCGGCTTACAATCACCTTCCTGTTCCTCTCCCCACAACAGACACCCTGTGAGGTGGGTGAGGCTGAGAGAGCCCTGATATTACTGCTCAGTCAGAACGATTTTATCAGTGCTGTGGTGAGCCCAAGGTCACCCAGCTGGCTGCATGTGGAGGAGAAGCAAGAAATTAAACCCAGCTCACCAGATTAGAAGTCCATGCTCCTAAGCACTACACCAAGATGAGACATATGGTTGTTTGTTTGGGTGTCTTTAGCTCCACAAGGTATGCATTTCTTAGGATGAGCTTTTGGAACCATGTTTTTTGATGCCATTCAATCTCAAGTCTTCCTTTAACTATTTTGGCTTTCAACAAAGAAAGGCTTAAAGGTCACAGGCTTTTCCCACATGGAGCTTCAAAGGAAAGGAATTCTTTCCACTGCAGTAGAGAAAGAACTGAGATAAGGGTGCTCCAGTGGAAAAGTAGAGTGTAGAAGAGGAAAGGATTGCCCTCTATAGAACTTCAAAACCTCTCCTAGGCAGGCCTGCACATGTGCAGTAACTTGTGAGGGACTGCTGAGGTACCACGATGACAAAAGATCTCATCCACAAACCTGTTTATCTCCCTCACCTTCTCAAGGCTGGCAACTCTAGCCTTAAGCCAAGAGCTTCATACACTGGATACAAAACCACAATTTCAGCCCAGTGGGCAAGTATCACACATGCAACACTCCCTGCAAAACACTGGATAGCCTCCACACCCCTGCTGGTTTTATAACTGCTTCACGCAATTGTCAACAACCGCCATTCTCATAATATCAGGACTGGCCAGACAGACCACCTGCAATTCTACAGTTATTTCTCTTTTCTTTCCCAGGATTGTATGAGGCTCCCCTGTATTCAAAGTCTCAGGCAGAGCTCTTTCCCTGCTCCGCTTTTTAAAAAACTGGCACTGCCGAGATTTGAACATAGGGCCTTCTGAATGCAAAACATGCACTCTACCACAAAACCTACAGCCCCTCCCAATGTACATACACAGAAATTGCAAAATCTCCATATAACTGATCAGTTCCTGTCAATTCGCAAGCAGCCTCCACAGCTTGGTGCTTCTTAGAGGACATACAAGCAATGGTTTGGAGTAGAGCAGAAGCATCTTCCCTTGCCTCGACCTGTAAGGCACTCTGGATTTGTACCTCGTATATCTCCAAAGAACTGTTTGGACTGCAAACTCTTCTTAAGATTTTTAAGCTTACCAGAAAAACACTTTTGGGGACTTTAACATTTGTTATATCTTACCATTTCTTTGTGTGCCTGTCCCCAGATCTGAGACAATATTGTACTTTGCAAAAGATTAGCCTTTGTTCCTTTCCACTAGGGTTGGTTTTGCAATATGACCCATGGTAGCAACTCCCAAATCAAAGCAGAACATCCCATTCTTCGTACATGATGCTGGTCAAGTTACCTCTGCAAAAAGATTACCTCCAAGTGGGGGGAAAAGTCACGTAGCCATCCCTCTTTTTTAATCTTGCTCTCTCTCCAAGGAACTCAGAGCAGCCTATACGGTACTATACTTCACAACAACCCTTCAAGGTAGATTAGATGAGGAGTGACTGGCCCAAGATTACTCAGTACATTTAACAGCAGGAAGCAGAGATCTAAACCAAGGGCTCAGCAAATCTATGCCAACGTTCAGCTCCCAATTCCATATTGATATGAAATGAGTATCCTATCCACTATGAAAATTCCCTTCTGAATCTTGGCCAGCAAATATATTAAATTGCCTTAAAATCTAGAAGAATATACTATGTTTTTTACATGTTAACCTGGTCCTGTAAAATTGACTGAGCAATCACAGCAACTAATTGACACAAAAACAGTTCAGAACCATTAAAATACCTAGGTGTGTTTATCCTATTATTTATCTGCATAATAGCCACATTTAATGCCACCGGCATTATCTACTTAAGAGTATAGAGACGTTACAGATGTGGGGATATTTGCTTCTACATCGGGCTATCTTTTTGAAGCAAGATCAAAGAAGAGGTTAACACCCGGATAAAAAACTCAATTTTGCTAAGAATCGCATTCATTTCTTTACTATAATGCTTCTTAAAAGATCCACAACATTTCACAAGAGTAGTGTATTCACACCACACCAACAGGCTACTTCAACATAGAGCACTGCAACTGCTAAGGCAGGGGTGGGCAAGCTGTGGCTCTCCAAATGTTCATGGACTACAATTCCCACAAGCCCCAGTTGGCCATCCTTGAAGGGGCTCTTGGGAGCTGTAGTCCACAATACAAAAAGCCACCAGGCATTTGGTTGGGTCAATGACAACATCCATTGAGCCCCCTCCCATTCAGATATGCCCACTCTGGAAGGTTGCAGTCAAAATGCTACCTGCAAATAATGTTCTACAGTTGCTTATGTCATGATAGTTGGTGATGCTTCATTGTTGATGATAGTTATCAATCTATTGTACTTTGTTACAAAATTCATGTTATTTGTGAGCTGCTCTGAGCTGCATGAAATCATCTAGAAAGCCAAAGTTTGGCCACCCCTGAGCTATGGTCTAGGTCAGCCATTTTGGTGCAATCCCAAACTTTGGCTGTTATCTTGTATGCACAGGGTAGGCTGTAATCTTGTATGCTAAGCAAAACATTGTTGCATTAAAAAGGCACCGCACCATTTAGTCCATTATTTATTTCAGTTATCGTTTTTAACATTCATCCCTCAATCCCTTCATTAACAAGATCATACTTTTCCCCAATGGGCATGAAGATTCTGAGCTAGCATGCTAACATGCCATTGCACAAAAAGCCAGTATCATGTAGTATCAGGCTAGGATCTGGGATACCCAGATTTGAATCCTCATGTTGTCATGCAAGCTTGCCAGGTATCCATTCTCCGCTTCCCCTACCACACAGGGTTGTTGGGAGAATAAAATGGAGGAGGGGAGGATAATGGAGTCTCCCTCTGCCCCCTTTGGCAGAAAAGCAGGGCACAAAAGTATAAATACAGCAGCCCTGCTAAAACGAGATGCTGGTTTTGTGTGTCACATAGGTCTGTTTTGCCCGCCAATGACATATTTAAATTGGGCTAGCGATTACAAAGTACATAAACAGGTCCATTCATCAAGGCTTCACTTCTCATGGTATTAATCCTTTTTCTGCCTGAGACCCTGGGAGAGCTACTGCTGATCTAAGTAGCCAATGCTAAACTAGATGGACCCAACATTTGGTTGTGGTCTGAAGCACCTTCATCTGCTAAAGCCCAACACAGTCCCTCTGGCTCTCATGACAACATATACACAAAGGGAAGCAATTCTGAGGAAACTACTAACAAACCAGATCCCAGGCAACAACAAAATAAATGCATTAGTGGGCCTGAAGAAACTGGCTTTGCAGGGCTATACTGAACCTGAACATCAAGAAGTAATCTGTTCACGCCTGAGCTCTCATTTCTAGCCTTCTAGATATTAAAAAAGGAGGGCAAGTAGATTTAAGTGCAGACCAAGGACCAACTTCAACAGACAGTGGTTCAAACTTTAGACCAAAATTATGCAGTGCCAATAAATAAAAAGGCCCACCAGAGTGTAAAACACAAAATTCTTCTCTCCTTCCCATATCTCAAAATTAAGTCTATTCAGAACCCTTTGACCAAATCTTCAATTTAATAATAATAATAAAAAAGGAATTAAAGTGCCACCTAGAGATCAGTGCAGTAGTTTCCATAGCTGATTAGGGATTCATGCTTGGGTTTCCCAGATCCGAAAGCCAGTGCTCTAACTATTTCACCACACTGACAAAAGCCCCTACTCCACTGCAAAGCTAACAGTCTGTCTTGCTAATCCTAACCTCTTTCACAATGTTAGAGAGAAAATGGTGGTGACGGGGTGGGAAAATGGAACCCTACGAGCACTGCCTTGTGCTGACTGAAGGAAAGGTTGCATAAAAATGCAAGGCACAGAGCAATGGGTTTAGCTAGCCTATTGCAGCAAGCTTCCATTCTCCCCTCTTCAAAAGTACCATGTCTTGGCACCAGGCCTCAACTTTGGCACCAGTTTGCTGTAGTTTTTGGCTTCATGAATATACTTGATTTAGGGAGCTGGATGCGGTTTTGATCAAATCAATGCCAGTTCTTTTTTTATTACATTGAATGGCATTTGTGCACATTCTCCTGGCAAGACTTTTTGAACATTTAAAAATTGAGTTTTCCTGTTTTGTGGCCATGCGGTCTAAAGAACTACATTTAATACACGCTGGGACAGGTGCAAACATGGCTAGCTGCTAAGGCTGTGAGTGGAGTGCACTGGAAAGAACCATGATTTGGAAAGCCTTCTAATTCCACGTTTGTTGTGACACTGACCAAATCAGTTTGTTTCCTTTCTACAAACTGGAGTTTTTTTAGAATCCCAGCTTGGGCAGGAGACTTCAAATTTGGCCAGGTGTCTACATTGACATCACAGCAACTTGGAAATGTTATTAAAAGCTTCCCGAACCAGAAAGGTGTCAACTGCACTCCACATGAGGGGAAAAGCTTGATGTCCAAAACATGACAGAACACATGGAAAAATTAAGCGGCACATACCCAGAAGCCAGCATGATACCATAGAGCAGGGGTAGTCAACCTGTGGTCTTCCAGATGTCCATGAACTACAATTCCCATGAGCCCCTGCCAGCAAACACTGGCAGGGGCCCATGGGAATTGTAGTCCATGGACATCTGGAGGACCACAGGTTGACTACCCCTGCCATAGAGCTCTGGGCTACCCAGTGCCTTTTAACTACTGTGCAGGGTTGTTATGGATGGGGGAGCTAATTTTGCTCTTGGAAGAAAAGGCAGTATAGAAATCTGGTAAAGAAAATTAGGCTAAAGGTTTTTAAAAAATGGAACCAGAAGATGACTACAATTTTAGTCTCCACCAAATTGTATTACAAGCCCTCCCCCTCCTTTCTTGGCCTACAAAGTATAACCCTTGAGATTATACTCTTGCTAATGCTGAATCTGTCATGAAGACACAAAAACCAGAGGGTGGACCCAATTTAGTGAGACCTCTTTAAGATGGCTTCCTTAAAAAGAAATGTAAAATCTAGTGTAATTTGGCTGTTTCTTGCTGCTTGCAGTACAAGTTCGATAAAGTCCACACACAGACATTCTACTCATTTTACATACCATCTCACATTCTTGAAACAAGGCTTAAAATCAATATACGGTAGTAAATCTCCAAATAAACAGAAAAGCTAGCTTTGTATTAGGGAAAGAATAGTATCTCTTCTCCCTGTCCCAATTCAGAGGTCTTCATTAAATTGCCATTTCTGTTTCTCATGACTAGTTTACATGTACATGATTTCTCTTCACTTGATGAATTATATCTGAAGGTATGATGCCAATCACAGGAAAAATCCAGGGAACAGCTATTTTTAATTGCAGGTGAGATGTGTACCGTTATGCTTTGGAAGATGCAAACAATTCCAGATGTTGATTATTGATGTTCTAGATTTTGACAGTAATGGGAGGAGGGTAGGGAGTAAAAATTGTTAGATTCAAGGATATCCAGAATTCAGACAGACACTTCAGAGGAAGTGAAATCCTTTTATGGTGAGATTTTGGACAGATATATGGATTTGGAAATACAGTGACAGATGTAGAAATAATTTTCAGCTTCTTCATAAATATGGGAGTTGAGAATATTGTGTTCAACGTTATGTTAATTCTTGTTTGTTGTGTTGTAATTATTAACCATTCTTAATTAAAAGAGGGGAAAACACATTGAGATGAAGCCATAAACATTTTATCTCTGGCAGTGGCTCATTCACACATGCAAATCACTGCAATGCTCCAGTCATTGAGCACATAGATATGTGCCTCAAGCCTTTTTAGAAATATTTCCCTCCAGCTGGTAGTCTTGCCAGGAGAATATTGATTTGGTTTTTATAAACTGTCCTACTTATCAATTCATAAGATTCGTCTACTTCCAACTTTTGCCAGATAAGTACCATTCACTTAAAATAGCATCTCAGCAGTACAAAAGTGTTTTTATGGTACTCCTTGTTGATAGATCACTGCCATTTCCCTATTTGGCCAAAGAAACGGACTCCTTTTTACAGAACTGCTGAGCTGCAGAAAGCCAAAAGAATATAAGGTAAGTCTCTGAACACCCCTAACACACTTTTATATGTACAAACTTAAGCTGAACACCTTTCTAAAAACTGGAAGGCTTTTAGGAACAGAATTTATGTAGAGATTAAAATACCAGACAAGATACTGTAGTCAGCCCATAGGACTGGGGACAAGAGCATAAAGAAAGGTAAGATCAAAGATATCCCAAAACCAAGATAAAATGCTTTTCTCTAATATTCCAAGCAATTTTTTTGTGGATTTAAAAAACAAACAGCACACACCCAGTGAATTACCCCCTTTTGAAATAGGGTCCTCTGTTCCTTCAAAGTGAGTTTTACTGCTCATTGTCAATTTCCTTTTTCCTTCAGAACATGTTACATTTGTCACCCCTGATTACATGACACAGCAGCATGTAGCAGGAACCTGACAAAATAGCGAAGCTCAGCAGCAAGCAAGCAAGCTGTGGCCCGTCAAAATGAAAACCCTCACAAACATCTTACCAAGATTTAATGTACATTTATTCTTAACACGTGGAACATATAGTATAAAGATTTCATACTGAATAAATGATATTCATTAAGCCAAAAAAAGGAAAAAAGGGAGGAATTTACATCAAGTTTTTTTTTTAGCTACATCGTCTGAAATACAAATATGCAGAATTCATCACTGAAAAAATCTCAATTGTGTTTCTTCATCAGGAACTTCAACTGAACCTAGAACTTTTTCACACCTCGATTAGAAAGAAATAAAACAAAAAACCCCAGGAAAAAATAATAAAACTATAAGTTGATTGGCTGCAGAGACAGCAATGACTTTATACACAGAGACCTGTACAGCATCCTCCAGAGAGAGAAAGAGAAAGAGATAGAGATGTCTGGCAAGAGATTAAATAATTGGTGTCTCGTTTTCGCAGGTCATCAACTCGTTTTTTTTTTAACTCGTCATACTATAAAGAGGAGGGGGTGCAAGGAGAAGGGGAACAGAACTGCAAGGAGTTTGAGGGCATGTGCAATGTACAACGTCATATATATATACACACGTGGCAGCGATTCAGCTGCAGCTAAAGGTTAAAACCAGTTCTAAAGAGGTGATCTCAGGGTTATTCATACAATCAAGGAGGAAGAGAGAAAAAGAGGTCAGGGTGTTGTAGGTTCACACATGATACTTTGGGGGAAAAGCCTTTTTTTTCTCCTCAACAATTAAACTAAAAACATTTTTAAAAACTACAGCTTGCTGCTGATCCAGCTTTTTTTCTTCAATGTGAGACATTATTACAGTATGTTTACAGTTTAAGGTGTACAGTACATGAAGTTCTACACTCTACTGCACAGGCCTCCATCTGGACAAGGTCTGTTGAACTGGTAGCTTCTTGGTTCCTGCAAGATTGTGAATGTACAACGATAAACCACACAAGAGTTCAGCAGTCACTTTTTTTGTCCTTCAGAGTTTACCATTAAAAACAGTTATGATACTAGCGCCTGTTGATGCAATAAACAGGACAAAGTTGGTTTTTTTCCCCAAACTCACTGTAAACGACAGTAACTTTGGTTAAAATAAAAAAGTCTTTTTTTTTAAATGTAGGCAGAGCTCTGTCTCCTTGAACAGGGGCTTAGGACAGATCTGAAGGGGAGGGGGGGACATCTTTTCCCCAAGGTAGAAGCAGGACAGCGCAGGGCAGACAGTGGATTCTGAGGTGGTTTTGCATAAATAAAGGGGCAACAATCAGTTTTCTAAAGTCCTCCACTCACACACACACACACAGGGGGGTAATAGGCATCCCACGGCTGTCATGACTGGCCAATTAAAAACAGTACGTCACAAATAACTTGTGAGACCAATGAGTTCATCAAGGGTGACACGGAGATGTCCAAGAGCCGTGACTCATATAACGTGAACTCAGAGTGGTTCTCGTCCACTTTGGCCAAGGCAAGCAGTGCCCGGGCTGCCCGGCGCATCATGTCCACGCTCGTTGGCTCAAAGGGAGGGTTTTGCATGTGCATCAAACTGGCTTGGCTCTGTTGGTACTGAGTAGCTGCCAGGCTGTCCTCCAAAAAGCCTAACAAATTGCCAATGCTGCCCTTCTGCACGGCAATGGCTCTAGCTGCCAAGCTGTCGCCCTGTGCCAAGTTGGCCAGTAGTACCACAGCCATCTCCCGGCAAACCGGGTTCTTTCTGTCACTGAGGAAACGCACCATGGTGCTGTAGAGTTTCTCCAAGCGACTGAAGGGTGGCGTTGCAAGGATCAAATCCACATTGTTGTCCTGGATGCTGAGTTTGCTGAGAGTTTCTAAAACCAGTCTCTGAGGCGAGAGGACAGCATTAGGACCCAGGGTTGGAAAAGGATCTTGGGCTTCTGCAGAAGGACACACAGCCCAGTGGAGGAGTCCATCCAGGATAGGCAAGCAGATGCTCTCTGGGTATGGTGAAAGGTCTAGCTGCCCGGAGATGTTGGCCAGTGTGACCAGCGTGTTCTCACGGAGGATCTCCAAGCAGTCCCACCACCACTCCACTTTGTTGCAGCTCACTCCTTGGTCCTGTTCCTCTTCCTTCTCATAGGTCAGTGGTGCCTGCTTGCGTTCTGGATGCTTATGGTGAAGAAGAATCAGTTTCCCTAGGATCAGCAGCAGACCAGGGTGTTTGGACATCTCAAAGTCATTACCTGGCACAAACGATAAACTCCTGATGATATTAGACACACAGATGCAGCGTTTAGACAGCGAGTCCTGCCAGTCTAGAAGCGTACACAAAGGTGTCTCATCTTTGCTATGAGGCTCATCCTCCAATATTTTTATGTTTCGGTGGCTCTGAGCAGGACTGATGCCAAATGGGAATTTACTGCTCTCCTTGGCCACCTCCACATTCCTGACTTCCTCCTCTTCTGCCAATGCGCCTGGCCGTGCTGAAAGCATGTCATCCATAGTTGCTGTTATCCTTTTCTCCGGAGGACCATCGGATGGAAGGGCCACTCCCTCCTGGGCACCTGGATTGCTCTCAACTACAGAACGTTTTCGCAAAACAGAGCTGCAGGAAGGTCGTTTGTGAGCCAGCGGCAGCTCCATTTTGCTCTCAAAGTGGGTTTGAATGTGTTCAGTGGTGTCTCCCCCACCAATCCGCCAGTGCAGCAGTCCACTTTCAAACTCCTGTACCCGGCCGAGTTTGTCTGAATAATCTACCACAAATGGGTCATTCTTTTGCACTATCTTGACTGGAAGCTTGTCAAACTTACTGACCAGTTTCTCCTCATTGTTCTCTAGAGGTGCTGCAGTTTTATTTGCGAAAGCAGCCTCTTCCTCCCCTTGCTCTTCTTCCTCCTCCTCCTCCTCTTCCTCCTCTTCCTCACGGTTGGGGCTCCGTGACTCCTCTTTCTCCCCGTCTTCAGGTGCAGGAGTTGAAGACTTGCAGAACCTTTCAGGATCCAATAATGTTCTTTGCCCTGGATCGCCCACCTCATACTCTTTCAGGATTCCAAAGATTTCAATCAGGCAACGCCGGAAATATTCCACCAGGAGCTCCAATAATCCTGGCAGCTGCAAGATTTAAGAGGGGAAAAAATACACATGAGAAAGCAGGAAAGAGAGAAAAATAATTCAATGTAGGCAGAAGTACACAGATGTGGATGGGCAGAGTTAGTAGCAAAGTTTCTAAAAAGGTCTATTATGTCATTATTATCAGTGTCTTAGAATACACCTTGCAGTGTTAATTATAAAGGCATTTTTGAAATGTTTCCATCTTTAAGAGAAAAATTCAGTGCCGTTGATTCTATAGACACAGGCATACAAATATTCCTCATTCAATAAAAGACTCACATTGCACTAGTAGCTAGCTGGAGAATGAGAAATGGATTGGCTCTACAGCCGAGCACATTCTCTGCAGGTTCAATCTCCGGCATCTCCACTAACAGGAAATTAGACAGCAGCACTGGGAAAAAACATCTGCCTGAATATCCTGATAGCCATTAATGGTTTCATGGACTGTACTGGGTTAGAGTGACCAATATTCCCACTTAGTACAATGTAATCTTGTTTAAACTTTAAAGTGAACACACAAAACACAACCCAAATAAGAGACAGTTTAATAAACGCCTACTGGTTGAATACCAGCCTAAAGGACATAAAAGTATTTTAAAAGGAAAGGAAAGCAGTTCACCGTTCTGTGACACTCCTCCCCCACCACTGCTGCTACCCAGGTGAAATACAAGAAATTGCAGGTAATTACTCCAGATGACAGCTATGCATGTGATTACCTACATTTTACACACACAATGTATACATGCTCAATGGAAAGTTCTTGAACTTTTGGGCCCAGGGCTACTTCATAGATACTTTAGGCTGATTCTGCATTGAGCAGGGGGTTGGACTAATTTATTTATATATATATTTATATATATTAATGATTCAACTTCTATCCTGCTACTCCCGCAAAACCGAGTCATGGCGGTTAACAGTGTATAAACTCCACATTAAAATTAAAATCCACCATAAAACCATAACCCCATACATCTAAAACACTGCCAATTCCAGACAGCGGTGGCCAACCCTCCCTCTCCCTGCTCAACAGATGGATGATACCATGGAGGGGAGGGGGATGTCAAGGGAGCCACACCAATCAAATTTGCTCAAGGGTGGGAGCCCAGATCTTAGCCAGCCTGGCAACCAAAGAACTCTGTCTTACAGACCCTGCAGAACTTCGAAAGCTCTGTCAGGACCCTTAGCTCACCCAGGAGCTCATTCCACCAGGTCAGGGCCAGGACTGAAAAAGCCCCGGCAAACTTCCCGCGGTCCAGGGATAACTAGTAAGTTAGCTCCCGTAGAGCAAAAGACCCCTGTATGGCCCTTTCAATTCCATGATTCTATTACAGCTATCCCTAGCTTCGTGTAGAGGTTAGAAGCACAGACTCCTAATTTGGCAAGCCTGGTTTGATTTCCCACACCCCCACATGCAGCCAGCTGGGAGACCTTGGGTTCGCCACAGCACTGTGTCGGGGTTTCTCTGACTTCGCTGCTCCTACCCGGGGACTCACCAGCGAGAGGCGTATCACCTGGACCTTTATCCAACCCTGCAGAGTCGGGTCTGGGGGAATCCTCGGCGGGGGGAGTCCTCAACGAGGAGCAGTGTTTGCGCTTGGAGGACCGGGGAGGAGCGAGGAGCGGTCTTGGCCGGGCAAGGAGCCGCCCAAGATTGAAACGACGGATGCAAGACGCCGGAGCTTCTCCTTTAAGGGTTCGGTGGGCGGGGGATGCGAGGGAGGAAAGCTACTTAATGGGAGAGGTCGGCGTCAGTGAGGAGGTGGGGTTCGGGATAGTGCAAGAAACTATCACGAGCCCGGGAGTTTCAGCCTGGGTTTCCCGGTGGACTCCATTCTGAGACGTCGACTATCTGCCTCAAGTGCTATTCCGACCTGCCTTCCCGTCTGCCGACACCGTGGCGGAGCAAAGAAGAGGAGCGAACCCCTCGAACCCTGACACACTGATTAAGTGATTCTGACCTAGCAGTAATATCAGGGCTCTCTCAACCTCACCTACCTCACAGGGTGTCCGTTGTGGGGAGAGGAAAGGGAAGACAGTTGTAAGCCACTTTGAGACTCCTTCAGGTAGAGAAAAGTGGCATATAAGAACCAACTCTTCTTCTTCTAAAAATCTGTACCCCAAAATTTAAGTTCTATATCATATATTCTGCAAATTTTGCATAATATTTTGTTTCTTCTAGTCATACAGAGGGGTAAGAAGTCAGCGGCCACTCAAATCCCCTGGCTCTAGCATTAGCCCTACCTCCGTGGGTCCTAAACAGAAGAACATTGTTCTCTACCTTAATAATACTGCTTACAACTTAGCTTCCCAAGCCTGTTTCCTTGCTCTGAGTCCAATTCCCAGAAGGTGTTCACCCACCTGGCTGAGGTTGAAGGTCATGATGCTGTTGTCATCATAAAGTAGGATGTTGATGGTATCTAAGGCCCATGTGCTTTCAGCCAATAACCCAGACTTCAGAGACATCATCACTCGCCAGGCTTCTGGTGTTCCTGCCGCAAAGACAAAGCACATTTGATTCCCATCAGCTTCCAGAACAAGAACAAAACTAACCCTTTAGTTCTTCTTTCTGAATTGGAAAGGATGCAGGAACCAGCCAGCAAGACATGGAAGACTGTACATGCCTGCCATTATCCTAGCCCACAAGAAAATCTCTACTGTGCTTTCATTTAGTCCTACAACTTTTCCATTATAGAAATTCCCTGTAGATGTAAAATAGCAGTTGACAGGTGAACAGAGCCTGATAAAGCAGTGTTAAAGGACCAATCTCTAATTAAAAGCCTGCACAAACAGAAATATTTTGGCCTGGCACCTGAAAGGGAGCAATGGCAGGCAAGCCTAGTGGAGAAGAGCATCCCGTAAGCAACGTGCCCCCCACTGAAAAAGCCCAGTTCCCAAGCTCCCCCCCTGGGACCAGGCAGGCTTGTTTGGCAGATCATACTTAGCAAGGCTGGACCAATGGAAGGAGGTGGTCCACATACTGAATCATACATGATATATGCAAACGTCCCTAAAATACTACCAGATCATTGCAAACAATCAATTTCTAAATCACACCCTTTTCAACTTTTTTACTGTTGAGAACCCCCTGAAACACTCTTCAGATTTCAAGAAGCCCCAGAAATGGTGTGATCATACAGGATATGTGTACACACCTACTCAGGGCTCCTCCTTTCCCACCCCCTCCAGGCCCGCCACTGGCCATTTAGGGAGTGGGGGAACAGGTTGACATGACCATATGTGGCTTTATCACATGATAAATGTTTAACAAATTTCAAAAGTAGATTAAAAAATAAACTCCCATATATTCATGAAACCCTTTCAGCACCATCAAGAAACCCTGGTTGAGAAAGCCTGTTCTAAATGGTCAGAATGTATGAACCCTTCACCTTGGTGTAATGTTTCAGCAAGACACCAATGGGATGACACTATCCTACCAGCAACACAAGAGATAAGAGCTTAGAAATTACCAATGTCTTTTGTGGTCAGACGCCGCCTTTGCTTCAGCACAGGTTGTGTAGCTTCCACAGACCCAGGTGGGAATGTGATGTCCCGCCGTATCATAGGAGGTTGTACGGCCGTGGGTGTTATATGTGAGGCAGGGACTGGAGGCCCTGCCTTCTGCATTTTCATTCCCGAGTGCAGAAAAGGAGATTTACTTGGAGAGGTGCGGTTTTCCACCGGCCTGGGAAGAGGTGCTGGACTAGATACCTGAGGAATGTGATTCTGCATGCTAGGCGGGGTCTGATAGTTTGGCTGTGGCGGCCTCGTCATGGGGGGCACAGGGGCAGAGGGACCATAAGGAGGTTGACGGTTCCCGTGAGAAGGCCATGGTCCCTCGTGATTAACTCTCTGATCTGGGTGCAGCATTTCATCTGTTCGATTCACTCCATGATACGCAGGCCCTTGTGGGGCAGAGCCTGGACTCTGCCGGTTGGGATAGCCGTAGCCCATCTCGTTACGCCCTTGCCACATGCTGCCCTGCTGAGGGCCCTCGGGAGTGGACTGAACAGGACCACTCATCATCTGAGGTGGAATATTCTGCTGTGTGCTGGAGCCTGGGGGAGCAGAGACCCTATCTCGGCCAAACTGGAATGGGAACTGGTTCTGTGGCCCGCCAGGTCGGCGGTCAGTGGTGGAGTATGTACTTCCGTACTGGTTGAACATTTCCTGCTGTGGAGAAGGCTGAGCAGTTTGCTGCTGGCTTGGTTGTTGGGTCTGTGCCGGAGGCAGCTGCTGCTGGGCTTGGCCCTGGCCTGTGCTATACGATACGCTGTACATCTCCCCTTCATGTCTTTTGGCTGGGGGGCCATAGTTGCCATCCATCGGTCGTTTGTAATTCTAGAAGAGGAAAAAAAGTTGCAGCCATTTGTAATCAGCTCTCTTGTCAGGAGAAAGGGATGAAGGAATTGCTTTTACAAAGCATACAAATCCCAGCAGTTTCCTGTCATCCTCCATAGAAGGGTTCTCTTATGTACTAGGCAGCTTTCGCACGAGTTCTCCTTTTGAACCAAAAATGATCATCAGCAGTATTCTTGTCTATATATGTATATTATGTACATATGACCAGATTGGAAGAGGTCTACAGTACAGCACACTATAAAAAAACTATTTCAAGACTCTTTAGAGACAGATATGGCTTCCATCATGTAGCAGGAGGGTAACTATACAAGCAATGTTTTAGGATTGGGACTAGGAGATGGATCCCAGTTTGGGTGAGTGAGCCATCATGAAGTGAATTCCACTTTTGTTCACAGGTCTTGCAAACTAGGGCTTGCTATGATCACCTCAGAAATAGGAAGCCAGAACCACCTCCATTGACTGCAACATTCGCCTACAGAACACTAACATCCTTGTGATAAAGTGTTCTTTGGCAAGCCAAGTTGGCAGAATTAGGTCACAAAAAAGAAAGGTCCCTCCTGCCACCAAAGGTTTGTAGTTCTTTATTAAACCTTTTGCCCTTCAAGTATCTTTACACCGCTCCAGTGGAGCAGTATAAATAAAAGGCTAAGGGCTAAAGGGGAGGAGAGGGGGCGGGCGCTGTCCATGATAAAAAACTTGGAGGAGGGAATCAGGAGCCGCGAAGGGGCTCCTGATTCACTCCTCCGAGTGGCACACAAGGGCCAAATGGTCAATTCTAGTCTAGTTATAAATGCATTCTTAACATAAAAACTGGGGATAACAAAATGTTGGATTTTTGCCTATAGATCAAGGTTTTACAACTGTAAAGTATGTAGAGAGTAGCTTTGGAAGGCTTAAGGGCAAACTATCCTCTGCAACGTGTACTACGCAGCAATCCTGCACTACTTGTCATTCACAGATTCAAGTGGGTAGCTGTGTTGGTTGGCTACTTTGTTCTGCTACTGCTGCTCAGTAATCCTATAAACATTAAAAAATATTTACTTAGTGTTAACTGATGCTAAAGAAAACTACAGGAAGTTCAGATGTGGTCCTCTCAAAATGTCTTGATAATGAATGTCTGTACAAGCCAGTTCTTCATTAGTTTGAGGGAGGGGAGGCACTGACATCAAAATCATTGTACTAAGATTTAACTTTTCTCATATACATTCATAACGGCAAATATTTTAGAACATTAACTTCTTTTTCAAACAACAGAAAACTACATAGCGCTAAGAATTTTGTTCAAGAGTCAGGCATGAACTAGAAGATCCTGAAAGCCCCCACCACAGCCATATAACCATCAAACCACACAATCTACTAAAAAGTGCCATTCCTCCAGACCACAAATGTCACTTGCCTTCCACAATTTCTGATCATAATCTCTACTACTCTTGGTAGCTCACCTGCTGTTGTGGTTGATAGAGGGTGGTTTGTTGGCTTGGAAAGGGACTGCCAGAAGTTGTACCTTGAGTGGAGAATTGATTGCCATAGGAATCATGTCTGTAGAAAGATCAGACTATTACTTTGCTGCGCAGAGGAACAGAATGCCATAACATTAATCTGTTAAGCGGAGCAGAGCTGCTATAACTGACATTCCTGGAGGGAGAAAGCCAGGTTTGCACTTACCGCTGCTGCTGCTGCTGAGGATAACGGCTGGGAGAGTACATCCCTGAATCAGGAGTGGAAGGCATGATGTTGGGCTGGGGCGTTCCACTTCCTAAGTTGGCTTCGGGTCCCATTCCTGCTTCAGTCCTACAGAAAGAGACACACTTGAAGGTAATAACTTGGAAAAACTCCATACTAACTAGAAAGTTCTTCTTGCTGCATGTCCAGTTTCAATTTAGCATCTTTCTGCCAAGTTTGCTAGACCCATTTTCTAGTTCTTGTCTTGACAAATCTAGGTGCAATTTGCACAAGATTCCTGAATCCAGAGGCTACAGGCCATATTCCTTTCTACCACAGCCTCAAGTTGTACTCCCCAAACATAGAACAAGGAAGAGTCAAAGCAGTTTACAACTGTCTTCCCTTCCTCTCCCCACAACAGACACCCTGTGAGGTAGGTGAGGCTGTGAGAGCTTTGGCAGGACTGTTCTGTAAGAACAGCACTATCAGGACTGTGACTAGCCCAAGGTAATCCAGCTGGCTGCATGAGGAAGAGGAATAGGGAATCAAACCCAGTGCCCCTCTTAACCACTATGCCAAGCTTTCAGTTGACCTGTTACTCAGACCCATCTTCCTTACATCGCTCTGCTCCTCATATCCCCTCCCTCAATTTCAGCACACACAAATCATGGACAAATTAACATTTCAGAATTAAGCAGGCACACTGAGCAACTTTTATGCATAATCTGAAATTTACTTGGGTTCAGCATAGGGACTCACCTCACTCTTTCATATGGGCTATAAGGATAATGTTGCCTTTGCCCCATAGCCATGTTACTCATCCCTGGGCCTGCAGCACGATTATAAGGATCGCCCATGCCACTGTTAGGGCCCTGCCCCGAGGACATAAAGGGATCACTTCCTGAGAGGAGAGAGGAAGAAATGATCAGAAGAGAAACCCCATTGCTCACTTAGCTTCAGAAGTTGACGACTAAGATAGTTCCACTGCTTTACGTAAGCAAAGAGAACTGCCACTTTCATGGGGTCAAAGGACTCAGTAAGCATTAATGGCTGTGTGTGAAAAGTACGCAAGCTGTCATCACCTTTCCTCATACTGCCATATGGATCCTTATTTGGCTCATAGGATATGCGCCCCATCATGTCGGAAGTATTCATGCTGGGCTGGTACCCTGGATTTGGAGTCATAGAATTCCTCTTCTGGAAAGTGGGGTCACTGCCATCGGGAAAGGCATCTTGAAGACCTACTGAGTTACTCCTGATTCAATAACGGGAAGGAGAAAGTATTTTAGTGAAAAAGGCACACAACAACGCAGACACAGACAGACTCACTCAAGATGCTGTGGCTAGGCACAGCTGCTGTTTTGATCAGGAGCAGAAATGGAATGTGCCATACCTGATACTTGGCATAGGGGGCATTTGACTGTGTGGTGTTGATGCGGGAGTTGGGGGCTTCAGATCTCCTCCTTCTGCCATAGAACTACTGGTGGACTGAGGTGTCTGTGGGCCCTGCATGGAGCCAGAACCCGCTGCAAAGAGATAAGAAGTGTCAGCAGCTCCAGGGTAGGTATAAAATTCTAAAGGACTCCAATCTAAACTCAAGGTACAAAAGGCAAGCAAGCCAAGAAGAATAAATCCCATCCCAATTCTACAACTCTCTTCAGGATGGGCATTAAAAAGCTGGTGACATTTTAGGATTAGCAGAATGTTTTCAGTCTGACAGAATGGTCTTTAAAGTCCAGGCTACCCTACCTATATTTGACCACAGACATTCCCAAAAGGCACTGAAAAGGAACTATATTATGCACAAACATGGGTAGAAGCAACATGCTGACGAGTACCCTTTAGAGGCAGAGATGGTGCCTTATTGTGGTCCCTCCTTTATGCAAAGCAAGGAAGGATAACCAGATTCAAGAGTTTCAGGTGGGTAGCTGTGTTAATCTGTAGTAGTAAAACAAAATTCAAGTCTAGTAGACTACCAAAAATTTCAAGGGTATACGTTTTTATGGTTCACTTCATCCAATGCCTGATGCAATATCAAAAAAAATTTGGACCAGAAAAGCTTACACCCTGTAAAATTTGGTTGATCTTTAAGATGCTACTGGACTCAAGATTTGGCCTAGAAGGTAACACTTTAGTGCCTCAAAAGGACACAGCACATGCTATCCCCTACTGCAGCCTTCCCATTTCACTGGAGTCGAACTCCTCCAATACAGGGAACAAACTACTCTTTGGGACCTCTGCTGAAAATTACCATAAGCCAAATGAAGACCAGTGGTTCCTGCTGGCTTTGGTCCCATCCCTCTGGCTGCACATACCCCCTCCGAGTGAAAAATAGCCAAGCTCTTAATTAAGGTGTCCATTAGTTACCAGTTTCAGCAACCAATATCCATCTTCTCAGCCTTGCAAGTTGATGAGTCATTTTAGCTATTCATTAAAATCCTGTAGAGGTCACCTACAGGTCATGTTTGTTTATGCCCCACCTTCCTGGCACCCTCTCTCCCTCGGCTCCACTGCTCCCTCCCAGCCTAGTGACATCTCCGGAGAAGGAAGGGCAGAGGCAAGCCCAGCAGGGCGCTTCATTCATAACCCCCTCCCCCACACCCTTTCCTCCATTCATTAGCCTTTCAGCTCCATTCCGTTCCCCTGGGAATCCAGCAAGCCAAACTCTCTGCTGCATTCTAATACACTGACATCAGCAGGAAGAGGTTTTGAGACATTCCCTGCCGGCGCTGCCATTTGTTGTGCATCCCCACCCCCTGCCGGCCCTCCCCACTCACAAATTTACAAACTGCTGGAGGGGTGCCAATTCCATACAGTGTGAATTCGAGCCTAACTGGCTGCACTTCCCAGGACACATGTTGCAATTCATTTATAACCACCAGTGCAGAAAAAAAAACCCTGAAAGGGGGAAGAGGCGGCGAGGAAGCTCATGCCGTAGTTGGCCAGCAGGCAGCGGCTAACCCACAAGCTTATGTAGTAGTGCTGTAAAAGAGGGCAATCTGGCAGACTCATGGGTTTGTAAACTGAGATCTTATACAAAACGCACACAGCAAGATACTTTCGGTGGTTGACCCTACTTTGGACTTATTCTGCGAACAAGACTTTCCCACCAGCCATGTATTAAGAGCCAGTTTGGTGTAGAAGTTAGGATTGCCAACTTTTAATCTGGCGAGCCAGGTTTCATTCCCCACTCCTCCACATGCAGCCAGCTGGGGTGACCTTGGCTTCGCCACAGCACTGATAAAGCTGTTCTGAGTGAGCAGTAATATCAGGGCCCTCTCAGCCTCACCCACCTCACAGGGAGCCTATTGTGGGGAGAGGAAAGGGAAGCAATTGTAAGCTGCTTTGAGACTCCATCAGGTAGAGAAAAGCCACATATAAGAACCAACTCGTATCTTACTTCCTTCAGAACAAACGCAGAAGTTTACCCCAAGCTACGCTCTGAACATGGGTCAAAGGGAAAGAATCTACTTTCAGCTAATCACAGCTTTTGCCCAGATACACACAGAGATGGCACTGAACCTATAAAGAACAGCCATCTCTACCCACATATATAAACCATGCAATAGAATTTGTGTCAACCTGAAGCAGAACAGAACATCCAAAAAACAAAAATGCCTGCTACCACCGCAGTAAGAGCCAGTTTATGGAAACTTTTTGGCAGCAATGGTGGCATGGAGCCATGTATAGAGCCTAAAGCTGGTTGCAAAACCATCGCCTTATTTGCAAAAGGGGAAGGGGAGAGATTTTGCACATCTTGTTCCAGCACTCCACTTATTCCACACCTCTTCAGAGGAAATTTTACTATGCAGGAGGTAGAATAGCACAGCCTCAGGGGTCAAATGGTGTTGCTGTCCTGCGTCTTCTGAATTAAATTTACCGGGATGTACAACTGCAGCCATACAAAAGAGAGTTGCAGAGAGCAAGTGGAATGAAATCTGTTGGATCAGGCAAGAGATCGGGCAGAACAATTCATGACATACCAAACACAGCCTCCACTGTACCTCAAGCCCAAATCCCCATCACTTTGTTCTTCCAATTCTAAGCTCCAATTAGGTCAGCAGGGACACAGAAAGCACATCGCTACTTGCAAACTGCGACAAACTCTTCTGAGTCCCATTCAATTCATTCAGTAATAGCTTGAAAGATGCAGTGTTCAGGTGCAAATACACTAAGGTTTCAGTTGGATGCCCAACTTTTGAAGCCTCTTCTAAAAGGGCTTGGACAGAGAATTCTGCTACCTGATGGATTCTGTCAGATGCCACCGTCATCTCACAAGTGACCTCAAAATATTTTTTCTCATGCCAATTTTCCTGCACAGTGCTGTTGCCAAACACAATATTTCATACAGTCTTTCATAGCATATAACAGTTGCCATCTCAAAAGTCTCCAATGCTTTGCCATTTCATGAGCGCATTTGGAAAGTACATTTGCTCAGATCTGAAACCCAGAGTTAAGGCTGCTGGGCTAGTGACAGACAGAGACTGATTCCTCAAGAGGAAAACATACAACAATGCAAAAAAGTGTGACTACCACAAGGACTGGCTTTTTCCACACACAATACAGAATGAAGAATTTCAAAAGACTGAGAAAGTCTAGCAGCACAAGGATTAACTAACACTGCCTGAAATGCAAAAACTAAAGCACAACGCCGCAAGAAACCATTTTTATTATTATACGTAAGTGCCAGTTTCATCTTTAATACAGTATTCTAACCCAATGAAAGGTGGGGTACAATCAGCAACAAGACTGATTTGAAAATGGTACTTCTCCTTCCACAAAGAATAGCCATTTTCTGCATACATAGTACTTCTGGTGCAAACCTACCCACTAACTGCAATTAACTTTGCCCTATTTGGTAGCTGCCACAACTCCACCCTGTTAGAAAGGCAGAGCTAAATAGGGAGGGCCACAGGTAACAGGGACATCAAATTTAAGGAGCAAGATTTGACATTTAGTAGATGGGTCATATGCTGCTTATTTGCTGAACATGCTTTGACTACAGTACAGGTTTGCAGCTATCATAGGGTGCTTGCCACATGTTCTAAAAAGGCACCACTGTATCAAAATTTTATATGACAACACTTTATAGGTTCATTCAGACACTGTGCTAAACCACAGTTTAAATCAAGTTGTCACAATAGACACAAATTGAGCTTATGCCGTGCCCTTGTACTGTTCCCTCCCTTCTACAAAGTGCAAAAAAAAAAGAGGAAAAAATCTTGCCCATGATATCTGGCTTAGTATTCTAAAGCAGAACTGAAAGCTAACCTAGAATCCAAAATTGTAGGGAGCCAACTGGAAGTTTGTTTTCCTAATCTGGTGAGGAAAAGCAATGAGAACTTGCACAATGAAAGAAGATGTATTTGTCTTGGGTACAGCAAACTGGAATTTGGATATGGCTTATACGATGACAACTGAATGCCATGTCTCTACATAAGGAATGTCTAATAGAGGTTGAAACCAGATCTGTTAAGTTCTGTGTCATCTTGCCCAACCACCACAATCTTGGCTCAAATATAAAAGCCACAAAGAATCTGGTATAAATCAGCATTAAATTCACCATAAATCCCATTATTCTAGACCAGTAGACATTACATTTCTCGTCTTAAAAGGAAAAAGCAGCATACAGGCAGAAACTGACCATGGAAAGAAAAACCAACACCTGGGTTCATATTTGAATGCCTACCTGTCAGCCTAGCACATTATTATTTTCCCTAAAAAGTGCAGCTTTATCAGGAGATGGCAGAGGTTGTCTCCAGCTTTCATCCATTAGTTTGCAGAATGAAAAAACAGATTATATAGAGACACTCTCAAACTACCTAAAGCGAATACAGTATCCTACTTTTGGGCAGAAATACAAGGTCTTGTTGACCAGTTGCCATCTGTTCAGAGGAGCTGTATAGTCCTTTAGACAATGAAATAACACAGGGCAGGTTAACAACACACCAGGCTACAAAGTCAAACTATACTCACCCGGAGATGGAGGTTGTATTTTGGGCTGTGACTTTTTTGAATCAGTTGCAAAGATGTCTGGAGGAGGGTCCTCACCGCGCTCAATCTTGCACTCAAAGGCGTAAAGACACTGGATGTACTGCTTCTTCAAGGAGCTAGCTGCACTACTAGAAGTGCCCACATTCAAATTGGTGGCTAATTCACGCCATTTTTTGTTTTTGTTAACCTGCACAAAGCCAGAAAAGGCCAGCTTTTAAATCCAAGTCACGTCTTCCATTCCCAAAGGTACTTCCCAATTAGATTTTAGTTAACTAAGGAAGTACTTAAGCAGACATTCAGAGATTTTTCTCCAACCAGTTATTGAAAGAAAAACATTTAAGAAATGTTGTCACCCACCCTAATGTAGAAGTAAATACCAAGCAATAGCAAGTTTGCGACAAACAATAGTACAAACAACAACATGAAAAATAGTAATGTCCCCCAAGCTGCATGAAGTGATATAAATGAATTGCATCTCAGCAGACCACCTCACAAACTGCAATGACCCTCTTTGACATGCCCCCCTAAAAACAAACTTTAAAAAATGGCTTGTGTGTACCTAGGAATATATGGATTAAGATATTGTACTGTTCATCAAATTCTATTTCAGAATCTAATACAGTTGTGTACCATCTTAAGAATGCCACAGAAAAAGACTACAAGCTACATGAATAGAAATGTCCCTCACTTAAGTCTGATCACTTACTTGAGTCAGTCCTCCAATCTCCTTTACTGAGACATAGAGCCGATACAGGTCTAGGGGCTTCCGGCCCACAGCTGGAAGATTGGTCATGCCCATTGCTTTCTCTTCAGTAAAGGACAAATAGCGGTCTACCCACATCTTCCTCTCTGGCTCACCACCCAGCTCATATAATTTAGTAATCTTCTCATTTGTGGTAGTAGAGGAGTTGGACTTCTATAACAAAGGAAAAGGATGCTATAGAATCACAGAGCAATTAAAGCATTATATGCAACTTGTGAATGGCCATGCTTCCAGGATCCTTGCATTAGGCAGAGAAATAATAAAGTGTGGTGGTGGTGATTAAAAGCTTTCATCATCTTACTTTGGTATACACAGTAGCTTCAGTTCAAAGGTATTATGGAAATATGGAAGGATGTCTTAACCTTTATGAGAAGTATCAGTTATACAATAATTAAAAACAGGGTTATGCTTATATATATTCATCTCAATGTATGACTTTGGTTTAAGCATCTTCTTTGGAAATAGATGTGAAATAAGTCTACATCAGAAGATCTGTTCAAACTACTCAGCTTTCCAAATGGTAGAAAACTACTGAAATGGAAGATGACTGAACCGTGAAAGAAGCGTACAATAATGTAAAGGATGATCATTTAGCTCCATGTCCTGTTGATTACTAGTTATGATGGAACAAATGAGTAGCCATAAAGAAATGCTAATGATATTTACAGATGCTGGAACATTTTTTGGAGGGAGGGTTGCTCCATTTTCACCAAATGTAACCTGTTGTATTGTATGCTTAATACAACAAGAGGACAGATCAGTATCCAACTTCTCAAAAATCTTCTATAAATTAGAGACCTCCTAAAGCAATCTATCTTGAAGAGTGGTCAAAACTCTGCTTCATCATAGCAAAAAGAATTTACCAAGAGGAACACCGATACATTAATTAAGCAAGAAAGTAGGTTGGGTAGCAGAATGTATGAACATCCCAGTGGTTTATGTTCCACCTCTGAGCAGAAAAACGATGAGATGAAGGCAAGTGACAATGAAATTCTCTCATAATACAGTCATAAACTTGTTGCTCAGATTCTTCACTGAAACTAAAATCCACCCCATGACATCCTTGTTCACAACAATGCCATTTTTTTTGTTTAGCCCAAATATTAATAGAACGCAAACATTCAGTCAAGTTAGTTTTTAACTGTAACCGCTCCTGCCCGCCACTACCGCTGCCACCCGCCCGCCATTGCGCCCCTCCTGGAGCCAGTGCCCACCTTCTGACCGCTGACGCAGGTAAGCGCCCCCACTAACCCCCCAAACCGACCAACCCTCTGTGCTCTTCCTCCCACCGGCCCCTCGAACTGCCACCGCTCCGCCGCAGTTTCCCCACACCCTACACCCCCACCTGGCCACGATGCCTCCCACCCAACGCGACGCCCCCCCCAAACAACCCCATAAGTCGCCGCTGCCCTCCCCACCTCCGCCATGGATCCCACGCCCCACCCACCCAACTGTCACCATCTTCGGCCCTCCCCCAAAACTCGCCCGCGGCCCCCCACCCCCCCAGGATCCCTCGCCCCACGCACCCACCCGTCCCCATCTTCTGCCCCCCACCCCCCAACACTGGCCCCCGCGCTCCCCCACTCCACCGCGGAACCCCCACTCCACTCACCCATGTCTGGAGGCTTCGGCAGACCCCTGGGACTGCCTCAGTCCTGCAATCTCTGCCACTGTCCGGAGCCTTCTGGCGGGCCCTGGCACAGCCCTGCCGCGTCCTACATGTGCTGGGGCTGTCTCTGGGACCGCCAGAAGGCCAGGGCACCCTTGAGAGCTGGCCACTGCCGCGGCCTGCTGCTATGCCCATGGACAGCCTCGCCGCATCCAGGATGCACTGACGCTGCCTCTAGGCCCGCCAGAGGGCTGCAGGAAACTGTGCTCCTGGCCACAGGCTTCTGCTGGGCCCAGGGGCAGGCTCGCCATGTCATTGTCATGGTGGGGGTGTTCCTGGGCCTGCCAGAAGCCACAACGCGATTGAGTGCCCAGCTGCAGGCTTCTGGCGGGCCCAGAGACAGCCCCGACACGTCGTCACTGCACCGGGGTGGTCCCTGGCCCCTGCAGAAACCCGCAGGAGCCTGCACAGCCACCCAAAGGCCCGCCCTTCTGCCAGGCACAGGGACAGCCTCGCCGCGTCATAGATTCGGCAATGCTGCCCCTGGCCCCAGCAGAAGGCCCCAGGACGCTGTGGAGCTGGCCAGCCACACGCCTCTTTGCCCTGCACCTACCATCAGGTGTCCCCTTTTCCATCACTTCCCATTCCCCCTTCTCCCCTTTGAAAGCCCATTTTTATAAATAGGCTTTGAAACTAGTTATTACATTAAAGCTAAAACTGAAGCTAGGAGATGTGAATTGAGGATATGCAGGCCTTGTTACACCATGGTCTGTTGGCACAGCTGTTGCCTCCAAACCAACTAGAGCAAGCTACCAGATAGAAAGAGGCATGTCACTAAGGAAGGGCTTTGTTTGCCTTTAAAGTTAATAGGAGAAGACACTGGGAATAACCATCACTGGGAAGCCCAGTACAAGTTCCCCCCACGTTCACTCGATCTAATGGGGAGGAAAAGCAGGCACGAGCACACTGGTTGTGCTCAACACAATTGCCAAGTGTATGGATCCTGCACATATGTCATTGACACTTGTTTTGCAACACTACTGATCATGGAGCAGAGAGTGTACGGGCAGGCACTTCCTCCGTGCAGACCACTTAGCGATCATGTTGAGAGGGGCTAATGTGCTCATGCCTGCCTTCCCTCCCCACATAATAAGTTAACACGTATGTGTGTGTGTGTGTGTGTGTGTGTGGGGGGGGGTCATCCCTACCAGCCTCAGCTCCTAGTCAAATCTAATTATTTGGAGTTCAGAACCAGCTCTAACAAGCCTTGGAATTGTGCAAAGTTGACGGTACAGCTCTTTACAAGGCAATGACATTTTCAGTAATAATGAAGGAAGAAGAGTAGACAATAATGAATAAGGGGGGGGGGACCCTCACTGCATAGCCCAACCACACAAACAAATAATACAGTATGAGAAATTCATGCTAACAATTAAAAAACCAATAATGCATGGTAATAACTTCACACTTTTTCCCTTTACCTTTGACTTAGATTCAGCTTTTGGTGTTCCATCTGCTTTATTGTTCATTTTAGCTGCAGGTGTGAGTTTGACATCACCCAGTCCCATCATCTCAGGACTTGCAGCCATCCCTTGAAGAATCAAAACCACAATTATTAGAATGTTTTCCGATATGTGCTATGCAAACCAAGGAGCTTGGTGGAGGCCTGGCCGAACTTACCTGCAGAATTGTTGGCCATATTTCCACCCATTGAATATGGTGGGCCCTGGGGATTTAGCATGCCAGCCATGCTGTTGATTCCTTGGCTGTATGGAGGTCCAGTGCCCATCAATCCACCTTGGCTTATATTGGGGTAACCAGATGGCCTAAGAACAACAGGGCCATTAGCAATATCAAAATCCAGACTGTTTATCCTGCTAAAGCAATTCTGTGGCTTTTCTTCTGAACATAGCTTCCTGATGAAGCAAACACTCCCACCCCACCTAGATTATAGCTCCCTGCAGATACCGTTAAGACTAGATGGAACATCCTTCTACAAATATGACGTTTATTGTATTCCTGATTTGCTGTCCCCACTACATGGAGTTAGGAAAAGTCAGTGTCCCTATACTGTGTAAATAGCTTTTTCAGCATTAGGCATTAATTCAAACACTTATAACCTTTGTAGGTCAAGGTACAATTCCAGATTTTAAAAGCATATGAGGTACACTAAAACCCAGTCATGCCCCTCTACACCCCATTAACAGTCCTAGCAAATAAAACGTCTGTGTAAAACTTCGATGGCACTCCCCAAACCGCCAAAGAGACCATTCCATATGGAGCTAAAATCAAACGGCACAGGTTCTGGTAGATGCCAGATAGGCTACCTTAAATTGGGGAAATAACCCATACATGGCAAGCTGAAGAACATAGCTGGCACATGGAGACATATGGAGGAAAGATGGTCTTTTAGATCTCAGGATCTTAGGCCACGAAGGGCTTTAACAGTTACAATCAATGCCTTCATGTGAACTCAGAACTGCTGCATTATGAACCAGCTGCAGTTCCCAGGTAATGGGGCCATCTTCAAGGGTAATCCAAAGTAGTGTGTGGTGCAGTAATCCAGAATAAACTATAGTAAGTGCTACTACTGAAAATAAATCTCCTTGCTCACTCCACAGGAGACAAGCAAAACAATCAAAACATTTCTTATTTCATTGGTTCTTCTAGATAAAATTTGTCAGCTGAGCTAGGGTAGAAAGAATGATAATAAAAAATTTAACAAGGCAGAGAGCAAGCAGAAAAGATCATCCAACAAACCTCTCCAACCCAAATAAATAAGTCAAATTTCTCCAAATAGCAGGTGCTAAGAATTACTTAGCAAGATACCCTGAGAGGTCAATGGTCAGGAGGGCCAAAATTTCCTCCATTTACCTTGTCACACATCATTCAAGACCAACTGCACTAGCCCCCATGATAAATGGGAAGTGCTGAAGGCTCGCCAGCCTCAAAATCTGAAATATTCTTGCATGCTTGGATCCTAAAAGACCATCTTTCTTTCTGTTCTTCTCTTTTTCATACTGTAGATGATAATGAGGCTGACTAACTCTTTCATCTCCTCCCTATTTCAAATAGGGAAGCTGACCAGTTTTAATCAGAACTTTGGGAGATTTGATATGAAATATTTCAACCACAGACAAGTGTTTTTTTTTGGGGGGGGGCTAATAATAATCTAGAAACGGCATACAGAACAGTATGCTTACCTATTCTGGATTGAGTTGGTGGCAGCAGCATGCATAGCGGCGGCGGCAGCAGCTTGTTGTGCTTTTGGATTCATGCCACCGGGAGGAGGACACATTCCAGTCCCTACCTGGGGAGGCATGTTTGCCATGTTGGGTCCATAGGGCCTGTTACCCATGGCAGCGTGGCTCATTCTTCCTGGAGGAAGTCCAGGATAGGGAGGGACACCAGTCTGACCATGGATCTGGCTCCCTGCTCCCATTGGGTTCATGCTTCCCCCCATTCCTGGACTGGGATAATTTGCATTGGGCATAGCATTGTAGTTTGGCTGCCTAGGATAGCCACCTACAAAGAAAAAGTGATAAGATGTAAGCAAGACTGAAGGATGTTTCGGCAGCA
This sequence comes from Paroedura picta, assembly GCF_049243985.1. Lineage (NCBI taxonomy): Eukaryota > Metazoa > Chordata > Lepidosauria > Squamata > Gekkonidae > Paroedura > Paroedura picta. The sequence continues at coordinate 46,890,835 of NC_135373.1, forward strand.
CATGCATTTAGAGGTTCAGTCCGTGTGTTAAGAAACACAAAGGAGATAAGGAAGAACTTTTGCCTCCCCTCCAATAAAAGTCATAATGTTAATAATATCTATGCTGGCTCACTCTCGCTGCAACTCAGATATGGAACAATGTAGCACAGAGCTGAATTTTATGCTGCATCATTTCATCATGATTGAACAGATAATTACCATTGTCAGGGAATCTCTCAATAACAAAGCTTTAACAATTTGGAAGAACACAGGCAAAGACAGAAGTTCTTACCACAGTGGCTAGGGTAAGCAAGACCGAAGTCAAAACTGAAAACTACCTATCACAAGAGGCACAGGGTGCTCTGTGGGGCATATAAACTCCTGTTTAACAATCTATGGTTTCTACATTTTAAAGAGATGCTTCCTCAAACATTTAAAAACTTTTGCCACACATTTAATGTTCCCCAGAGGGCATTAAGATCTAGCCAGCAGAATATGCTAAGAATCCTTGGCCAAAATGGCCTCAACCAGGGCCAGTGCCTTTTTGGCACCGGCTCTGGCCTGGTGGAATGCTCTGCCAACTGAGTTCAGAGCCCTATGGGACCTCAAACAATTCCACAGGGCTGGTAAGAGAGAGCTATTCCATCAGGCTTACGGTTGAGGCCTAAAACCATCTGACCTTCTGACCTTCCAATGACCAATCTCAATGAATTATCTTCATAAGCCCCCTCTTTCTCCCCCATGATGGGAGATCAGACAACTATTCAATAGCTGTTTTAATATTATAATTGAGTGTATTTATTTAAATTTATATTTTTATATTAATTTTATACCTTGTGTGCCATACTGTATAAAGGTAAAGGTAAAGGAATCCCCTGTGCAAGCACCGAGTCATGTCTGACCCTTGGGGTGACGCTCCCTAGCGTTTTCATGGCAGACTCAATACGGGGTGGTTTGCCAGTGCCTTCCCCAGTCATTACCGTTTACCCCCCAGCAAGCTGGGTACTCATTTTACCGACCTCGGAAGGATGGAAGGCTAAGTCAACCTTGAGCCGGCTGCTGGGATTGAACTCCCAGCCTCATGGGCAAAGCTTTCAGACGGCTGCCTTACCACTCTGCGCCACAAGAGGCTCATGCCATACTGTATACCCTATTATAAACCATCATAAGTCTCACAACATGGGGAAGTTTAGCCAAGATAATGTTTGGTTGGTATGCAGACAATGCACATCCTACCAGATTGGCCCTCAGTGGGGAATATGACCCCAATATGGAGTGGGCACTTTCCCATTGAGGGCCAATTGCAGGTTTTCCAAACTACCGTCTTCCTCTTTACTGCCCCTTCTGGGCACTCGTGAGAAGATGACTCAGCAGCAGATAAGCTAGGGAGGACCACTGACTATGCTGGTGGCCCAGACTCCATGGTTGGGCCACCTCACTCCCAGGCCTCTTACCTGCTGACAAGCAGGCGAGGCCAGGTGGCTACGTGCTGCGGCACAACAGACACAGTGGCTGCCCTGGAGGCTCAGTCTCTGTGGTTCAGCCGCCACATTCTGAGACATATTGCTTGGCAGCTCGCCAGCTGGTCCAACATATTCTGCTGGCGCTCACTTGCTTGTCACCCCTTTCAAAGCCTGTTTTTAAACCAGCCTCTGATACAGTAAATAAATAAATATTTATTATTGTTATTATTAACATCAATGATCATCATCATCATCTTAAATTAAGAACAGCTTCAGCAGAAACTATGTGGCACTTCTAGTTTCCTCTACTTAAACCTCACACATGGGTAAGAAAAGAAAAGTGTACACCTTCCAGGCTAGAAAACAAACTTTTTACATTCTCATGTGTGCAGATACTTTCCTCCCAAATACAGGTGTAAGATATGTTTGCTGCTCACATGTATTAGTAACAGAAGTTTAATACCCTCACCTTGTGGCCCATATTGACCTCCCTGAGGTCCGTAACTGCCCATGGAATTTTGTTGATAAGGTCCCATTCCAGCATGCATCTGTCCTCCAGAAGACTGACGTGGAGATAAGGCAGACCCAGGCTGAGGGGAATTATATTGGGGCATCTGTGGATTCCTCTGAATGTAACCTGATGGAATAGTAATTTCAAATGGTATTATTATCAAAGTTATACAAAAATGAGGTCTGTATTTAAATAGCAAATAAACACACAGAGAGAGCACTCCAAAAGCTATAAGTTCTATACATTCATGATAGGTGCTCGATGTCATGCTCGATGACATTCTCAATGAAAGCTTTCAACATATGGCCATTTGCTGCTCACACTTAAAAAACCGACAGAAATGTGGCCATGTCACAACTGTATTTTTGCTGTTGCTACCCCACACACCAGCATCCACTGAACACAAGAGAGGCAATAATTAGCTCCCTCTCAGTAACTTTCCCATACTTCAGAAAGAACATCAGAGGTCTTCCATATTTTACAAAGAGCACTATTTGGAATTCAATTATCAAGATAAAGTGCACTCTCTAAAACAGTGGTTCTCAACCTGGGGGTGGGACCACTTTGGGGGTCGAATGACCCCTTCACAGGGGTCGCAGCAGGGCAAGCAGCTTGGCTGGTGGGGGGGCGCCATCCACACAACAGCCTTGTGGGGTAGATCAAGATAGAGGATTTATCTGTCTTAAACAGCGGAAAAGAGAGAGATTGTCATGGTGGGACAAGAGGCAGAACTGATCTGAGAAACCCTGGAAAAAACAACAATTTATATACAATCATGAACAATGGATCTTCAACACCATTGGTCAATATAGGTTTAATTTCTGTGTCCAGTAGCAGCTTTAAGACCAACAAGGATTTATTCAAGGCGTAAGCTTTCAAGTGCAAGCTGTGAAAGAACACTTGCATAATTTTATGGTTGGGAGTCACCACAACATGAAGAACTGTATAAAAGGGTCGCAGCATTAGGAAGGTTGAGAACCACTGCTCTAAAACATTTCATGTTTTCTGTCCATACAAAACACTTTGCCCAACACCCCATGAGAACAGGCAAACCAACAGGAACAGCTTGGACTCTATCGTTAGAATAAATAAAAGAGGTGACCGGGATAGCCCTGGTATGCTGCTTTTTGTTTCTGTTAGACCATTTCTAACAGAAATACCAGAGGATTTGCGCCGGGCTGCAGGCTGCAGTTTGAGCTGGGGCAGATTTCCTTGCTTCTTCCTGCTCCTGCAGGGGAGCATTTGGCCCTGTGCATCTCATCTGCCCTGGATTTGTGCTCCCACACAGGAGCTGGGGTAGTGAAGTTCTCAGTGTGGAAACAGTCTTAGTTTTCCATTTATTAAAAACTTTGCTTGTTGTTTTTTTTTAGTATATACAAAAAATTTTGTAATCTTCATTCAATAAAGAGATAGGTCTGTATGACTGTGGTAGCCTTGAATCACTGCCTTCTTTATAAATTAATGTTATATATGCCTCTTGCCATATCAGAGTTATTGTCTTTCCTTCTTGAATCTCATTCATAATTTTTACAACACCATTAAGACTTCTTCTAATCTTTGCAATGCATTGCTATCTCCCCTCCAGGTCTGGCCCAGTGTCCTTTTTCACATTTTTAATTGCTTGGGAAAGTTCTTGAATTGTTTAGATTTAAAATGCTTCTATGTCCTGGCATAAACTTCGTTATTGGGATACCTTTTAAATATTATTCCATTTTCTGAAACAGACTTCTTTTTACAGAGTCCTGAGAGACCACTGGTAAATTTGTATTTCCTTTTCTGCACATGCAATTTGATATCCTTACTTTATACATGCTATTCTTTTTTCTTTCTTCCTAAGACAGTATGCTCAATAACTGGCAGGTTTATCAAAATGCGTTTTTTTTAAAAATGTATTCTTTCTATACTTAGCATATTTAATTGATTTTAATTCTCTAATTTCTACTGGTATAGCGTTGTCAGAATTTAATGCTCTTGTTCCAATCTCTGGATTTTTTCTACCAGCAGCTTGGTTTCTTTTCTTTTTTCTTCCTTTCAGCAGCTGCTAGTTAGAATCCTATAATGAAAGTTTTACTTGGTCCCCAAATTGTAGCTAAGGACATTCCTTCTGTATTATTTATTTTTAAAAACGTTTCCAGAGCATTATTTACTTTCCATCTTCCTCTTGGTTCTCCGCCATCACCAGACTATTGCTATGTGGTTATGATCTGTGAATATTTTCAGTCAAATCTGATTTACTGATAATGATACCTTTATTGGCATAAAACAAGTGAGAGACAGATGCAACCAGAGTGAATTAAAAAAATTAATTTAAAATATCTTGGATCTAGCTTGATATTCAGTGAATGCACAGTGTGATCTCCGCAGAATGGGGTCCAATCTGGCTGTGACATCAGCCACTCCACTAATTGCCAGTGGTTGATTTGGAGGGACTGGCTGGCTGGGTAGGTGTCCACTGCCTCCCCTGCCATACTATGTGCATCACTCTTGAAGCTGCGTGCTTGGTTGAGGACGACTGTCCTGGATGGAAGGAGTATACCCATTCTTCTGTCTCAGATTTATTTTTGTTAGATTTTTTTATACCGAATGCATGTCTATTTCTGTCTATCAGAAAAAAATGTGAAACCATGGATGTTTAATCCTCAAGGCATCTCCTAATTTCAACGTTTCCAAATATTGGCATACATTTTTCAGTAATTTCCCATTTTAAGTGTTTCTAGTTCTAGCCTTCTTTTGGATCTAAAACTCTAAAAAAAACATTATATATTCATTTTGAAATTCTATCATAGTTTGAAAAAAATTCCCAGAAAAAATTGGCTTTGTTTGGTACATACACTTTGCTTTCTGGAAGTCACATTTTTAAAATTAAATATCTCCCCTCTGGATCTCTTAATTCTATTACTTCTAATTGTGGTTTATTTGTGTAAATGGCTGCTCTACACTTTTTGTTTTGGACCCAAGGAAGATATACTTTTCCTATTTTTTATTATTTAAAATATGTTCCTGTCTCTTCTTTATGTGGGTTTCCTGCGGGCATAAAATATCTGTCTTTTGCTATTTAAGTTGGTTGAACATTTTTGCATTTTTTATAGGAGAGTTCAGTCGATTAATATTTACTGATACTATTTACTGATACTATCCATTTATCCCAATGTTGATACCACAACCATTTCTTCTTCTGAACTCTTAGGTGAACTTTGCTTTGTGTTGTTCTCCCAGATAGGGCTTCATGAAACACTATGTTAAACTTTTATTGAGTGACATAACTGTATATGGTCATACTAACCCATCCTCCCTTCCCAAAATGGCCAATGATGGCCTGGAGGGGATGGGAAGGAGAGGACCACGGGTAACAGTGTACGCAGCTATACTTCCCAACCATATTCAATAAACCCTATTTCATGGGGGTTTTTTTGAAGCCTAGGATTGTTTCAGGGGTTTCTCAATCATAAAAAAGTTGAGAAAGGCTGCTCTATGTGTATTATCTGCTGCAGTTCTTCAGCCAATAGCTTTGCTTGTTTGTCTGTTTTGATTACTTTCTTTATCATTTTCTTTGGCTTCTTTTTAATAATTAAACTTTCTTATGTTTGGTCTTGCATTTTTGCATTAATCTATGCGAGTCCAGCAGTTTATTATTGACAGGCTTCTTGAATATTCTTCTGTATTCTTCCTTCAGATTCTTGGGTACTTTTCTGGATAATTTGAATATTCTTCTGAGTGCTTTCCTCATACTGTTGCATTTGATTCATCAATACTTGCAATAGTGTTTCCATCAATTCTTCATAGGTTTCTTGTGTCTTCATCCGGTTTTTTACTTTTCTGTTATCTTTTTGATGTGATCCAGTTGCCATTATTCTTTTTTACCCTTCTGTTTAAAAAATATTTTACAAAATTTCCATATACTATTTCCACATACCTTTTAATGCAGATATAGAATTTTACAATTATCAGAATTTATATTCTTTAGCACATTTAATATTCAACTATCACATTTTATATATTGTATCTGTTATAATAGGGAGGGATGTCATAAATCGCTAGCTATAAAGATTAGACAAGACACAATGATCAAAGGAATAAAAGTGAATGATAGAGAATTTTAAAGTTATGCAAACGATGTGGTTTTAACAGTTTGGGATCCATGAAAAACCTTACAGTTCATATTGTAAAGGAACATATTGAAAAATGTGTGTCCTTTTCAGGATATAAAATTAACAGGAAGAAGACAATAATGCAATAACAAGAAGAAATTATAAATGGTATATAATGCAAAGTAGCTACCAATTTTATTAAGTATCTGAGGACAGGTGTGACTGGACAAAACTATAATCTTTTCAAAAATATTTTTCAGAAGACATGGAAACTGATACAAGCATACTTTCAGCAATAAAGTGAATGTATTGATAAAATTATTTTTTTATTCCAAATGTTACCTATATATATATATATAGAAGAAAGAACATTGACAGAGTGGCAAAGACAAATAAATTTGGAATAGCAAAACCCCAAGATGAGAAAAAGCATTAGCAATTCCAAATATAAAATGGTATTATCAAGCGGCAAGTTTGGTCTGAATTGGAGAGTGGATTAAAAATCCAAGATCAGTGGAACTAGATGAAGATTTGCACAATGGATAAAGAAATTAACAAAATGAGTCATATTAATTAGAGATGGACTTTTAAGAATATGGTTTCCATGCTGGAACATATGGAGTCCTTCAAATTATCTCCTCATATCCCCAAGAAAAGTTTATCATTATAAGAATACATGAAGTAAAAGCTGATTTAAATATACAGCAATATGGTATATACTCAAGGGAAATTCAAGTCCTGGCAAAATATTAAGAGACAAAGGAATCAACATTCAATGGCTACTATATTACTAATCAGTTTAAAGAAGAAGATTATCAAAATGGAATATGGACCTTTAAGAGAGACAACTGAGTTTGAACAGTTTCTTACACAATAAAAGATCATTTATTACTTCAATTAGAAATAGAAGAACAAGTGAAAAAATGTATGATTAAATGGATGCAGAATTTTAGAAGGCAAATACCTATGCACAAACAAGAAGACATTTGAAGGAAATACATGAGAAAATGAAGAATATATTAAAATTTAAATTCCTTATGGAAGCTAAGAATATGCTTTTGGGAATACTGCCCAACAAATTACCAGACATTTTGGAAGAGATATAGGAGTATATGGTGACAGTAGCTAGAATCATCTACACAGCTATATGGAATTTAGATGTATTTACAAGAATGGGAACATAAACTTGCCATGTATGTATGTATGTATGTATGTATGTATGTAGGTATGTATGTATGTATGTATGTATGTATGTATGTATGTATGTATGTATGTATGTATGTATGTATGTATGTATGTATGTATGGGCTGCTACTATTGCACCAGGCATCTCAGGATAGCTTACAACAGTAATTAACTTATTTGATAAACAGATCAATCTCAAAATCTGAGAAGAGATGGGGTGAATATTACATAACCAAGATACAAACTTAGAATGAGAAATAGTTAAAAACATGTATATATATGCATTGCAATGAATATATAAACATATTACAATGCAGAAGAAGAATGAGAATAAATTTTGAATATAAAGATATAAATAAGGAAGTGGATTTTGAACAAAAATATTTTTATTGTGAGAAATATAATAGACTTTCTTTGGGAAAGAATAATAGAAATATAATAGACTTTATTTTGAACGGATATATTGGAAGTCGTGGCTAGCATGTAGAAATGATGAAATAAGTAGTAATGAAATTAATAAGATAGTTGCAAAATACTTAAGTTATAAAATCTGAAATTTAAAATGTCTGAAGTAAAGACTATTGTATTTGGTAGTGAATGTTTTGAGGATTCTAATGAAAAGGATGTTGGGGAGAAATATTAACAGTTCTATACCCAGTAGTGTATAATGATTTTTGACATACGTGATTTGTTATGTAGTCCCTCTTTTTGTTTTGTGCCCTTTAGCAGTATTCTTTGTTTTTAAAAATCAAAATACATATATTTTTTTAAAGGAACGGCTTGGACTCAAGTTCCAGGTTTTGCTCTGGGGCTTCTACAGAAAAAAGTAACCTTTGAGTTAACCCTTTCCTCATCCCTACTGCCATTAGTCTGAAAGAGTTGGCAATCTGTTATCTAGTGTAATTTGGAAAAAGGTGAAAGCTGTCCCCACATAAGGACAGTATGTCTCCCTCCTCCCTCAATGTCACACGAGATGTGTTTTCAGAGGGCACATTCCACATTAAGCATGGACCTAGTTTAAAATTCTGTGATTTATGCACTTATCAGTATTTTACATGGAAGAGAATCTTACAAAGCCTACACCCAACTTTGGTAACATAACAGTGCTTTGTTTTTTGTTGTTGTTTAAAATATACTTATATTTAAAAAGTCATACCAAATGGCATAACCTTCATGGCACACACACCTCTATCTGGGGTTATGGTTGACTGGTTCAAGGAAGGATGTAAGATACTGTCCGATTGGCCACTGGGCGGTCGAGATGGCATCTGGTTGCCTGCATCACAAGTGAGAAACAAAGTTTGCCATAAGAATACACTTTCCACATAAGTAGTCCTATATCACACCATCACCTCTGTGATATAAGAAACGAAAATAGAAACCTACTGCAGTAAAATTACACTTTAATTTTGATCTATACCTATAATTTTTATTATATCAAAGTTTATTCCCAAGGTTGAGGACAAGGAACAAAATTTTACTGAGGCACATAGCACAATGTGGGGTAAGCTGCTATTGGACCCGCGGGGCCCTGCCAGCTATCGCCCACAGGACCCTGCCAGCTACCACCCAGTGTCACATTTGGCGTTCCTGGGTAAAGTGGTGGAAAGGGCCGCGGCGGACCAGCTCCTGATGTTCTTGGAAGAAACTTCAGCACTTGATCCATATCAGTCTGGCTTCCATCCTGGCCACAGGGTAGAAACAGTGTCGGTTGCCCTGTTGGATGACCTCTGTCGCCAGCTGGATAGAGACGAGTCAGCTGTGCTGGTTATTTTGGACCTGTTGGTGGCTTTTGACATCGTGGACCATGAACTATTGGTCCACTGTCTTGCCGGCACGGGGATAGGGGACACAGCCTTGCGCTGGATATGCTCCTTTCTCCAGAACCGGACCCAGAGTGTGGCAGTGGGGAATGAGTTCTCGCGTCCCTATAGACTCCCTTGAGGAGTTCCACAGGGCGTGGTTCTCTCCCCCACATTGTTTAACATATTTATGCACCCTCTGGCCCAGCTGGTACGACTTTGGGCTGCCTTGCCATCAGTACGCTGAGGTCACCCAGCTCTATCTCCTTATGGATGGCCATCTGGACTCTCCCCCAGAACCATTTGCCAGATGTTTGGAAGTGGTGACTGAATGGTTTGAGCAGAGTCGCCTGAAACTCAACCCCTCCAAGACAGAGGTCCTGTGGCTGGGAGGTAGGGGGCAGGATCATGAAGCATGCTTACCTATCCTGGCAGGGGCGCAACTTACCATCACATCCCAGGCTAGGAATCTGGGTGTGACCACTGATGCCTCCCTGACTATGGAGGCACAGGTCAGGAGAGTAGCGGGCCAGGCATTTTTCCATCTTCGTCAGGCTCGGCTACTGGTGCCCTACCTGTCCCCCAATCACTTGGCCTCAGTGATCCATGCGACGGTCACCTCCTACTGTAACTCGCTCTACGCGGGCCTACCCTTGTCCTTGGTCCGGAAATGTCAGCTAGTGTAAAATACAGCTGCTAGGCACACCTTAGAGGGCCTATATCCAGCCTGTGCTGAGTTAGCTACATTGGTTGCCAATTGCTGCCCAGATCCTGTTCATGGTTTTGGTTTTAACCTTTAAGGCAGGGGTAGTCAACCTGTGGTCCTCCAGATGTTCATGGACTACAATTCCCATGAGCCCGTCAGCAATTCATGGGAATTTTAGTCCAAGGACATCTGGAGGACCACAGGTTGACTACCCCTACTTTAAGGCCTTACGCGTGTTGGGACCCACATACCTGAGGGACCACTTATCGCCCTATATCCCCCGCACGACCTTACGCTCTGTGGGGGAAAACCTATTGGTCGTTCCTGGCCTCAGGGAAGCACGCCTAGCCTCAACCAGGGCCAGGGCTTTTTCTGTCCTGGCCCCTACCTGGCGAGCTCTCAGGTAAGCTGTGGGCCTGGCAGGATTTGGTAACATTCAACAGGGCCTGTAAAATGGAACTCTTCCACCAGGTCTATGGTTGAGGTTGGGGGTCGGTGAAGTAGATCTATTGCCCCCCCTGGGGCTTGAAGTGTATATTGCTCCTGCTCCATTTTTCTGTCACCTCGGCAGTAGGGGTGGGAGTGGGATATTTTTTCCACCATGTTGGGAGTTTTGGAATGTTTTAATGGGTGTTTTTAATGGGATTTTTAAGACTGTTGTTCCAGGAATAAAAAATCCCATTAAATAAATCTAATAATAATAATAATAATAATAATAATAATAATAATAATAATAATAATAATAATAATAATAATAAGTAGTAGTAGTAGTAGTAGTAGTAGTAGTAGTAGTAGTAGTAGTAGTAGTAGTAGTAGTAGTATTATAGGTTCCTCTTTACAAAAATAAAAGAAACAAGGGTGACAGGGGTAAACGACAGCAGGCAGTAGCCTACCATCTGAATGTGGAGAGCGCACCATTTTTGCACGTCTCCCTTAATCACTTGAGATAGCCAGTGTGTTATAGTGATAAGTGTTGGACTAGTATCTAGGATACCTGTATTTATACCCCCACTTTTCATGGTAGCTTGCTGAGTGAATGTGGATCAGTCAGAAACTTTCCACCAAACCTACCTCATAGTGTAGTGAGAATAAAATGGGAGATGAGGATGATGGTCAGCACTGGTAAGAAGATGGAGAATAAGTTTAAAATCACTGCAACTCCCTTTGATCCTTGAAAGGGTCACTCCAAGGGTCATAAGATCTACATAGAGGATTGGTAGGCTGGAAAAAAGGAGGGGCCAGGTAAAGCTGCCTTCTCCCCTCAGTGGAGTTGCACTTGTGGAAGAGAAAAGTGAAATAAACTCATTGACTCTCCACATTCCCAAACCTACACGGCCATTCCTCTATGTAGGTCCTGGCACCCCAACTATGCTCCCTCCAGGTGTCAGAAAATGGCGCAACAAAGAAAAGAAGCATGGAAGAATTAACTGAAACTTTCACACACAGCATGGTAGGATGCTACTTATTAACTTGTCCAAGACCACACCAGTAAAAAGAAGTCAAAAAACAGATCTGAAACCCTGTATCCCCTGTATCATATGCCATCCCAATATTTCTAACTCCCTAAAAGAAGCGGCTAGTTTCAACCAAAGAGAGTCAAAGTCACAGAAGAGATGTTTTAAAAGAAATCTGAACCTGGCACTGCAGCGGGGGAAAGTGGGCCAGAGCGTGACTGAGCAACACTCGCAGGAGACCCGACAGGCGATGGTGAAGGTCCTCTGATGCCTGGCAAGTGAGGAGAGGTATGTGGAGAGAAAGGAGACTGAGCTGGGTTGCTCTGCTCTCCCTGACTGCTGGAAATCCCTGATGTGCTGACGCCAGGACTCAGTGCTCCTTCTGTACCCATGGGCAGATCGTCTATTGAACCAGACAGATCCTACAGAAAATACAAGAGGGATGCATCAGAAGCAGAAGATAAATGAGAACACTCATACTCAGTATAGCAGTTTAACATATTGTTCTAGTCAGACTTCTAAAATATTAACTTATTGTTCATGTACATATTTAAGACAAAATAGTATTTAAGAGAATGCATTTTTGCAGAGACATGTCAGCATGCATGAAAATCCAATTGCATAAATCCAAGGGTTTACATGTGGTAGGCTGGTAGTTTTCATTCATTGTTCTTCTAGGATTTGAGCATGTAACTCATGATGCTGTCAACCAAAAAAGCTACAAGTTCAGAGGTACAAGTCACCACTACAGATCCTTAAAGATCCTTGTAATGTCATCTATGAAACTTTTATGGAAGTCCCAGTTAGCTGGCAAGTGACAGAACATCCAGTGTCCTGTTGCTCCAATCCCCCACTTGCCAAATTTTATTAAGAATAAAAATGAAATAAATCCTTTAAAAAGAACAATTTCCAAAGTGGATCTATAAATACTTTTATTATAACCTGAAGTGACAAAATGCTAAAGTCACAGATTGACTTAATCTTGTAATTAGGGACTAAGAAACTACTTAAAATAAACTGAAGAAACCCCCTGAGGTATTATAACAGCCTCACTTTAGCAAGATTTACTCTTCATCACAGAACAAACAAATCTGTTTCATAGTTTCCATCTTCGTGAATTTGGCTGGCCTTCCTTTAGTCACCTCTGACATTTTTACAGTGAAAGAAGCCTAGAATAAGTAAGTATTATATAGATTTCCAAATGGTTCCATCTGCCATCAGTCTGCCAGTTTGCAATGATTACACACTGATTTTTACAATGTCAATGTGACACCCCATGAATTTAAACAGTCTATCAGATTCTGCCCACTCCTAGTTCTTATAATACATTGTTCCTTGCATGCCTTTCTGTTATACAGAACCAGTAGTGCTCCTTAAGATAAAAAACATGCTTCGATTCTCCTCTTGATCCTGCAGGAGGCATTCTATAAAGTAAGCCATGACAATTCCATTTGTTTTTTTAGTACTATGCAATGTCCCTGCTATGATGGACTAACCAGAATAACACACAATATTTGAATATGCCTCAGGATTCAGTACCATCCTTTCAAAAATATCTCTGCAGCACACTGTAGTTACACCCAGGCTCCCTTGCTGGAACACTGTAGCATAGAGGAAAAGTTCACAAAACAGCATGGAGTTAGAGCAGTCTTTTCCAACCTTTTAATCACGGAGGAAACCCTGAAATAATTTTCAGGCTTCAAAGAGCCCTGGAAGTGATACCAGCTTGCCTCGCCTCCATCACCGGAAGTGACATCACACCCACACCTTTAGCCCCTCTTTTCTTTTCTCCCCCTGCCTTTACTACTACTAGAGGGCTCTGCCTCATGTAGAATGGAAAGGGCAGGAACTGAGAAGACAACCCAGATCTCCCCCAATAATGCAGAACACCTGCCTCCCCCTACTTTTATTTTTACAACCATGGCCTACTCATGGAGCTCTCTGGTCAAAGTCAACCATGGCAGGAGCTAGAGTCAGGAAGGCCACGGGAGGTAGGGAAGCCTTCTGCTAGTACTGCCTCAACTAGGCTGGAGTGCCCCAGCTCCCTCCCTATGCATTGCTACCACCTAACAGAGGTTGCAGCTTTCTTAGCCACAAGGCCAGGCTGCACATACCCTGGGAGGGGGGGAGGGAGAGGCAGGGCCCTGTCAATGCAGCTGTTACAGGCCAGGCTGAGGGCTGCCACTTCTTTCTCTCCCCACCTCAGTCAACCTCCCCATCTGAGTTCAGACCTCCCTTCCCAACTGTCGGAACTCACCAACTTTTAAAGTAGGAAAGGATCATCCTCCCAAGGAACATGAATATTAGGAGGCTCCCCTTCCAGGCATGGAAATCATGACAGAATTCATACTTGGGGGGACAAGGGGAGCAATGGAAGTGGCAGGTTCCCTAGCTTGTGGCTGAGTCCATTAAGGAAAGAGGGGAAAGGCTTTGGACCTCCTCTAGAGCTTCTACGGACCTCTGGTTGGGAATCCTTGGGTTAGAGAAAACTCCTGAGATATCCCACAACACTACTGTTGTTGTTGTTGTTGCTAGATGTGAAGTTGTGTCCGACCCATTGCAACCCCATGGACAATGATCCTCCAGGCCTTCCTATCCTCTACCATTCCCCGGAGTCCATTTAAGTTTGCATCGACTGCTTCAGTGACTCCATCCAGCCACCTCATTCTCTGTCGTCCCCTTTTTCTTTTACAACATTATTATCCATAGTTTATTACAAGATTCTGATCTGCTGATGCTTTAGGAGTAGAAGCTAGTCATAGACAACTGAAAGAGATATTATGGATTCATGGATTCAAGGGAACTCAGTCTAACTATGCTTTCAATTCGTTCCAAACACAAAAGGAAATTTCTTCACAGATTATACAGGTCATATTAGTATGAACACTCATCTTATTAGCAGTGCAACTTTAAGAACACTTTTTTGGGAGTAAACCCAATCGAACAGACTTTAGTAGGATTCTGGGTAGATTTGCTTAGGACTGCTAAATCTCCAAAACTATATTAGCATCTACCAGTCATCAAGAAATGCCCTGTTTGGCAAATATAACGAGGGCTTTGCTCTAAGGTATGAGAGAGGGAATTGGTGAAAAGTAATGGCTCTAACAAGATATTCAGCTTCTGTTTTTAAGAGGAGGGGAATCATGACTGAAGAATACACGTGATTGGAGGGAATCATGTCAGAACAAAGCACTATTCTGCTCTACAATTCAACTCACTTAGGCAGTATGCAATGCACATTTTTGTTGTTGAAAGTCAGCTGACCACTTTCTACAAGGCTATGAATGTTAGTTCTTCAAAGGAAAATGCTTGCAAAGAAAGATGGGATTGTGCTTTTTAAAAAAAAATCCAATAAACAGAATTTTTACAAGACTCTGTAATATAGTTCTAATATTTTAACTGTGAGTTTATAAATGATGTACATGTGACACATGATGTAAAGTAACCCAAGCAGTTGTTTAATAACAACATTTTCCCTAGGAGCACATAAGTCAGAAAACAATGCTCTCAGTCTAAACGAAATCTAAATCCTCTTTCATTAAAAAGCTGTGCCTGAAGGCAATACTTAGCATAGCCCTCACCTCTCTGTGTCACTGACATCCAAAATATTAGCCCAAATGCATCAATTTTACAGTTTATGGCATGTCTTCATAGTACAAGCATCGTGAAAAATTCTTGGTACACAAAAATTACATTTCTGCTAGCCACTGTAAGAGACCTAAATCCTTCTGCTTACATCTTTGCCTCACTGTCTACTGGATAGAAGTTGGATTTGCCAAAGGAAACCTTTAAATGTTACTCTAGCACAGGGGTAGTCAAACTGCGGCCCTCCAGATGTCCATGGACTACAATTCCCAGAAGCCCCTGCCAGCGAATGTTGGCAGGGGGCTCCTGGGAATTGTAGTCCATGGACATCTGGAGGGCCGCAGTTTGACTACCCCTGCTCTAGCACAAGGAATATACTTTTCCAAAAGCAGCCTGAATGGCATGGATAACATTTAAGTGCCTCAACATGAAGGCGGTTTCCTATGGAAATCTGTACTACCGCCCCAGCAGAAGAGTCATGCAAACATCTGTGTTTGGGTCACTTAAACATAATCACAGCCAAAAGGGAGCAGCTGATGAAAAAGCCGTTCACACCACAGCTAAGGCCCTTTGTCACTGCAGACTTATGACCTATCATGATCCTCTCACACAAAATATTCACTGAGCTATATGGGGTTACCAACACAAGAACTGCACAAGAGAATGTGCCAATGCCACTAGCTCAATTTGTGCCAAAAGGAGATTTGTCATAGCACCTGAGTTCAAGCTGTACAAAAAGTAAATAACATCTGTATATTACACAGTTAATGGGACTATGTAGAGTAATAGCTAAAAACTAACCAATATTTTCCGCACGGAGGGGTAAAATGCAAGTGGCTTCCTGCCTGGAAACGCGGGATGGTAAATCTCACATTTGCAGCCTTCCCGCGTTATCCTTCTGTCCCATTGCGGGTTTTTGCCTCCTGTCCAGGCTGCAACGGAAAGCTAAGCGAACTTCTCCCCCCCTCCTGGGCTTGTCAATTATAGGAAGCCACCAATCACAGCATAGCAGGTCTCTCATGGACCGAAACTTTTCTCTCCCCCCCCAGCCCTGAAATTTATATATATATTTTTTTAAAGGCACTTCTGCATTGTTATATGGTAATGTCACAACACAGATGCATTTTTAATATAAATCAACAATGGCACGTTCCTATGTGCGGTAGGCAGGGACCTACTAATTAATCAATTAACTCCTTTAAACTATTTCAGCACTGAATCAGAGGGATGTCGAGTCTTGCTGCACTCCCTCTCGAGGCAGGAGAAAGACTGAAGCAAGGGGGCGTTTCTCATGGGGACAGGAAGTATGTAACTTGACCTGCCTCCTTCAAAGAGAGGTGGGAAACACCTACCAGGATGTCCCGACCTCTGGGAGAACGATACAGCATCACCCCCCATTCTGCTCCTGTCTTGCCCCTTGTTGCTTACTAATGGGACATGCGATTGAGGTTGGTAAATCCAGTTTTGCCGATTTCCCTCATTGCGAGTTAAAAAATGCCCCAAACTCAACCCAGCTTCTTGACAGCCTCTTTTTAAAAATCCAGCCTTTTCAAGGTACATGATACAACAAAACAAAAATAGTACTGAGCTGGTCTGTTTGGAAAAGAATAGTACAAGTCCAACTATCAGGAAAGTAGAGAAGGTCCAAGCAAATTATGGTTCCACATACAACCTACTATCTGATTGACTCCTAAAATGTTTGGATCATATCAGCATAAGGTAATTTGTTAAAAGCTTTGTAAGAGAAATGACTCTCCCATATACACTTATGGTTCATCCAGAAGAGGACACTTATAATGCATCATTTTGAGCAATGATGCTGTACACAGAACATCACAAAGTTTAGGTTATAGGGGTGCTTCCACTCACAAACAAGAATGTTACACAGGCAATCACAGTACATACACAATAAATAATCTCTTCCTACCTTGAGAGATCTATAGATGGCCTATTGTCAGCCTGGCACACTTGCTTTTGAAAAGCAAAACCAGTATTTTGGCACTTGCCACAAGAAGCACACTGCCCTCTCTTTGCTACAAATACCACAAGCTGCCAGACTACATCACAAAATATTCTGGAGTTGACAACCAGCTCTACAAAGGCAAGAATCTTTACTTAATGTAAAGCACTGAGCAAGATCAAATACTGTTTGGTGCCTGGCTAGAAGTTGGTTTTCCGAACGTGGCTCCTCATTTATAATGGAATAAACACAAAGAATCCCAAGTAAACTATACAGTCTGGATTGTTGCAAAAAATACCCTTCTCTCCCTTCAATGCAATATCTGAAATATGAATAGCTTCCTTCTCGTTGACACGAAGCAAGAAGTATGCTTTCAAATCCAGTTCAAGATTAAAATGTTGAATAGGAAAGCTTATTTGGCCTGCACTTGTTTGAAAAACAGCAACAACCTCCCCCTAACTTCTGAATACTATAAGTTAGGCAACAGAAGCCACTGTAGCCAGAAAGCCAGTTCACTATTACCCTGCTGACATGAGGGCTTCTCATCTCCCCATTCACACAAATGCCAAGATGTAGGATTAGCCTTTGTATAATTTGACACTATATGGTTAGTGTTGACTGCACCTTCACAGGAGAAGATATGGCGGAGGGGCTTAAGAGACAGTACCGTGGTGAGGTTACCGCTGGCTGTAACAATTTGGGGTGCTCCTTTACGCGACTAAACTCCTTGTACATAAAAGTATCCGTATATTTTAGGATCCTTATGCTGAATGGGTCCGGAA
This sequence comes from Paroedura picta, assembly GCF_049243985.1. Classification (NCBI taxonomy): domain Eukaryota; kingdom Metazoa; phylum Chordata; class Lepidosauria; order Squamata; family Gekkonidae; genus Paroedura; species Paroedura picta. The sequence goes on from NC_135373.1 coordinate 46,908,350, forward strand.
TTGCATGTGAAAATCAGTTTCAAAAGGAAATTAGAAAAGTAAGAAACTATATGATTTCCCCTGACACCTGGCATCTCTTATGAATATTATCCACACTGTGGATTCTGGAGATGTTTCTAGCAAAGGAAAGAAGTATTAAAATACTGGTTTTTAAGACTAATGGACAAAAGAAGGTAGGTGAAAAGAACAAAAGAAAGGAAGGTTAAAGAACAAATGGGTCAATGAATTCTCTCTCATTTTAAGGTCATTTTTGCAAGCTAAATGTACCTGATAACCAAGACTGCAGAGTCACTGGAGTGTCTATGATGTATATGCCACTGGTGCCTTTGGGAGGGCACAACTGATTAAAGTGCCTCACATCACAAGTAATAAAAAGTGCAAGTCTGTACTTAAGTGTCCACAGGATTCCTGTTTAAAAACACACCGCCAAAGGATCAAACTGGCAGGGCAGTTTAAAGGTCGCCCTCTTCTTTTAAAAACAGAGGACTTTACAACTTCAGCCAAACAAAGCTCCCTTTTCCCTCCAAGCAGCCAATTGTTGCAACTGAAGACAGGAGGTGCAAATCAACAGCAGTAACGCTGACAGCATGAAGGAAGCATCTTGGTCTGGAGAATTTCCTCACGTGTTTCCAATGTGTTTTTATGCATTTTATTGCTCATCTGCCATGCAGATTAAAAAAAAAATAGTTGGAGGGATTCCAAGTATTTCACACAGAAATCTCACACTCCAGGCTGGCTGCAACCCCAAAGCCTTCATTTCTTCACTTGAAATACTGCCCAGTGTTATTTTGGGATGTGACCTGATAGCGGAAGCCCACAGGGACTCCGAAGCTATAACTGTTCCAGCTGTGATTGGTTGCCCAATCCAGCCTTGTGCCAGCAGGAGTTTGCTCATGCTGCTGGTGGAGAGGGAATCGGCTGCTAACGCCACCTTTTTACACCACAACAAAACCATGCCTGAAATCAAACAGCTCCCAAAAGGGAGGGGGAGACAAGGCTGCCTCCAAGACAAAACTGGAATTCAAAACGCAGCCAGAAGAAAAGGAAGCTGAAGGATTGTGTGTTAAGAATACATTGCCAGAAACGAGCACTGTCACCCAACCTCACCAGCCTTTTAATAAAGGTAACTGAAACTTTGCTGACCCCAGCATTTCCTATCCTTGAATAAAAGGTATCTGATTCAGTTAAATTTATAAGACCAAGTAACGTGTTTTAACATTATGGCCTAAGCTGCTCTCACATTAGAAAGCAGTGCTACGGTGCACTCACACACAAAATGCTATTTTGTTGTACCTGTGTCTTTGGGCTCCACAAAAATGATTTCTTGTATTGGAGAGGGGTGAGTACATAAGAGGCCTGTCTGACAATGCAACAAGGTCAACTCCAAATGGACACCAAAACTTGTGTTTTAAAGGACAATTAAGGCAGCAAAATGGAAGAGGGTGGAGGAGCAGCTATCTCATTTCTCGCTAATGTATTAAGAAACTTGTTAATCACCATTCTTCACAAAACTGAGGATTCCAGGTAGAGGCTTAGCTTGCTCCAGAGCAGTCTCACCATCCTATTCTGCTTCTTCTACTGTGAATGATAGGACTGCTCTGGAACAAACTGGACCCAAGCCAAGGAGTGCTGGCAGTGCCACTTGGGTCATGGCAATAATGACAACAGGTACCTTGCTGAAGGCTAATTGAAAATAGGGGGATTGGTCCCATCTGGTGCTGCCAGAGGGAGTCTAACATAGCTAGGGCAAACCAACACTTTTGTCTCCAAGGCACTGAGGTGTACTCCAGGTCTGAAGAGCATGCCTTATATCAGGGGTAGTCAACGTGTGGTCCTCCAGATGTTCATGGACTACAATTCCCATAAGCCCCTGCCACCAAACACTGGCAGAAGCTCATGGGAATTGTAGTCCATGAACATCTGGAGGACCTCACGTTGACTATCCCTGCCTTATATGACCAACTGTAGTGAAAAAGATTCTGTTGTTTAAAGCAGTGGTCCCCAACCTGCGGGCCGCGGCCCAGTGCCGGGCCGCGAAGGCCATGGCGCCGGGCCGCTGCTCCCTCTCCCCGCCCCCCCCCCGCAGTAAAAAACTTTCCAGGCCGCAAGCTGACTGCAAGAGGGGGGGGAAGAGGGAATCAGGGCCGCGCCCGCGCATTGCGCAAGTGCCGCTCATGCGCAATTTCGGCCGTGCATGGCACATGTGCGCATGAGCGGCCTGGCACGTGGGCGGCATGCGCGGGCGGGCAGTTGCCCTGCCGGTCCCCAGCCTCAAAAAGGTTGGGGACCACTGGTTTAAAGCATAACACCACAGCTGCACCAGTGGCCATCCAGGAGATGCACGTCTGGGGAGCCTTGGCATCTTCACTGCCTTTGACATCTAGGAAGCTCTGGACAGAACAGAAGCTGCTGAAGACTGATGACAGTGCTCCTCGCTACAGAGCTGTAGAGCCATGTTCAGCAGCTGTACCACACCTATAGAAAGACAGGCCTGGGCATAGCCAACTGCACTTGGGAGTGCAGACTGCCTGAATAGCTGCCTGGCATGGGTTGAGATCTACCTGGCAGGTTTAAGCAGACCAATGCAGGGGCCCTTATTGCAACACTGCATGCACACATTGCTTTTAACTACTGGTGTAACTGCACTCTCTCCGCTCTCTTTTGGGGGGGGGGGCGGAGGGGAGGGGAGGTATATTTCTGCCAATAGAACGTCCTATAGTCCTGGGTGTACTTACGAATGGGTATTTTACCAATGCTTTGCTACTTGGCTACTGGATATATGTGGTTTGTAATGAAAGAAGTATTAACGCAAAGCACTATCCTCCTTCTTCCCCAAACCAACATACTACGTTTCTATAATAATCCCTAGCTCTATTGCCGGATGATATACTTGTTATCCGTTCCGAATAAACTCTCTGCTGAAAAGGAGAACTAAGAACTATCGTGTAGCTGATGTGTCATATTATGCAAGTGCTTTGTTTTATCAGTCAAAACTGTTTTAAGATTTCATGGCTGGGACGCAAATGGCACCACCGCTAAAAAGTAAGAAATCAGACAGAACAGAAAAAGACAGACACATCTGAGTTAAACACAATTCTTCAAGCCCATATATTAAGGTCTTCCTCTATGAGCAATTTTCATCCTCAAAAGGTGAAAGATTTCCAAATCAGAACACACAAATGCACCTAACAAGTTCAGCTTGACATCTGGGTTCATGGAGTTATATAAAGTTAGAAATTAACACTGGCTCAAGTCTGCCTCAGCTGTCAATGCAATCCTGAACACATCTATACACTTTACTAGAGTATCTCTGAGACCGCACTCCTGTGTGTTCCAGTATTCCCCCTGTCCCGCTCTGAATACTTGAGCAACACCAACCTGTACCTTTGCAGCTCCCACCACAAAGGCCTCATTTCCCACTACGCTTTGCATCTCTTTGTGTTTCCTTGTTTTGTTGTTGATGACACTCTCTCATCGTAGCAGTTTCTCTTCCCACTGTATAGTCATGTATTTATCATTTTCTTTTTAAACATGTACAAATGGTCTCAAGTAAAGCTTCTGAATCCAGATCTCTCATCTGAAAGAAGAAACGGTCTGCTCCTCATTCCCTCTCAATAGGAGTTTAAGCTTTTCCACAGTATCTCTGTTCTTCAGGATGGAAATCGGGTTTTCTTGCTGGAAAAGGAAGCAAAAGCCTCTTCTTCCAGTCAGGGTTTAGACAAAACTGGTAGAAACTGCTTGCTGTATCTGCAGTGCAGGGAAGAAGGGCTTGGAACGGAGGCTCTGGAGGAGGAGCCTGGTGCGTGTCACATGAGGAATTTCACTCTAATTGCAAAAAATAACCCATCTCAGCAAGTTAGTGATGGGGGGGGGGGGGGGAAGAGAAAGAGAAAGGGACTCTCTCTAGCTGTTTTGGAGAAACTGAGTAGAGAAAAAGGGGAAGAGCTGCTGGTTTTACCACACTCCTTCCACTAGAGACCTTGGGGGAAAAACAAGAGAGGGAAAAAGCAAGCCCTGCTACTGCAGCAGCCATTGATTTTTCGACAGAGGTCGATACTCCACTCCCACAGAACTGCTCAGCAGGCGCGTTAATCACATCCACTGCTTCTGCTCAACGACGTTCCACCTTTTCTTTCCCCATCCCCCTTTCCAGTTTCTTTTAAAGAAATACCTATGGGGGGTTCATATTCTCAAAGCACCAATAGTGAAAAGAAGGCAGTTGTGCCTTGCCTTGTTTCTTCCTTTTAAATGGGAATGCAAAAGACTTGGGGTTGAAGAAGCGAGGAGGGAAAAAAGAACCAGGATTCATGTTCTCATCACAACGTTGCTGAAGGAAAAAGCCACACAAGGCAAGAGAGCCAGAATTCTCCTCCTCCTCCTCCTCCACCATCTCCTTGGGGAAAGCTGGATATGGATCTCTCCTGCAAGCAACCACCCTTCCACAGAGCTAGCTTCTAGTTAACCCTTTAAAGGGACCCTACATCTTAAAAAGCTTAAATTGCAAAATATCAGTAACAGAAGAAATTTAAAAGAGAATGTTGAAATGCTAAGGACTTGGGACTGTCCTGCCTACAGCATCATTTAAGCCAATTGGCCTCTTGTGACCTGCTAACAAAACCTCAAGCCTTGAGTCACTCCCACACCCTGCTGCTGGGGGGGGGGAGAATCATGCCCCCAGCCACAAAAGAAGGAGAGGAGGCTTGGATCAATCTGAGCATCTGCCCCAAATTCCAGCACCACAACTCCCTCTCCGAGATGAACTAGGAAACAATTCATCTGTGAGGGACAGATGAAAAGCAAAAGGACCACCACTACCCCCACTGCACTAAGCATCTCTGCCCCCTATAACCAAACATGGATATGATTGGGGATAGAAAAGGGACACATGGGACCTGAAAGAACTGTTGTTTTTTTTTTTTGTAACTCACTTTTTACTACCTGGGGGAGTCTCAAAGTGGCTTCCAATCATCTTCCCTTCCTCTTTCCACAACAGGAACCCTGTGAGGTAGATGGGGCTGAGAAAGCTCTGAGAGAACTGTGACTGGTCCAAGGTCACCCAGATGGCTGCATGTGAAAGAATGGGGAGCCAAATCCAGTTCTCCAGATTTCAAGTCACTAGCCAAAATAACCAGGCAGACTCAGTGAAAAAGGGACAGCAGAGGCAGATTAAGTACTTTCACTGCCATGTGTGCATCACGACCCTATCTGTGTCACTGTTCACCAGAACATTTGGAATTTTGTCACTTTTGATACATGCATCTAAGTAAGGTTTCGATTCCATTCAGAAGGAATCACTTGCAGAACTACATTCTGGAGTGGCCAATTCTTGTCTCCATTTTCTGTTTCATGGGACACAGAGAAAACAGCACATTCAGATCCTCTCTGCATTATGCCCCTGAATATTCAACACCACAGAGCACATTCCGTGTCTCATATCCCCATGGTTTGTCATTGTCCCGAAGTATTCAGGGAACTTAAAGAGGAATTCAGAGCAAAAAGCAACATATGAAAGGGTACTCATGATGATGGGGAACAGTCTCGCTTTACGTTCTAAGCACACCTGCAGGAGAAAAACTCCACCAGGGTGCCTGATTTTTAAGAGAGCCCAGAGAAAAGTAAAAAAAGAAAGCTATTTTAAAATTATCTTCTGCCCAATCTGTATTTTCTTCTGTCAAAAAAATTTCCTAAAAATAAATAAATACAGATTCTCACTAGCATAGTCAAAGCACTGATCTTTTCAAAGCTGCTTGAATGAAACAACAGGAAGCCAGCCTCTTTCCCTAAGGGTACAAGCGTCTCTAGTTCTGCCAACCCATTTTTCTTTTCATGAACTGCAAGATATACTCGACCTATAACAGTTTAGATCACTGACAGCCTACATCAGCTGTGTATTATGCTGAAAATACTGACTGTGGACAGGTGGTGGATGTGTGGAGGCAGAATATGGCACAGGATCTAGCCCTTTGGGTACAAGAACTAAGCCACTATGTACTTCCTTCCCAAGGCAATATTACAATTCCCCCTAAAAAAATTCAGGAATATACAACACGCAACCTAATCTTTAGAATTCAGGATCACTAAAAACCAGTTTGGGGGAACACAAATACCATTCCAACACTTCAGGGGGAAACAGCTGAGAATTCAATTACTCTGCCCTGCTCAGCAGATAGTAGTACCTTCTAGAAACACAACACATGACAAATATGCACAGATCCCAATAAAGGTGAAGTTGAGTGAGCCTCAAACCATGTAGTAGAAGCTACTACAGAGCACACACATGTACAGGTAGTTGTTGATTTTTCCCATCTGATGCACCTGCAGAAAGCCCTGCTCTCATGAGCAAAGCTGTTGCAGTGGAATATAGGGAGAAGAGATTGTAAGAAGTTGAACTGTATTATAACGTTGGGATTTAAAGCTTCTCAAGTCCTCCTGTCCACTGTGTGCTGCATCGTTTCACATATATCCGACTAAAACCCCTTTAAAACCTGTCAAAACCCCATTAAAGGGACTATAACAACAACAATAATCATCAACAACAGGTAAGATGGCGGTGCCTTCACCCCCCCCCCCATTCATCTATTAGAGGGAGGAGAGAGGAGAAACACATCATATGGTGCCTGTTGTTGGAAAACAGGGGGACCCCAAGTGTTCTTCCTACACTAACCTGGCCTCAACCATAGACCTGGCGGAAGAGCTCCGTTTTGCAGGCCCTGCAGAAAGCAGCAAGGGCCCACAGGGCCCACAGCTCACCCGAGAGCTCATTCCACCAGGTTGGGGCCAGGACCGAAAAGGCCCCAGCCCTGGTCGAGGCCAGGCGTGCCTCTCTTTGGCCGGGAATGACCAGCAAATTCTCACCTGCAGAGCATAAAGCCCTGCGGGGGGCATATTGGTTGCTTCATGAAAACGGTTATTTTAATATATAGCTAATAGAGAAATGTTCCAGAGCAATTACAGGACACAGCTGTTAGGGACCCATTACATCTTAGAGAATGCCTGAGTGCAGGCTAAGCAGCTATGACAGAACCAAAAAGAACCTATATTCCTCTGCTGCTACCACACTTGTCAATTGCCATTCAGGCAAAGATGTTAAATGGTAAAACGACTTCCTTCAGCCATAGTTATTAAACCTTAAGAATTCCACAGCAACAAATTCATAAGGAATTTCTTGTATAAAACTGCTCACAGCTGTTTTGGTTATGGGGTAACAGTTGACATAGTGCAGTTCTGCAGGTAAACCACTTTTTGCTGTCCAATTAGTTCAGTTCTGTTTTTACTATGGCTGTACGGTAGAGTGCGCCAAGATCCCTGAGAAATGGTTTCAACCTGTGACCCTTTCTTGGTTGACAAAAGCTAGTGGGGAGATAATGGGACCAATTTCACTCACCATTATTAGTAAAATTTTTCTGTAAAAAAAAAGTTTGGCTTTTGTTCAGACCATGCAGGCCTGTGTCACCAACTGCTGGCTCTCCATCCTGAGTCTGACGAGCATTTGGCTGCTGAATTGGCTAGGCAGGGCTCGATGCCATCCTCAGAAATGTCCCCAGACAACACAGTGGGAGATCCCAACCCAGTACCTTCGAATGAAGACCCTAGACTTTACACAGGGGAGAGGCTGTGAATGGCAAAATCATTAAGTGTTGGAGGTCACCTTGAACAATACAAAACAATGTGACAAGATTTTGGGAAGACTCTACAGGGAAACTCCTAAGTGTACCAGTGTTTCCCACTTAAGAACGCATTGATGGGATTCCCAATGCTTCGTGGCAGAAACTAGCCAGTATGGTAGCTACATCTAAAAGATGCAAGAGAGCGTATGTAATGTGCAACCTGAAGGTCGCTCTTATTTATTCTGCCATCTCAGTGCCTTCCCTAGTAGCAGAAGTGATGCAAGCTAGACAACATTCTGGTGCTCAAGTCTTCACCTGCAGACGAAGAAGGATGCAAGACTGACACACTGAGTAGAAAAGTCCACTCTTCTGCCTTTCTCAACATGTATACTGCAAATCATAACTCCACCCGGGGGGGGGGTACCAATTCTTCTTATGGAAAAGATGGCTTCCTACATAGAATTTCTACCAGAAATGAAGATTGCAGGAAAAGACATTGAAGAACTACACGCTGCTGTTTCTGTTTGATTCTTTTTTGCATTATGTTTTATATATTTTGCCAAATATTTTGTCAATAAAATAATTGCTAATACACAACAATGGCGGATAATAAGGCTGTACCATGCCCTGACCTTATTTGTATAATGGATCTCTGCATGACTTGACTGCATGTATTTTGGCCTTCTTTTCTTTGGTTGCAGCATTATATAGTCCAATGAACACTTTATGCTGCTGTGTAAAAGCCACAGCTGATGAGAAGCCACAGATCTGGTTTAGGTAGTAGATCAAACAACTGAGGAAAGAAACCTTGGATACTCACAGTGAGGGTTCCCTCTACTATGAGATTAGGAGGGCACATTGGAATGGGATTTCCAATAGCTGTGACCCAGTGATAGGTGGGAATTGATGACTTTCCATGATATTCTGCAGCATTCTATGGTTAAAGGTAACATCAGCTGAGGCGAAGGAATTAAGTTTGTAGTAGTATCTGACAAGGGTCAAGACTTAAGACCATGTTGTCACCTTGCATATTTCCTCCACTGAGACTTGATGTTTGAAGGCTGTGGTGATGGCTGTACTTCTCACTAAACAGACTGTGATTCCTGCTGAAAGCAGAATGTTGTTTACCTTGCAGGCATGGGAGATTTACTGTCAACTACCGTAGCTGACCGTTGGGTATCATCCTCCCTTATTTGGAGCTGTTAATGTAATTAAAAGATAGTCCACCTTTCTGAGGGATTCTGTACATTGGGGGTAGATTCTGAGAGCCCTCCAGAGGTCTGATAAGTGCCACTCTTCTTGGGGTGGCAAGGGCGCAGGCAGAAGAAAGGGAAATTCCTAAGAAAAACTGAATTCACTTAGCTATGAAGGTGGGATCTGGCCTGAGCACCACCTTGTCCTTATGGAAGAGACAGAGGCCTTCTCTCTCTGACAACACTCCCAGTTTCAGCATCCTTCTAGCCAAAATCACTGCTGTGTGATAGAGCAAGCTATTTTAGAAGGAACCACAATTTTAAACTCAAAAGGAAGATTGAGAACCAAGAGAACTATATATAGTCTCCATGAAAAGCAATTGCTGGGCCAAAGCAGAGTTGATCTGTGTGATCCCTTGGAGGAAGTAGAAGGTATTTGGTTAAAGGATGCCAGCTACATAAAATAGGATTATGATGACAGATACTACCTGGCAAGGAAAGACAGGCATTTATAGCTCTTGATGATGAATGCCCAAGCCAGAGTTGAGGGGTTGATATAATTGTATTGGCACCAACCCCAAGAAGGGTCTTTCTCATGTGATATTGTAGGTGCCTCTTGTGGAAGCCTTCCTAGACACCATGATGATCTTGCAACCTCTGAAGAGTGGCTAGTGTTCAGGAGCCCATTTCTGACAAAAACCCCAGTCACATGGAGTGACTGGAACCAGGTGCCAAATCAGCCTCTGCTGCAATGTCCGGGGCTCATGGACTGTGAGTTTCACAAAGCTAGAAAACAATTTGGAGCCATAAAAATCTCCTCCGTCCCCACTTCCACAGAACTTGGGACCACTGGGAGAGGTGTACAGTAGGCTCTTAGACCAAGGAGAGGTGAAAGCACCCAATTATACTGAACAAAGGAGATGATATCTGGGGAAATAAATTGGTACCTGATGACTGGATCATGATGCAGACAGATACACTTCCAGTACTCTAATTTACCTGCAAGTATGGAAGATCTTCCATTTGATGGACCATTTGTTTTAATCAATTGCTTCTTTGCTGAGCAAGTTTGCATGTGCATTCACTTGTCCTTGTATGTATTCTGCTGAGATGAACCAGAAAAGGAATGAATTGGGCCTTTACGTGTAGGGAATGACCTGAACTCCCTCCTCCACTTGATATGGGTCTTGGCTGAAAAGTTGTCCTAGAGGCCTTGTCTTGGGGGGATGTGGGGGGGGGGAGAGAATATTTTGGTGTGTGTCTAAGACCATGCTGAAGTGCTATAGCCCCTGCAATGGGGCAAGACATTTTCCTTGTTTAAAGAGAAGCCATGGAGTTGAATGGTTCTGAAGATGTCCCTAATCACTAGCTTCTGTACAGTCAGAGATAAGGATGTCTTTGGATTCTTCGCTAGTGAATCAGGGTTACTAGAAGTACAAGGATCTTGGATAAGACTTATGAAGCTGATGGTAGGTCAAAGCATCCCAGAGCCCTGAACTGGAAGCAAACCAGAGAAACCTGCAATGTCCTGGGAGGATGGGAATGTGTTAAGTAGCCTTCTGTGAGGTAGATGGAGCTCTCATGGATCATAAAGTCATCATGCAGAAGTGATCTGTTATTTACTTCAGGTTGAGAATGGGTTTCCAGTACCCGTTTGCTCTATGAAGGAGGCGTCCTGGAAAAATGAAGTGTTACTTACGGACTGGCAATGGTGGTCTCAGGTTGGAGTACTTGGACCCAAGCCTGGATGGGATAGGAGCTCTCCCACATCCTTTATAACTCTTATCTCATGGCTGTCTTTAAAAGATTCTATAATCTCAGATAATCAAGGATTCTACCCACCCACAACCTTGAAGAGGGGGACAGGACAGCACTTTACCCCCTGAAGATCCACTCTGGTGATCAACTTCGATTATGAAATTTGACGAGAGATGGAATGTGTATTATGCAAACAGGAGACAAATTTAGAATGAGAAACAGTTCAATAATTGTATATAAACGTATTGCAATACAGAAGCAGAATGAGAACAAGTTTTAAAAGTAACACCTTGAATTTAAAGCTGATAAGGATTTTGAGCAGAAACATCTTTCATTTTTCTTATGAGATATAATAAACTTCCTTTGTACTTATATTAGCCATCTGTTAGAAAGTTATAGAGTGCAGAAGTGGCAAAATATACAATACTGAATATGCACGACAGTAGTTGCAAAATAGCCCAGCAGTTTACTTTGCAGGATCTGTAATTACATAAAAGGGACAAATTTATCTCTGAAAATATGGAGACCCTCTTCTTCATTCTGTCTCTTGTGAACAGAGCTCCCCCATTCAGTCTACCCTGGAGTGGCCTAGGAAGACTGCATTGGCTCAGAACAAAAGCATTTAGAAAAGCACCATACAAAGGTGTTAAAATAGTGCCTCAGGTGCAAATGTTTTTCTTGGCTGCCAGTTCAGCATTGAACACCCCCCTTCTTTTCACTGCCAATTCAGCCCCTGAGAGCTACGATGGCATGCCAGGCTCCCACATTGGATGCCTCCCCATGGCTCTCTCATCTGCCAGTTCATCCCCCGGGAGGCTACAATGATATGCCAGACCCCTTTTGGATCCTCCCTGAACCAGAGGAGCTTCTTGATAATTGCCGTGGATCTCTTTTCTTTCTTTTCTTGCTTTCTTACATTTTTTAATTTTAGAAAACAAAGTAATAGTATAGTGGGGATGCTAAAAGGAAAAGAGGGATTATTTAACATAATCATCTTTATCAAGAATAATTATACATTAGAGTGCATAAAACAAAATATTTCTCCTCAACATCCTCTTCATAATTTTTAAGACATTATAGTATACAATGGCCCTTACTTCTGTTGAGATACATTTATATGCAATGGTTTAAATTTCAGATTTCATAACTGATCTATTCCATGTTCCTCCAAGGAAAGAGGGGGAGGGAGAGAAGAGAAAAAATCATGAAGGCAAGGAGCAGCAGAGCCAAAAGGAGATGTAAAAGAAGTTTGAAGAAAGAGACAGGCTGGAAAGGTTAGGAAACTCTCCCTCATGTATGCAACTGCTCTAGGAGAAAGGCAAGTAAAAAAGGGGAAAGGACCTTTGCTCCAAAGCTGCACTCCTTAACCAGGCAGGAAGCAAACTGAGCCAGGAAAACTCCCACCTAAGAAGCAGGAAGTTGTCTTGCCTCCCTGGGCAATTGATGGGAATCACACCAAGATGTCATCCTCCTCAGAGTAAGAACAGTAATCAGCTACTTCAATTAAAAAATTCTGAACCTGTTTCTACTGTTTTCCATTATAAAATATTTCACCATAGAGATGTGCCACCAAGCCTCCATAGATGATAATCAATGGCAGTTTTCAACTGAATAGTGGAAATTCAGGTCTTGTGCAATTCTGGTCTTTTTTCCCATAAGTAGCACTGAAAGTTTACTCAGGCCGCTTCCCATCCATTCAGCCAGCTTTTAACTATGAGTTATTGACAAGAATGTTCTTCCAGTCTCTAGCACAAAGTCTCGTGCACTCAAAGGGACAAGAATTATTAAAACTTGGGTTAGGTCAGTGTCTTTTTGAATTATGACCCTTAAAGAGTCAGTTATCACCTGAGGCTACACACGAAATACACACAAAAATATTGTACTTATAAACTGATTTTAAAATATAGCTGATGTGAGTATCACTTATTTTGAGGACACAACAGGACTGGGGCCTTCAAAGTAAATGAAAGGGAGATAACAGTTATGTGGCAAGCTCTGATGAGGGCTTTTTTAGCGATCCAAGAAAATTTTCAAATCAAACAGATATCCCAGGTTACTAAATCATCACTTTTAAGTTCTGCTGTTTAAAATGTATTATAAGAAAAATGGGGTTTTCCAACATCCATTACTACTAATCTTCTCACAGTTCCCTGGAAAAGATAAATCTGGCACTGCTACTGCCCTTTCCCCACAATGTAGAGTTTTAGAGCACACTGTAATATTCAGATAATATCACAGGATGGTCCATGCAAAGCAAGAAGAGATATAAGAGTGGACGTACTACAGCCTACTTTTAAACTGCTCTCCATGGTAAGACAGGAGCAGAGCTAAAGTGCAGGTGATTCTCACAGCAAATAGGAAGGAGAAATGAGTTGTTCCCGTCTTCCTGAGTGGATAGTGGGAATCAGCTCCCAAGATGTTGTCCACCTTGCAGGAAGAAAAGCTACTCAAAATCTATTGCAGTTATGTAAAATTCTGTGGCAAATGGCTCGAGCTGGATGGCTCAAGCAAAGTCTGAAATTCAACCCCTCTAAGACGGGAGGCCATATGGCTGGGAAGGAAGGTGGTAGGACAGGAAGTGCGTTTACCCATTTCTGGCAGGGTCACAACTTAACACTGCAATCCAAGCCAGAAAATTGGGGGTGATTCTGGATACCTGCCTGACTATGGATGCTCAGGTCATGATGGGAGCCCACCGGGCGTTTCACCACCTTCGTCAAGTGATGCTACTAGAGCCCTATCTGTCATCAGAGCACCCTGCTATGGTGATCCACGCGACTGTCACCTCCAGAATGGATTTCTCTAACTTTCTCTATGTGGGCCTGCCCTTGTCTCTGACTCAGAAATTGCAGTTGGTACAAAAGGCAGCTGCTATGGTCCTCACAGGAACACCCTGGAGGGGCCACATCCAGCCAGTGCTGAGACAGCTACATTGGTTACTGGCTGTGGCCCGGATCAGGTTCAAGATTCTGGTTTTGACTTTCACGGCCCTTCAGTGCCTGGAACCCACATCTGAAGGAAGGTCTGTTGCCCCCTGCAGAGCTTTACTTTCTGCAGGTTCCAACTTATTTGTCATCCCCAGCCCCAGGGAGGTTTGCCTGGCCTCGACCAGGGCTAGGGCCTTTTCGGTCCTCACCCCAACCTGGTGGAATGAAATCCCAGAAGACCTGAGGGCCCTGTGGGAACTTTCTGTATTCCGCAGGGCCTGCAAGATAGAGTTCTTCCACCAGGTTTATGGTTGAGGCTAGGGCACAGAAGGTTGGACAGGCCCCCCTGGAAGATACTGCCACAACATTTTAAACCATCATCAGTGGCTGTAGGCTGGAAGAGTCTCCCTGGCACACCAAGAGGCAACCACATGGGCTGAAACGGGGTGGTAGTTTTGCTACCAGAAGTAAACTGATGTAACTGTTTTAATGGATGTTTTAGTGGGGAATTATTTATTATTTGTTATGTGGTGTTTATCACATAACCCGCCATGAGACACTGGTACATCCCTGCAAGTGGCGGGATATAAATCTAATAGGTAAATAAATAAATAAATAAATATAATGGTCAATGTAGAAATGGTTAAATATGTACAAAGTACTTTTATTGAATCAGAAAATTGTATGTGATACACTGCTAATTTAATACAAGGCTTTGTACCCACCCATGCATATTGGCTCAGTGCCTGAGATGATTAACAAAGTTAACAGTTCACCTGCCCCAAATTTTTATTTTTATTGTAAAACATCTACAGTTTTGATGTGTATATCCACACATAAAGGAAACCGCGCAAGATTATTTATTTCAAAATGAAGGGCTGGTGCTCTTTTGATAGCAGTATGAGTCCTCCAGAAATATGTAGAGATTGCACAGCATTACACGACTGAGTAGGATTGCAAACACACCCATGCGCGCACTTGATAGTAGTAGCTCCAGTTTGTACATTTGCAATAGCTCAAGGGGTACTACCACAATCACTGAAATTAAACTTGCCCTTTCTTATTACTAAGGATCCATATAAAACAGAAACATTTCATACAAGCATTTCCTTAACTCAAAGCCTTTTACATACAAGCATTACTTAATAGCACTACCAGGCTAATTCTACTGGAGACCAATAATGGCTCCATACACTCAAGCCCCCCCCCCCCCCCCAATACACATCAACTGTAAGCTTCCCAAACAAGGCCCCTCTCATGGGATCTACTCCTCAACTGTGAGCTGAGCAGACAGAACAAATGGTAGATAAGGATGTAATAGTGTTGCGGGAGGGGTTGTGTGAGAAGGACAGCAATCTCATGAATATTTGTAATTTGAGAAAATTATAGCTGTGAGCAAAATGCAGAACTAGGATCAGGAGAGGGGCAAAAATGCAGAGCCATTAAGGCAGCCTCTGTGGATTAACATGGTAAAAGACAAGAAATCAGGGGCTGGATTCCAAGGCCTCTAAATTATTTACTTTCCAATTCAATCAAAAACCACAAAAATAAATCCAGTATCTGAACTCAAATTAGATTTCACACACACCATGTACATATAATTTTTTAACTAGAGTAGTCTTTAGCCAACTGTGCTTATTTGAGGTCATCCCAAGAAGGAGTCACAGATTACATATAGCTCTCAGCTCAAGACAGTTCAACACATCATCAGTGACTTGCAACCTCTACTGGATAATGACAGTTCTCTTTCCCAAGCACTGGGGGGTAAACCTTTTCTTTCACACAGACAGCCTTCCAATATCAAATGTTCTCTACATAGGGCAAACAGGTCAAACCCTCCGCCAAAGGATTAATTTGACATCAAAAACCACAGAACTGAAAAAAACATAGGGGAACAACCTTCCAGGATATTCAGTAAGGGACATGAAAGTAGCTGTTTTATTACAAAGGAACTTCAAGAACAGGCTAGAAAGTGAGATTGCAGAAATGCAAGTTATTACAACACTCAAAACAATGACATACCCTGGACTCAATAAAGACATAGGTTTTTTATCTCACTATGCATGCTAACCTTGTTTAACTCATGTATTCCTCACAATCATTCCTCACAATTTATTTTATTTGGGACAGTGTGACTGTAAGGTGTAATGTAATTTTGAATTTAACTCTCTGGTCTCAGGACAAGATAGTTGCCAACACAGCTTTTCACTTGCAGAAATGTTTCACACTTGGGGAAGAGAGGGAGGGGGCAAGCAACAAATGGTAAAGTGAAAGCCGTTAATCACTAACAGACAGTTTTATTTCTCCTATGTTTTTGTGAACTATAACTGAATTTGAGGGAACTGATTGGCTGTTTTAGGATGTTTTGACACAATTTACCAAAATTAACTTTTGCTTTATATTCCCACCGTCACGATGGTCAGTTCATAGTCTGAGGAAGAGTGCTTGCACTTGAAAGCTCACGCCTTGAATAAATCTTTGTTGGTCTTAAAGGTGCTACTGGACTCTGATTTTGTTTTGAGTGTTGTTAAATTCAGGAAAAAAATTGACTTTGACACAAGAGCTTCAGACCAACTAATGGTGTACTTTTAAGATTTCATGTTAACTGTAAACATCCAGTGTTGAAAACTTCAGCGTTGAAAACAACATTGTGTTTGGTTGCAATTGTTGATTATTGATGTATATGTTTTACAGACTGTTTTATGTAAGGTTCTTTGTTATAATGTAAACTGCCCTGAGCCTCCGGGGAGGGCGGTATAGAAGTATGATTGATAAATAAATAAACAAACAAATAAATAAATAAACAAATAAATAAATAAACAAACAAACAAACATATTCCCTTCCCTTCTCAGCCTCCCCAGATCTAGCTATTCTTGTGTTCTACAATCCACAGACACAATGCACTGACTTGTTTTTTTTGTACAGGCTGAGCAACACTGCCATTTTGGCTCTTCCAATTCAGTGGTTACACAAGATTAAGAAACCACCACGTCTGGGAATCCAAGATCAGATTTGGGAATCCTCCGGCAATTTCCTTGTTAAAAACTGGCCTGCCTTACTCACTGGAGCTGGGCTCAAGGCAGAACAAGAGACAAAAAACAACAGCCCCATTTGGAGTGCACGTGCCTGTTGTCTAATCTGCTCCTTTCCAAGTCACAGCTGTCTTCATATTTCAGTTAATTTTCTAACCGTAACTGTTCCTAAGAAAACAAAAGCTCCCACCAGGGGAATCTGTAAGGTATACAGGCAGGAAGCAGTGCTGAGCCACCAATGACTAGAATAGAAACAGGAAACAAGCCCTGGATTGAGCATAGAGCGATCTGCTGCAAACACAGCCTCCTACACGAAGCAGAGGGACAGCAAGCTGCATCAGTGGCTCAGAGCAGCATGATTTATAAGGCAAGCACCGATTGGCTGCCCCTTCAGAGGGAATTGAGCACACAGCATTCTCTGCTGCTCAAGAACAGCCATGACGGACAAGTCGATGGGGGGTGGGGAATTTCCTCCTGAGCACCAGGTTAGACTCGCTCTGTTAGGAGCTAATAGGAGTACCACATGGTTAAATATCAGGCAAAACCGAAACAACAGATCTGAACTAGAAACCACAGCACTAGAGCGACTCACAAGTCTGGTCAGTGGTATTAATCAAGTTCAAACATAAAAGACACTTCAAAAATTTTCAGAAAGGATTTGAGCTCCAGGGAAACAGAAAGAAAAAACTGGACAGCCACATGCATAGCAAAAATAAAAATTCTTGTCCTCTCCCTGCAAATGAGTGAAGTTAGTCAACAGACAAGCTTTATGGGAGTATTCCTGCCAGAACAATTTGGGAGGCACTGATCCTTCAAATGCCATATGGATCTCTGGCAGAGTCTGCTCTGAGAATTTACAGCAATGCCTAGACAAATTATAATTAGTAGGCAAATCTTACTTTCCCATGAATTTACAAATTAGTAGGCCCAGTTCCATGCCATGAATAGAAGAAAGAGGAACCACAAGCACAGAAAGGAACAAATTGAGCATATATAAGGCCTATCATGCAGGGCCCATTTCAGAAGCTCCAATTACAAACTCTAAGACATATGCAGTTCCTCTCATGGCGTTTCAACTTCTGAAGACCCTTACAGCTTAACTTCTTGGGGGTTTTCTCCTTCCTACCCATCCAAAAGAATTTCTGCCCAAGACAGATAACCTAAATAACCCACATGCTTCAGAGCATGAATCAGTTTATAGGTCTAGAAAGAGCATTTCACTTATGCGAACTAGCATGCACGTGTGTGATCTTTCCCCAATCAGCCTTCACGAAAACTCTGTCCCACAGGAGGCGTTTTGAGGCTTTTCCCTGAAGAGTACAAAACATGAAATGCTTTGGAACCAACTGATTTTCTCTGGACTCAAGTTTACTATTGTTGAAATGTTTGGTACCAATCCATCGGTGGATCTGCAAAATGGGAACTAAAAAATGGAGCCAATGATCACTCAGGTATGGCAATGCTACAGCATAAGACTTACTCTTTGGGTGTCAAGAATAGCCTAGTCCAGGTTCCCTTTGCCTGGGTCTGCTCCACTGTTTAACAGAACTGTTTTTGTGTAAACATTTTGCCGTTATGGCAAGAGACAAATTTGAAAGCACTTTTTAAACTTAAAATAATCTGATGTCCCAATGCTCTTGGACAACACAAATTGTACTAATGCCACCTTCTAATTCCAGCCCCATGTTGAAACTGCTGCAGCCAAAAGTTCTGCCAGTGTGCGAATTATGCCAAAGCCAGGGACAGTTAGCAAAAAATCCAGAGAAACAGAAGCGCCAGAGACAATCACTGGTTGAATCCAGATATCTCTCATAGGGGTCACCCAACATGCTATCAAAGACATAAGCCAACATTTCAATTACACCAGATCCACAAGGACAGTCTGTCTGAATAAGCTACTCCTTGGAATCTACCCAGCAAAACAGTGGAACCAAAAGCAATTAACCCAGCCAAAAAAAAAAAAAAGCCTTCTGATATTTAGGGACAGTCAACTGAAGTTTAGAAGGAAGCACAATACCAAAAAATAATGTGCAGCACACTATGAACCCTAGCAAGGAACTTGAAAGGACCTGAGCAATGCATGGGGAAATCTCACTACTGAGAACAAAAGCACCTCAGCCTGCCAATGAGGAGGGAGGAGGAATTAGGAACTTCAGTGTCCTGCATGGTTATTTGTTCTTCCCTGTGTCTCACAGAAGCAGAATTACGCAAGCAAGCAAAGTTATGCAAATATGCCTGCTCACATAGTTTCTGCAGGCCACAGCCCTATGTACTTCACAATACTTGGAGGAGAGGAAAACGCTGTTGTATGCAGCTTTGAGTCTTGAGAAAAGCGGGGCATAAATACTAAATAAATAAATGTTGCAAACTACAGGTTGGACCGCAGGTTGGGGACCACTGTTCTAAAGGATGCCCAACAGACTTAGATTGGTGTCTTTGTGTTTGGGATAATTCAGGCCATTCCCAGTCAAGTGCTCTATGACAGAGGTAGTCAACCTGTGGTCCTCCAGATGTCCATGGACTACAATTCCCATGAGCCCCTGCCAGCGTTTGTAGTCCATGAACATCTGGAGGACCACAGGTTGACTATCCCTGCTCTATGACACCTTCATCACAGCCTCCTGAGCCCAAAGTTTGAGACGGCTCATAGGAAAAATCTGTACATATTCCCATGGAGGGGGTCAAGAAGTTACTTTGATGCCTGGAAAGGATGAATAGCAAGTTTAATTTGCTGACAACAGCATCCAAACACAGAGTCCAATAAGCAACATGGTTACACAAAATTTCTATGAGAAGCCCTTGCTGTTTTGTGATGCAGGGTTCCAGGGTGCAGACAGCACAACATATACTGCAAGAAGTAAACTAAGATACTGAGCAGATACTCCCACATCCCATTCCAACTCTGGGGAGCAATGCCACCTAAACTATACCTGGGACCACAATGTGGTATTAAGCAGTAATGGGGACAAACCCTTTACATGTTGTCATCACATTAGGAATGACTTAATACATGATAAGTAGCTTATGTTGGTACAATGGCAGCCATACTAAAACTGATCAAGCAGACTTGTATTAAGAATATACTTACATCTTATGCCTCCAACACTGAAAGAACCACCCTAGCTGTTCCACTAGCGAATAGTCCCTCAAGGTGTTGTGTGTCTATCAGCCATGTTGTGGATTTCAGCTTTCAAATTTGAGAGGTTACAAAGACTTCTCAGTACCTAAGCTCGAGTGGAGACATGATTGCTCTCTTTAAGTATTTGAAAGGTTGTCAACTTGGAGGAAGGCAAGGAATGTTTCCTGTTGGCAGCACAGGAGAGGACCCACGATAATAGTTTTAAACTACATGTAGAACGGTATCAGCTAGATAACTGGAAATTTTTCACAGTCACATTAGTTCAGTAGTGGAATTGGCTGCTTAAGGAAGCAATGAGCTTCTCCCTCACTGATCGTCTTGAAGCAGCAGCTGGACTTATCATGAATGCTTTCAGCTGATCCTACAAGGAGCAGGGAGTTGGACTAAATGGCCTGTATGGCCCCTTCCAACTCTATGACTCTATGAACAATTATTATTAGATTAGATAGACACTATTTTAACATTCTTCGCAGAAATTTGTCTTTTTAGTTCAACAGGTTTGATTAGCTTATCTGCACACACACATCACTAAACGACCTCTAACCTGCATATTGCATTGTGTAATTCTGATGTGAATGAATTTGAGGGACGGGACTGGATCCAACCTAAATTTTCTAATGGCAGAACAGAACTTGCTTTCCTTTCCCTCTCAGCAGCCGACTCATCTAATCTAATTTATAATATCTAATCCTTATCCATTATTGTTCCTCTATATATTTATGAAACAGCCTAGGGGGTGGGACGTGTCTGGCTGTCCAAGTTGGAGTAGGGCCAATCAGGGTGCTGCCAGCTTTGCCGTGATTGGCCCTGCCCCTGCAGCTCCCACCCTCCTCCCTGGACTCTAGTCTCTTTGCTCTCAGACGCCTCAGTGCCTGGAGCCAGCAGGAGGTAAAGGGAGAGTCCCTGGGCAAAGGATCGTGGTGGAGGGCTTGCTAACGAGGGCCTCTTAGCCTGCTAGGCTGGGCCTGCTGACGAGAGCATCTCGTTAAGGATTGCTAAGGAGCTGACTAGCTGACTGCTAAGGAGCTCTGTCCCGGCCCTGCTAACGAGCTGCTCAGCCCCCACCTGCCCCACTTGATCTGGCTGTGAGCTGCCACCCAAGGCCACCTTAAGCTGCCTAACTGGGGGCCAGGGGAGGAGACCCTTTCAAGGCCCATTCACGGATCCAGCCATGAGTTTTTAGATTACAACACTGCAAACTGTTACCTATCAGGATACAATGATGGTTTAAACAGTACTTGTGACAGAGTCTGCAGGCAATTTATTCAAACATAGACCTATTAATATTTGAGAATACAGAGAAAATGTGGGGTTAGCTGGATGGTTGCACTGTGAATACAGTTAAGTTCCAAATGCTACAACAAAACCAAACAGTAGACCATATGCTTTCTGGTGATTTGGTGCATCATGGTACACAGTAGCTCAGTCAACTTTTATACCTCCAGCACTAACTTCATTAGCAAATTAACAGAAAATCTGTTCAAAAGGTACATGACGGACATTAATCTCAATAAATCTGAATTTGGATGAGGGTTGGAATGATGTTAACAGGCAAACTGGCTATTATTTAGCATGATTTTAATGGTTCAGGTAGACACATTAGCTTTGAACCTATTATGTACACATAAATAAAAGGAATAGATATTTTTAAACACTCTGCTGCTGGTTTGAGCTGCTTCTAGAATTGCAAAATAAGAGCTAAATTACTGCTCATTCTTATCAGAAGATGTTTGGTCTCCTGGTTATTTGACTCAGTTTGGACTATGTCAGGTTCCTGGTCCAATATTTCTGCCATCATGTGCTTACAGCTGTTAGTGCAACAAGTATTAAATATTTGATTAATGCCATGTACAGAAGCAATTACTTAACTTTGGTTGAATAACTGGGAATGGAATGCAGAACCATAGCCTATCTCTGTGCCAAGCCCCTAATGAGTGTGACTTCCCAGCCCCTACCCCCAGCTCCTCCCCACAGCTGAACACTGCATCACCAAGACAGTTTGTTAGACACTATGCCACACCGTGTCTAACAGACTGAGGCATAAATCAGATTAGAAAGAATTATCTAAAACAGAAATTCTAGATGGGTAGCCACTAGGCTAAAGCAGCAAAAACAAGAGCCTGATGGCACTTTGCAAACTAAGGGAATTTATTCCAGCATAAGCTTTCAAAGGTCATTTCAGATGCTGTGACTCACAACATTGGAATAAATCCTGTAATTCTCCAAAATGCCACTGTACTCCTGTTTTGAAAGAAATAGCAGACAATGAACACAGTATACAGTGGCCAGTCCTCCGAAAGAACAATAATCTAGCACAGCGGTCCGCAACCTTTCCGTGGCTGCGACCACTGCCACGGGGGGGGGGGAGGCGACCCAGGACTTGCCGCACATGCGCACCTGCGTCCGGTGGGAGCGCAAATGTGCATGTGCAGCAGCACTACGCGTGCATGCACAAAACTGCCACGAATGCGCGTTTTGCGCCGCCAACATGCAGGTGGTTGCGGGTCCCCCCCCTTGAACCAAGAAGCTTGTCGGGCCGCAAGCTAATCAGCCGCTTCAGCCGCCGATTTGCTTGCGGCCTGGCAAGCTTCTCGCTGTGGGGGGAGGGGAGGGAGCTGAGGCCTTCGTGGCCTGGCACCAGGCCATGGCCCGGGGGTTGGGGACCACTGATCTAGTATCTGAAGAAGTTTGTTTCAAAACCTCTTATTTATTCATTCAGTTTATATACCACCCCTCACTATGATGACTTTAAACAGTAATCACACTTCACCTTGACTGCACGTAACACTAGCACCTGTGCAACATTTCACCAAGATGAAGACCAGAAAATAAAATTCACATAAACTCCCAGTTCCATAATCCACTTCGAGCAGTCTAACATAGCACTGTTAAATGTATATAGGTCCTTAACACAAAAGCATTCTTAAGAGTAACAGGAATAATGTTGCCTGAAATGGTACACAATCCAACAGGTCAATTATAGTAATTAGTTTACTGTTACAACATTAAAAAAATGGTCAAGTCCGTGATGCCATAACTTTGGGGGGAAATGCCCTGTCACTGAGCCTGTCACTTCCATGTGCCCACAATGCATTCCTCATATGCCATTCTGTATTACTGTAATGAAGTGACTTTAAACAGTAAAGGAAATATAACAACTAGTAAAGAAAATTTTACACTCCCATGCCAAAAGCTCTGACAAGCACCCTGGGTGCCAAGTTATATTACAGCAATACTAAACAAATGCTATTCTGGCTTGTGCATCAGATAACTTATATTAAAATCATTCATTCCAACATCCCAACTGGGAGAATGTTCCTCATTCCTTGTGTGATCAACATCTCCACCACATTTTCAAGCTTTGGCGAAAACGTCCCTATTTAGTGAAACCGGGGCACCAGCTGTCACAGTTCCCAACATTTTGCTGTTACCTTTATACAGCTTTCACTGTATTCATATTTGGCTAAGGGCTAAGTGGGCAGAGAGTGGGTGAAGCCAGTCCGGGTGAGGGGCCAATCAGAAGACACGAAGCACCTTCCGACTGGCCCCTCACCATGACAGACAGCAGTTCTAGCCAATTGGGTGAGGCACAATCTAGGCCCTCACCAGCACAGGCCAGAAAGTCTTCTAGGCCTTCACCAGGACAGGCTTTGATGCCCTCACCAAGAAAGGCCAGAAAGCCATGGGGAAGCCATGGGGAAGTGTGAGTAAAGATGGAGGCCTTCCCCTCGGGCCTAGAAGCACATCCGTGGCTTGGAAGAGGCCCAGGGTGTGCTTCTAGGCCCGAAGGGAAGGCTGCACCGACGCCAGAGGGGAGGGGGGAAGCAGGCCTAGAAGCACACGGGGGGGGGGGGGGCTTTCAAATCCCGTTCTCACGAATGGGCTTTGAATCTAAAGATAAAGTTAAAGGTATCCCCTGTGCAAGCACCGGGTCATGTCTGACCCTTGGGGTGACGCCCTCTAGTGTTTTCTTGGCAGACTCAATACGGGGTGGTTTGCCAGTGGCTTCCCCAGTCATTACCATTTACCCCCCAGCAAGCTGGGTACTCATTTTACCGACCTCGGAAGGATGGAAGGCTGAGTCAACCTTGAGCCGGCTGCTGGGATTGAACTCCCATCCTCATGGGCAAAGCTTTCAGACGGCTGCCTTACCACTCTGCGCCACAAGAGGCTCTTTGCGCCACAAGAGGCTCTTAACAAGAGTTAAGAGCACCGACGCCAGAGGGGAGGGGGGAAGCAGGCCTTCCCCTCAGGCCTAGAAGCACACGGGGGGGGGGGGGCTTTCAAATTCCGTTCTCACAAATGGGCTTTGAATCTAGTATCTGATAATAATGAGTCCTGGACCTTGTGAAGGTAACAAACAAGTGTTGGGTACAGAGGTCACATAAGTGTTTTCATACCCAGCAGAAAAAAGTTCCCCTGTAAGATAAGGTGCCCATCCATCCCGCTTCTGGTGGGACTGCCCCGCCTCCAGGCCACTTGCCCCACGACCTGCCATGTTGCTTAAATAGTCCTGCGATGGCACCCAGCCCATCGTAAGGCGAGGCGGCGCAGGGAGAGGCAGTGCAGGGAGAGGCGAGGCGGCCAGCCCTATTGAGTTGGAGCGGGGAGAGGCGGAGCCGCACAGCGGGCCAGCCCTGGCTTCGCGGAGGCAGTTTGCCGTGGGGCCTGGTATGGCCTCCACCCACCCTTTCCCAAAGCCACTAGCCAGCACGTAAACAAGCTGGGAGTGGAGGGAACAGGAGGAGAGCACCCCCGCCACAGCCACCGAGCAGGAGCAGCTGCCCCCCCCCACCACCAAAGAGCAGAAACCGCCACCCGCCACCGAGCAGGAGCCGCTGCCCCCCCCTGGTGTCCCGCCTTAGGTCCCTCACAATCTGGTCACCTTATCGTAAGATCCCCATATTTTGGGTACTACCCAAACAAGAGGGCTTGCATATACACAGGACTTATGGCAAAACTCGATGCCAGTGTCTCACCACCAGACAGAGATTGCAAGGAAACTAAAATGGCAACTTGTTGGGTTCCCTTACTACAATGAAATTCAGTTGGAACTTGGTGAACACTGCCACTGCAGGGCCTCACACTGTTCAGTGGGTCAGCAACTGGACTAAATCCCAAACCTTTGCAAAATGCTAATGTTATGATGAAGAGGTACAGAGAAAGCAGCACTTAGGGCAACAGCAAGTGCGCCCAATCACCTCTTCATTTTTAACCCCAGTGGTCAGTTCACCAGTAGCTGACTAATGACCTAGCTACAAAAAAGAGTAAAAACCAAACAATTAAAAAAACTGAAAAGGAACAAAAACAACAAAGGAAACCAGACAAAGGCTTTGTATGGTTAGCCCAAAATAAGCCAAATGGTCAGTTTTAATACAGTTGCATAGCTGTGAATAATTCAAGCCCTAGCTCAGGTGGATTTTCTGACCCTCTAGTCTAGACCAAGATCTTCCCAAAAGCAAAATGCCTTGTTCACTTGTTCAGAAAATCATTTGTTCAGAAACATTCCTTAGTTTTAACTATAGTAACAGTAATTCTGCTCACATTTTAAGCATATCTAGCTTATGCCTGCAAACCCAATTAGACAGGCCTAAATATCAACAACAGACATGACACATCTCACCGCAACTGAATGTATCAAAAATGGCTGTGGAGAGGGTGAAAGAGCACAAGCCAAAGTAAGCAGGTGACATTTTCCAAGGATGTTCACCCTGCAAAAAATGGCTTGGCAGGGAAAACAGGTGAAAACATTCCAGTGAGTTAAAGGCAGTCTAGGAGCGAGTGTGGGTGAGGCTGTGACTCTGATGGAACATTCACTTGGTAAACAGAAGTCTCAGATTCAATCCCTGACATCTCCAGTTTTTTAAACTGCTCAAGGATCAGACAGGAGACAGTGAGAAAGACCTGGGGAAGCCACTACCAGTAAGACAAAGCAAACAGTACAGACCTCATGCCTCCCAAAGGCCAGCAATGAAGCCTATAATGAAAGCTATTCACACACCAAATTCGATTTGAGTCAATCAAATGTCCATTCAAATATGATGTTGTTGTTAGTTGCGAAGTCTTGTCCGACCCATCGCGACCCCATGGACAATGATCCTCCAGGCCTTCCTGTCCTCTACCATTCAAATATAGATACACCTTAAAACACTTCTCAAAGACACTTTTCTGTGGATGGGAGCTCCTAACTGGGAGACATCTA
This sequence comes from Paroedura picta, assembly GCF_049243985.1. Lineage (NCBI taxonomy): Eukaryota > Metazoa > Chordata > Lepidosauria > Squamata > Gekkonidae > Paroedura > Paroedura picta. The sequence goes on from NC_135373.1 coordinate 46,934,209, forward strand.
GAACAGTGGTCCCCAACCCCCAGTCTACGGCCCGGTGCCGGGCAGAAAACGCCTCGGTACCGGGCTGCGGCGGCCACACTTACCCCCCCCCTGCAACAGCAAGAAGCTCGCAGCCCAGCTAACTTATCGCTGTGGGGGGGGGGCATGCTGGCGGACACAAATGCACATGCATGGTAGCTCAGCGCATGCATGTTGGCGTGGAGCTGCCATGCGTGCGTGTTTGCACCTGCCGGGGGGCGCAAACATGCATGCTCAGCAGTTCTGCGCATGCGCATTTGCACAGCACTGCCGCACATGCGTGGTGCCTGGGCCGCCGGCTCTCTCACACCCCCGGAAGCAGTCCTCAACTTGGAAAGGGTTGGGGATCGCTGATCTAGAAGACATCTTGAACAACTGATCAGGCTTTCCAACAGCCATGCTCTGATGGGCTAGGGGCAAGCAGTAATCGTTGGCAGGTTAGAAGACATGTGGTTCTGTTCCCTTCTCTAAGACTGCCAACACAACACAAATTGCTAACAGGAATATGCAGAAAGGAAGGTCAGTAGCAATTTTGTGGGTCGATGTCCTCCAACAGGTGCACTGGAAAACTGCTGAGATGTTGAGATTTTAAAATTTTGATTTATTTTAGTCTTTTAAAAGTTTGAATACCCATGTTTTATTAATGGAAATGTATATTGTATATTGCCCTGCCCTGGGAGAGTGGTATATAAATTAAATTAATAATAAATATAATAACTTTTCCAAGACTTATTTGCAAGTCTGACTCTGAATGTCTCATTATGGGGACACTCAGAAATCAGGAGGCAACACTGACCCTCCACCCCGCTATCAGACTGTTTTATCATGAATTCCACCCCCGCAAAATCAAATGTCATTTTAATAATGTACTTTTTGCCTGTGCCATCTATTGTTGGAACATGCAATTAACGTTACTTCTTATAAACTGACACTGGGAGGGGACAAGAAATATTGATTTCATGTGCAGACTAAAACTGCAACTAGAAGTTGAATTCCAGAAATGAGCAACATGGAGATAACCCATGATGCGCTTTTATACCAAAATCAAGCAACATTTCCAGCCAAATGCAGAGGCCTCAAGAGTTCTTGTAGGTCTGCAAAACAGCCTTATGCATAAGCAGCCACTGGATATGAACCTGGCTAAAACATAGGATTTCTTATCTAACCTGCATTTCTAATATTTCGTGACTGAGATTCAAACTACACAGAACTCATAACAAATGCAGTACCATTTGCTTTTCAAGATTAAATGTTAAAAAGATGGAAGAAGACTGCAAAAGGACAGATACACACACAAAAAACCTAAAAGTGGTCTCATGTTGCATTTGGGGCACCATGTCATCTTTGAGGATGCTGTGGCTCATTGTGAGAGCACCTGCTTCACATGTGGAAGATCTGCACTTCAGTCCCTGGAAAGTCTAGGGTTTTGCTGGTTTGTATTTTAAAGAAATCAGGTAGCAAGTCATGTGAAAATTCTCCAAGAACCATTGTCTGTCAGAATAGACAATACTGATCTTGACAGACCAATAATGTAAGGCACCTTCACCTGCCTTAGTAGAGGTTAAATACTTAGAAGCAAGCAGCTGCCGAGCTTGGTCAGATAAGCCAGCTGGATGGTTAATCTAGAACCCATGAAAGCACCAGAACTGCCAAAGAGGCAACATTCTTCAAGAGAAAAACAGATGGAACACATAATTCCTGATGAGCAATATTTTGAGCACTCAAACATTTTCATCTCTCCAAGCCTGTTACCTGTTTTAAAAAGCCCATCTAGCATGCTCTATAGTAAAATAGCTTTTTTGTTAATAGAGCTCTTGAACTCATTACTTAGTTCACTTTAACTTTAAAAAGGAGCAATTAATTCTGACAACCGAGAATTCAGTGGAAGTACTGGTGGAGATGGCAGCAGCTACTGAACCCAGGTGCCAGGCCCTATCACCAATCAGAACCAGAGCAATTTCTTCCATCTGTTATTTTTAAAAAAGCTAAGGAAGCCCATAAAATACAAGACGATGTGAATGAGGACGGCTTTTAAAGAATAGAGCATATCTTGAGCAGTAAAAGGGGTTAAGAGAGAATAGACTGAAGTTGATGTGACACATATATCCATGATTAAACAATTTTCGTAGCATTTCTACAGATGTGATTTGCTTCTGCAATCCCTGAAATGGAGGGCAATTGCATTTTGTACTGCTTAAAATCAGTAGGGTTCGCTACTAACAGCTGGTCCCCTTTAGAAACCTTGTAAATATATAAAAAGTGCAGGTTCCACCTTCCACTAAACTTCTTCTTTTTTAACTCATGCAGCTGCAGTTTTGGGAGGCCTCACTACTCAGAGAGCTGAGAAAACTGCTCAAGCAGCCATGAGTGGAAACAACCAATTCTAGGTCAGCAGCGCAAACTCCCTTTTGAGCCTTCTGGGGGCAATCTCTCGAGGAGAGTCTTGGCACTGGACCAAGGCACTAAAAAGCTTTCCCAAGCACACTACAAAAAGGCTGTCCTTTCAGGAACAGCAAAGAATATACATTTGAAGTCATTAACCTACTAATTATTCTCATGAAACACACACACACACACAAACACGAGTTAGCAGTAGCCATGAAGGGGTAAATGTAGATGTGATCCACAACATCCACTACTGCACACTGATGGTTCTTCAGCAATGGATGATCACCATGCAAATTCCCATAGCTTCAGCAGCTAAAACTGACATTAAAGAGAGCATTAACCAATATCTGCAAAGCAAATAAATACAATGGCCAGAACGTATTCGAGGCTCAGAGGACACTATACAATAGGATTTTTCATGCCTTCAGACACAGGGGCATTATGCATGGCAAATAGGGGTGTTATTCACATTATAGAATAGGTAGGATGGATTTCCAAACGCTTCACATTATTTTTCAACACATTCAACTCTTTCCCAGTAGGAACCCCCAAAATTGTTGACCCGTATAAATACACAAACACCCTTTCTTATTTTCTTCCAGAAACACCCAATGCCCTGTAAGCATCCCACTGTGTCTCCAATCTTTTAACCCAAGCCATTTTAAAACCAGGATGCTTGACTTACCGGCAAGCTAGATGGCCGTGATTGAAGATTCAAATTTACATCTTCTTGCCCTTTACTGGAAGCCATTGAGGCAGCAGACGATGCTTGGGACCCAAATGAGTCTTGTGAGATCTCCTGAAATATAAGAGACTAGGCCATTGAAATCAAGAGTGAAATTGTATAATTTTCATCTGAGCTTGCAGCACAGCCCACAACAACCTTGTTCCACTCAAGCCCTTCTACTGGTGGATGTAATGTCAATGGCATCAACACTACTGTTCAAGTCATGTGTACATGTATGTGTGCTGACACCACTGAAACTACATCCACCAGTTAGAGAGCAATTATGCCCCATACACAGCAGTCTTTTTATAAGCATTCCCAGGTTTTCTTAGATGATGATGAAGAAGAAGAGTTGGTTCTTATATGCCACTGTACTCTACCCCAAAGGAGTCTCAAAGTGGCTTACAATCCCCTTCCCTTTTCTCTCCCCACAACAAACACCCTGTGAGGTGGGTGAGGCTGAGAGAGCCCTGATATTACTGCTCAGTCAAAGCAGCTTTATCAGTGCTGTGGTGAGCCCAAGATCACCCAGCTGGCTGCATGTGGGGGAGCGCGGAATCAAACCCAGCTTGCCAGATTAGAGGTCCACACTCCTAATCACTACACCAAGCTGGCTCTCCATTTCCTGTTGATATCCATTTCCCATTGTTACTAGAGTTCTGCAAACAACTCAAGTGAAAGCCCAAGGGGTAAGCTACCACAGTTGAACCTGATCAAAGCACTGGATCAACAGGCAGGACTACGGGGGCAAGTGACCAACACCCCTTTAAGTAAAACACCCCTTTTAATTGAGAGGGATTAAGACTAGACAGCCTCCAGCACCCTGCCATTTTTGACAGCTTTGAAATTCGGTACATACCAAGATAGCTGGCTGCATGGCTCTTCCCACCCTATTCAATTTCTTAAGGTGTCAAATGGAGGCAACCACATCATCTAAATCTAGCTATTCCTTCTGGCACAGAGAATCCTGAGCAAGACCATTATCCTAGCACTGTACCATCAAGGAAAGGGCAGCACTATGCTTGCTCAGCTCTTGCTATACATTCTGAGATTTGAAAGCAAACAGGAAGGACTATGCACCACTCTGGCTTACAAGAGATATAGACACTGTGGAGACATGTTCTTTAATGTTTGGGCCCTATCCTGTTTTATAAATTCTCTTTTGAAGTGTTTAATGAATACTGGGCCAAGTTATATTAGCATGGTGTAGTATCTATTAATCTACACAAGAAAATCGTGCTGTCATGAGGAGGTATTTAAAAAAAACAGAGCAATCGGGAGAATTACAAAACAACCTGTAGGGAAAGCAACTGTTTACGATATAAAATTGAGAATTTGTATAAGGTTTCATAAGGTGAAGGGCTGGTGCAGAATTCTACATACTATTAAAGACAAATCTTGAAAACAAAAAAGTATGAATTTCAGGGGTCAAAAAAAAAATGTGAAACTCTGCTCCATCAGAATCCCTATAAAAATATAGAAATAGTTATAAAGTTATTAATTGAGAATTTATAATAACCATGCTCTACCAGTTGATCCAGATTTGGCTGACCCAAATTCTCCAAAGGCACTTTTTTCAGTTTTCTTTAACACAGGTTTACATTTGAAAGATGGGGCAATAATTTTCCTATTATCACTCCTCTAAGAAGCAAATTCTAGTTTTCATCCATCTTTGCATGTATATAATCCATAGTCATATGTAAATCCAGCCAAGGCAACCTGTGTGGGAATGCAGCACTCTAATCTCCTAAAATAAGGATTCTCATATATTTCTCACCATTGTACATCCTGTGGTTTTTGCAACCCCTGGCAAGCTGCAAAGGTGTATTTTTTCTTCTTCTAGAGCAGTGGTTCTCAACCTTGAGGTCCCAACCCCAAATCACCTGGCTCCTTCCGTGCGGTTGCTGCGGGGTGACGGCAGGCGAGCCATGGCAGTGGCTGCCTCCACGCTGCCTCCAGATTGTTGTGTGCCCACCGCCACTACGCTTGTGTGCCCGCTGACGCTGCAGTTGGCGTCCTGGCGTTATGGCGGTTGAGAACCATTGTTCTTAGGGGGTATCTATACATGATTACAAATTGCTTGGTACAAGATAAATAAGCCTGATCTAAATTGTATGTGTCAACTAGAAACAGTAACAGTCTTGTCATTCTTTTCAACCCCATTTTCTTGTATTAACCCCACTTTCTGTACTAGAGCAGAGAGAAGAGAGCACCTACACATTTAAGGCAGGTTGCCTCAAGGAAATCTGGTTGCACAACTGTGCTGCTTTTCCAAAAATGAAAGGGAAATTTTATTTCCGTGCTTGCCCAACAGATGACAAGGTAACATGTGAGAGAAGTCCTACCTGTGGAGGTGGGAAGCGCTGCTGAGAATATGTCGACTGCTGCTGTGACTGAGACTGAGGGTAAGATGCCGTTTGTTGAGAAAGCGCAGAGGTAACAGACTGCTGAGTTTGCTGCTGCTGGTAAGGTGACTGAGACTGCTGCTGCGAATAGGCTGGCTGACTCTGTGGATGCTGCTGGGCAGAGGATTGCTGCTGAGGATATGGAGACGGTGACTGCTGATGGGGTGGCTGTGACGGTTGCTGTGAGTATGGGGGCTGAGAGGACTGGAGCTGTGGGGGCTGAGACTGAGTTTGTTGCTGCTGATAAGAAGGCTGAGAGTGAGGGGTCTGAGATGGGGGCTGCTGAGCATATGAAGGCTGCTGCTGCTGGGGATGAGGACTCTGCTGGTTGTAATAGGGAGTCTGGGTCTGTTGCCCATATCCACTAGGTCCCTGCTGTCCATAAGGAGGAATCTATACAATGGAAGAAAAGAGGGGGAGGGGGAGAGAATCAAACTAGAGATATCAAAGTCACTGAACAAAGAACTGGAGTTCAGAAAGAAATGACTGACATCTGAGAAGCCAATGCCACTTGGATAATTTATGTCTTGTTCCACCCACCAAAACAACTACTACCCAATCATGACTTATGGAATTACGGCAACAACAAATCATGACAACACAATTCTTGGTTCGATATCAAGCGACACTACTTCCCAATACAGAGACTTTATATGCCTTTGACCATTGCTTTAAGGATTTGGCCACTTATTTCCTTTTAGCTCGCTGAAACAGCAACTGTGCTCATCTTTTAAGCACTAATTCTTTAAAAGAACCTGAAATGTAATCAGCACCGTTTTCAGGAACTGAAGTACTTGCTCCTGTTTACCTGCTGTGCATAAGACACAGTGCCCATCGCACTCTGCGTCCTGCTCTGTATTCCCATTGGGTATCGCTGAGGAGTCTGTGGCCCATATGGCTGCCCTGGATATCCATGACCTTGCTGTTGCCCTGACTGAGGTCCCTGCTGCTGTGCGTATGGGTTGTTTCCTCCATAAGGCTGAGGTCTCATCTTCCCCATCTGATCCATTGGGCTGGATGGCTAGGAAAGAAAGGGCACAATATTTGTTACAAGATCATTCCATTGCACACCAAATTACCCAAGTTTAAAAAGACTCCCTTGCTCCTCATCCACAAGAGCAAAATGTAAATGCTGTAATGGAAGAACTTTCTCTACCAAAAGAAGCTGCCAACCAGTCAAAATTGATAGTGCTATAGAAGGGCCAAACTTAAAAGATCAATTCTTTGGCACTCAAAATAGCAAGCCTTGTATCAATAGCTGAAAATTTAGGATTATAATTATTATTTCTAGTTAAATAAATAAGCATTCCTTAATTTTCATCCTCTGTAAGCCTAGGAACTCCCAAGACCCTGAAAGCAGCTGCAGCCCAAACAGAAAAAGACAGTGGACCAAAGAACAACCTAATTAAATTGCTTTTGTTGGAAAGGCCCATATCAAGTCATTCTGTATATGCAAAGCATTTTGCTTTTCTCATCTTCCCCAACTTACAATTGCTACAAGTCTCAAATAACTGCAATACTCAAGTATCCACTACTGCATTCACACTGGCTGACAGGCTCACCGCCTGTGGAGAACTCACCTGCTTCCACTCAGTTTATAGTAAGAACATTAAAATGTGCATTAAGCAGAATCAGAGACATATGTAAGAAGTTTGTACAACAGTCCAAATCTAACTAAAAACCTAATTCAAACAGGTTGGGTCCAAGATCCCATAATCAGATACTACCTATTCCTCTAAGGCTCCTGTACTGCCACTGATCTCCCCTCAAGCTGCTGCTGAGAGTCAAAGGACCCTTTGGAACAATGTATCATGCAACACACCAAGGAAGATGGGGGAAGACAAAAACACCCCCCCCCTTTGTTCTAGAACAAGAGGGCAGGGGGAGAGAATAGATGCATTTGGTCTTAAACGCCCTGCAGAAAAAATAAAAATATAGCTCACTAAATATACATGGGAGTTTATCAAAGGTTTTTAACAGAAATACTCCCATTAAATCAAGAGATTATTTGCTAGGGTTGTCTGGAGTACAATGTCCTGTGCCTTTCATAAAGGCTTAATGTGCATAAATCAGCAGGTAAAGGCTTTTGGGGCAAGGAGGTAAATAACATCCCATTAAACCTACATGACCCCCTTCAAGGATCGCTGCCTTGTTGTGGCAAGGGGGCTTGCGTAGTTCAGTGAAGCTATGAGCTATACCGTGCAGGGCCACCCAAGACGGACAGGTCATAGCTGAGAGCTCTGACAAAAGGTGATCCACTGGAGAAGGAAATGGCAAACCACTCCAGTATCTTTGCCATGAAAACTCTATGGACAGTTCCAATAGGCATAACGATATGACGCCGGAAGATGAGCCCCTCAGGTCGGAAGGTGTCCAATATGCTATTGGGGATGAGCAGACGGCTAGTACGAGTAGTGCCAGAATGAATGAAGCGACTGGGCCAAAGCCGAAAGGACGCTCAGTTGTGGAAGTAACTGGTGGCGAAAAGACAGTCCGATGCTGTAAAGATTTTTATTCCATAGGAACCTGGAACGTCAGATCCATGAATCAAGGCAAGCTGGACGTGGTCAAACAAGAAATGACAAGACTGAACATCGACATTTTAGGAATCAGTGAACTAAAATGGACAGGAATGGGTGAATTTAATTCAGATGACCATCAGGTATACTACTGTGGACAAGAATCTCGCAGAAGAAATGGAGTAGCCTTCATAATCAATAAGAGAGTAGGAAAAGCAGTCTTGGGATACAATCCCCAAAATGACAGAATGATCTCAGTTCGAATCCAAGGCAAACCATTCAACATCACAGTGATCCAGGTCTATGCCCCAACCACTGCTGCTGAAGAGGATGAAGTTGATCAGTTCTATGAAGCCCTACAACACCTTCTAGAAGCAACGCCAAAAAATGATGTGCTTATCATCATGGGGGATTGGAATGCTAAAGTAGGAAGCCAAAAGATAACCGGGATAACAGGCAAGTTTGGCCTTGGAGTACAAAATGAAGCAGGGCACAGGCTGGTAGAATTTTGTCAAGAGAATACAATGGTCATAGCAAACACTCTTTTCCAACAACCCAAGAGACGACTCTACACATGGACACCACCAGACGGTCAACACAGAAATCAGATTGCCTGAAGAACTATGGACGGAGGTTCGCAACATTGTACAAGAGGTAGCAACTAAAACCATCCCAAAGAAAAAGAAATGCAAGAAATCAAAATGGCTGTCTGAGGAAGCTTTACAAATAGCTAAGGAGAGAAGGGAAGTGAAAGACAAGGGAGAAAGAGAAAGATACACCCAACTGAATGCAGAATTCCAGAGAAAAGCTAGAAGAGATAAGAATGCCTTCTTGAATGAACAGTGCAAACAAATAGAAGAAAACAATAGAATGGGGAGGACAAGAGATCTTTTCAAGAAAATTGGAGATATGAAGAAAACGTTTCATGCAAAGTTGGGTATGATAAGGGACCAAAATGGTAGGGACCTCACAGAAGCAGAAGAGATTAAACAAAGGTGACAAAATTATACAGAACAACTATACAAGAGCGAGCTTAACATCCCTGATGACCACAGTGGGGTAGTTACTGACCTGGAGCCAGACATCCTGGAATGTGAAGTCAAATGGGCCTTAGGAAATCTGAGCAACAATAAAGCTAGTGGTGGTGACAGCATTCCAGTTGAACTATTCAAAATCTTAAAGGACGATGCAGTAAAAGTGCTACACTCAATATGCCAGCAAATTTGGAAAACTCAACAATGGCCACAGGATTGGAAAAGGTCAGTTTACATTCCAATCCCAAAGAAGGGCAATGCCAAAGAATGTTCAAACTACCGCACCATTGCACTAATTTCTCATGCTAGCAAAGTTATGCTCAAAATCCTACAAGCTAGGCTCCAGCAATATGTGGACCGAGAACTTCCAGAAGTACAGGCAGGATTTCGAAGAGGCAGAGGAACTAGAGATCAAATTGCCAACATACGCTGGATCATGGAGAAAGCTAGGGAGTACCAGAAGAATGTCTACTTCTGCTTCATTAACTATGCTAAAGCCTTTGATTGTGTGGAGCACAACAAATTGTGGCAAGTTCTTAAAGAGATGGGAATACCAGAGCATCTTATTTGTCTCTTGAGAAATTTATATGCAGGTCAAAAAGCAACAGTGAGAACTGAACATGGAATCACTGACTGGTTCAAAATTGAGAAAGGAGTTCGGCAAGGCTGTATACTGTCGCCTTGCCTATTTAACTTGTATGCAGAGCACATCATGAGAAATGCGGGATTAGAGGAGTCACAAATTGGGATCAAGATTGCAGGGAGAAATATCAACAACCTCAGATATGCAGATGATACCACTCTAATGGCAGAAAGTGAAGAGGAACTAAAGAGCCTGTTGATGCGGGTGAAGGAGGAGAGTGCAAAAGTTGGCTTGAAACTCAACATCAAGAAAACAAAGATCATGGCATCCGGCCCTCTCAATTCCTGGCAAATAGATGGGGAAGAAATGGAGATAGTGACAGATTTTATTTTCCTGGGCTCCAAGATCACTGCAGATGGGGACTGCAGCAAAGAAATTAAAAGACGCTTGCTCCTGGGGAGGAAAGCTATGGCAAATCCTAAAAAGCAGAGACATCACCCTGCCAACAAAAGTGTGTTTAGTCAAGGCTATGGTCTTACCAGTTGCAATGTATGGCTGCAAAAGTTGGACCATAAGGAAGGCCAAGCGTCAAAGAATTGAGGCTTTTGAACTCTGGTGCTGGAGAAGACTCTTGCGAGTCCCTTGGACTGCAAGGCGAACAAACAGGTCAGTCCTAGAGGAGATCAACCCTGACTGCTCTTTAGAAGGCCAGATCCTGAAGATGAAACTCAAATACTTTGGCCACCTCATGAGAAGGAAGGACTCCCTGGAGAAGAGCCTAATGCTGGGAGCGATCGAGGGCAAAAGAAGAAGGGAACGACAGAGAATGAGGTGGCTGGATGGAGTCACTGAAGCAGTAGGTGCAAACTTAAATGGACTCCGGGGAATGGTAGAGGACAGGAAGGCCTGGAGGATCATTGTCCATGGGGTCGCAATGGGTCGGACACGACTTCGCACATAACAACAAACCTACATGAAAGGGACATAGCAGTTTTTCCCCAGGTAGTTGGCAACTCTAGTTTTCAACAGCTTTTTGCTGGAAACAAATGTGAGGTGCATACGTTTGGATAATTCACAGAACTTAATTTCCAGGCTGACCAAAAGACACCCATTATTTATAAAATACCAGGGAATTCGTTATTTCCACAAAAACCCAGTCTACAAAGCATAAGGCCAGCAGCTCTGAATAACTTGGGAGCCCTGCCCATTAATTCAGCCATAAGCTGCCTCTTCCTCACATTACACCCAATCATTCATTTACATCAGCAGACCAAAATCTCCCTATTATCAAAAGTCCCACTCCTTTAAAAAAAAATCACAACTAAGTTTGAACTCCACATTTATCATTAAGTGCTAAAATGAGAAATAGCTGCCAGAGAGCAGAATGTAGTTATTGCAGATATTTTACAAGAGACAGAAGTTGTTATTGGGAAGGGGAAAGTGATACTACCTCATTTGCAAGAATGTTTCAGGATAAATAAAGAAATGCACAGTCCTTACTGCAAAGCACTGGAGCTCTTCTCTGGACTGACACAGGGGGAATCCATTCAAAAGGAATCCACATGAATAGATTGCCATGATTACACTTCAAAAGCAAAAGGCCTTCCACAGAAACATATTACAGAAGCTCCATGATCATTGAAATTAACCCCCCTGCTGACAACTTACCCATATTCACTGACAGAAGCAAATCACAGTACTACCAATTCAACAACCCCAATCCAAACAAAGTGAAAGTCCATTTTATGCCAATCTTCAAGATCAAAGTTAACCAACTGGCGCGACACCTCCCAAACAATCAGTGATCTCAACTGTCCCGATAGGTCAAAACTGGCACCTGGGTTACAGCAACAGGATTTTGTCCCATAGCAATTGAGACAAAAGGGTATTTAATTACCAAGGCAATAGTGTGTAGACACTATCGCCTATAAAATACTAGTTTACATGTAGACATGAGGAGCAGTGTTATCCCTACTGGGGAAGCACAGTGAGCTTACCAAGACTGGAGGCACAGTGCTCCCAACGCCATTTGGCAGCTCTAAATGAGCATGGGTTGTTTAAAGAACATAAACTCCTCCATGTAATCCTTCAAGCCAACCAGCATGAACATCAAACACTCTAAAGCAGCCTTCGGAAAACAGTCTTTAAATCAACCAATAGATTTATTCCGTCCTTGGAATCAGTGCTTTCACTCACAAGCTTTTTTGGGTGGGGAGAGTCACTCACCTAAGTATTTTAATCAATCTTAAGCATGGATTAGCAGTGGCATTGTAAGAGAGAAATTCTAGTACACAAGCGCTGCACAGGTCAGCCTTCAGTCCCAGAAAAACCTGCAAACTCCAAGTACAGAAGCACCCTCCTCCTCATATTATAAGGGTAGTCCCAGCCTGCATGTGTATTTTAGCCATTAAATTACCAGCAATTTGGCCAGGATTGATAGAGAAGCTCTAGGGAACCTTCCAACACCATTTTCCCCCTGGACAACAAAGCTCGCTCTGACATACCAAGAATGAAAGCAAAGAGAAGCTACTATGAAGCACTTAATATTGCCTGAGGTTATATTACATACTACATTTAACTGCAGAAGGGGGCAGAACAAGGATTTTGAAGCATTTGAAAATGGCTGCACCTTTTAAGTTAAAAACAGAATCAGGTTCCCTCGTTACATAGCAAACAAAAGCCTCCCTCATTCTTGGATCAAGAATGTAGTCTTGGCCAGTTTTGTCATCTGATTTATAACCAAAAAAAAAAATTAAAAATTTAAAAGAACCTTGCTGGCTCTTTAACAGAGAGAAGCCCTAATTGATTCCCACAGTAATTAACCTGCATTTTACCTCAGAGTGTGCTAGTTAAGGAAGTCAGCACAGCTATTTATAACTCATCTCAAATTGAGGGCAGACTGCCTAAAATCTAACACATCCCAGCTGTACTCCTGTTTGAACCAGGGCCAAGGGAATTTTTTAAAGCAATCTTGGCACTGAATGAATGACACCAACACTATGAGAGCATGAGCGGTTGTGTTGTGGTGACGTAGCAGTGGAGGTGGAATGGGAAGGGGGGCAAGCACACTGTAATCCCTCCCTGGCATGCGCTCAGTTCATAGGCCCCAACCCTACTGCCCCTGTATAGTAAAGCCAGGAACCACCCACTGAGAGCTAAACACAGGAAATATCTTTTCCTCCAAACGCCTTGAAGCACATGGCTAATCTGCATAAAGAGCAAAGCCACACCACCCCTGCCAGGAAGGTTAGCAAACATAATCTCTGACTAGGAGGGCTGGCTGCCTACAAGGACTTGGACTTGCGCCGGATAACCCAGAAAGCAGAGAGAACAGATGGGTAAGAACCCCAGCAGCAAACAGCAAAAAACGGTCGCCCACGTGACTCTCCACGTGGCCCTGAATGCCGAAAACTATTGTTTGGCGGCTGGGCGGCTGTACAAAGGCAGCAAAGGCCGCTTCCTATGCAATTTAGGGGAGGAGAAGCAGCAGCTGTTAGGGCAGCTCCATCGCTTCTGGCCCTGCTAGTGCTCACGCTTGGTCAAGAGGAGAGAGACCACTGAACCCCTGGGACCAAAAAGCCACTGAAAAGATGAAAGTGCTCACCAACAAACAAAACCCCAGAAAAACACCAGACAGATTTAATGCAGCTTGGCAAACACACAGATGCAGCTTCTATCATCAGCTGAACTCAGATGGGATCAGAGACAAATGGAAGGGAGAAATTAAATTCCTATTAAAAAAGGAAGCAGCTATTTTCTCAATATACAAATTTTAAGTACGACATTATTTTAGTTCCCCTTCCAAAAAAAAAAAAAAAAACTTTTTAAGGTTTGCTCTGCCAGATTATAAAATATTGATACAAGGAGGGATTTCATACCTAGAGCTGCTACCTACTTGCTTTTAACAGAAAGAATTTCAAGGGTTTCTGCCTCTTATCTTATAGAAGGCACTACAACTCACGCACCCAAAAGAAGAGTGAAACAAACCATTCCAACCTCTCATTCCAGATTCAGAATGGAGCATTTCAATTTAGCTGTTAGCACCCTTGCATACTAAGGTAACTCCCCCTGTCTTGCCCTCATACAATAGCAAAAGGATCTTCTATTTTCAAAATAAAACAATGGAAGAAGTATCCAAGACAAAAAAACACAAATCTCACTTGTTTCTATACCCCTGCTTACCATGCAAGCTGTTAGCATCCTCTTCAGCTGCCAATTCCTGAGGTTGGATCTAGACTAAATTGCCCATTTCCATGATTTCCCTTTCTGCTATAAACCTCATGCCATTTTGTCACAGTTCCCTATCCCTTGGGAGCAGCATTTTCATGGAGCTGCTATGGGAGGCAGAAGAATTTCATTCCAATGATGAAAAAACAGTCCAGATCCAACCCACAATATCCACAGTAATGGAAGATACCAAAACTTAACCCCATTCCACAGGTAATCTTTTATACATACAACCTAATGAAGTAAAAGTTTTCAGGAAAAGGTTTTCATGGAACTAATCAATTTTTCTATTACACTATCTAGTTAAAACCCATTTATACCCCAGCCTTTTCTTCCAAATGTGGATCCCAAGCAGTTTATTTCATTCTTCATTCTTCCATTTTACTCTCTCAACAACCCTGAGGGGAAGGTTAGATTGAGTGGGAGACTAGAGCCAAGGGCACTTGGCAAGCTTCCATGGCAAAGGAGGGATTTCACCCTGGGTCACCAAGATCTTAGACCAACCTTCTAATCCAGAGATTTCCAACCAGTGTGCTGCTGAAGACCCAAGGTGTGCCATGGAATAGGGAAGGATTTTTAATTTTTAATTTATTTTTTAAAATTCCCCTTATGTGGACAGATTGGCCCACCCCCTCCCAAAGTGGCAAATGATGGGTTGCAGCCGGGAGCTAGGCCAGTTTGGGCTGCAGCTGGGCAGGTGCTGGGCCACAGAAGGCTCCTAGTGAGCTCCAGGACTTGGGGGGTGGGAGAGGGGCCTGATGCAGTCTAGTCCCTGGACACAGCTGAGCGCTAGGCCGACCAAGGCCCTGGCAAGATCCAGGGCTTTCAGGGCTGCAGACAAAAATAACACTGTTACAATGCCAACACAATTTTGCTTTATATATATTTTATATTTGCTTTACTCCTGTGATGTGGCAGTGGGAGTAGCCTGGTCACATCTAGTAGAAGCGTCTGGATAATGTCACTTCTGGTGACATGGCAAGGCAGGGAGGAATGGCAAGCTGGCATCATTCCCAGTGTGCCTGGAACAACGAAAACTTTTTCATGGGTGCCTCCACAGTCAAAAAGTTGAAAATGGCTGCTCTAACCACCACACCACACTGGGTAAGAGAGCCACCTTGGTATAGTGGTTAAGAACAATGGCCTCTAATCTGGCGAGTCAGGTTTGATTCCCCACGTCTCCACATGCAGCCTTGGGCTCATCAGCAATTCTGTCAGATCTCTCCCTGCCTCACCTACCACACAGGGTGTCTGTTGCGGGACGAGGAGGAAACAGCTATTGTAAACTGCTTTGAGACTTCTTTGGACAGTGAAAAAGCAGGGTATAAAAGCCAACTCTTCTTCGTATTTGACATCTTGCAGAAATATATGGGAAATAATACTATTAGCATTGTGTTGGCATCAATAGCATGCATTTTAGAAGCATGAAGTTCAGCTTTCTCCAATGATCTTCCTGTCAAACCATTTTACTTGCTTACGATTGGTATGGTCAGATCATGTTCATGTTTAAACATCAACATTAGAGCACTTCTGCTATAGATCCACTGTGTTTTAACCACATTCCTCATTTCAGGAACACTCAACATAGCAGTCTGTTGCACATAATGCAGAGATTTTTTTCAAGAAAATAACAAAACCTCTTTGCCCTACATCAAATAACTTTTGAAGCTCCCCTGGTTCAAAATTGTCTTGTTGAGCACAGAAGGAACTGCTCTTATGAAAAGAGTAACCAAAAACCCTGCTGTGTTGCAAGCCCACCAACAGGCTCTCTGAATCATGACAAGTGAAAACCTTTGAATATACTTCATATGGGTAGTTTTTATCTGCATAGTTGTTCAGCAGAGAAAAGGGAGCTCTACTCTCTGCACATTTAAAAAAGCCTTCTCAGTTACTGCATTTAGACATGCATGCACATGTCTTGCAAAGAGCATAGCTGAGAAGCTTCCAAACCTTGCCCAGTACCATTTGTCTATTACACTAAGTTCAGCCATTGGAAACAGCCTATACCACAAGATGGGCAAGATTTGATTCACAATGAGATAGCAATGAAAAAAAAATCCAATCAATATTCTTTTCTATGCTGTCATTTAGGTATAGACAGCAATCACCAAAATACCTGTGTAAAGGAAAAAAGAGGATATCTATGGCTGCCTTTAAATCAGGAAATTGCCTGAACCCCTTACGCTGGCTTGCCCATTTAGCTTTTACCCCCTACCAAAATAGTCTATGTACTCACACAAAGGGTGGATCTGCAAGATCTAATATACAGGGAAAGGAGTCTTCCTCTGGCACAAGCAACATATTGTGTCAAGGGAAAGCTCCCACTGCTAGAAAGGAGCACCTCTCCTAGAGAAACAGATCACCTATTCCCTTTCACCTTTTTCTTCATCCCGTCTCTTGAACTCCTCCTGTTTAAAATTTTAGAATGTCAACTGCTTAGGTTGACCAATATTTTTGTAGTTACTCTGCAACAATGCAACAATAATATGATGTAAACTAGAAAAAAAGCCTGTTGTACTTAAAAAAAATGAGAGCCTCTTGTGGCGCAGAGTGGTAAGGCAGCTGTCTGAAAACTTTGCCCATGAGGCTGGGAGTTCAATCCCAGCAGCCGGCTCAAGGTTGACTCAGCCTTCCATCCTTCCGAGGTCGGTAAAATGAGTACCCAGCTTGCTGGGGGGTAAACGGTAATGACTGGGGAAGGCACTGGCAAACCACCCCATATTGATTCTGCCATGAAAACGCTGGAGGGCGTCACCCCAAGGGTCAGACATGACTCGGTGCTTGCACAGGGGATACCTTTACTTAAAAATACAATGGGCACTAGGCTCCCCCCTCTCCACCCCGGGCAGGCCAGCCGACCTCTGGAAAGGCCACAGTTGGCCTTCTCAGGGCAGGGAGAAATGCTGGCATTGGCTCCCTTCCCTGCACCATCCCTGGGGCAGGCCCGCTGAGACTTGGAGAGGCTTCAGCAGACCTTTTCAGTATGTATGGGGGAGGAAGAGTGCTGGCAGGGACTCCACTCCTTTCTCCCCCCCCCCCCCCCGCCCTGAAAAAAACCACTGAGGCCTCTCCAGGCCTCAGTGGGCCTGTCCAGGGCAAGGGAGCACTGACGGGGACTCCTTTCCTTTCTCTCCCCTGCCCTGAAAAGGGCCATCGGGGCCTCTTCAGGCCTCGGAGGGCCTGTCCATGGTGGAGAGAAGCGCTGGCTGGGACTCTGTTCCTCCCACCCACCCCTTCACCACTCTGGGAAACCCTGCCGAAGCCTGGCAAGGCCGCGGTTGGAGCTGCTCAGGGAGGCAGGAGTGCTGGTGAGGGCTCACCCCCCCGCCCCAGGCCCTCCGTCTTCCCTCCCAGCTCCCACTTACCAGACTGGCACTTCTTCCATATGTAAGAAGTTAGAGGAGGATGCAGCCAAGGGCAGGATATCCTTCCTGATTGGCCGTTCATTGAATGGATGGCCAATCAAGGATGGAACAGCTGGGACACCCTACCTCAGCGGTTCTGAACCACCGTAAAGCCGCGATCACAACTATTTTAGAGGTAGCGGCAGCGGCCAGGGGCACCCTAGTCGGGCACTCGGGATGTGGGCAGACACCAGCAGAAGCCCCGCAGGAGGACTCAGGTGGCAGAAGCGCCTACTTGGGCACGCTCACCATCAACAAACAGAACCTGCTGGTGCACTTCAAGAGCAGCCTTGGCAGCCCCATGCCACCCAAGCCCCCCAGCGCTGTCGCAGAGTCCTCCGCGTCTCACGCTGCCGTCTACTCGTGCCCAGAGCCCCGCTGCACAGAGACCTTCTCCCAGCAAGCTGCTGCTGCACCACCTGTTGTATGCCCGCCTCTGCCATCACCCACCGATCTGGCGATCCCAAGGAAGGGGCCAGGTGACCCCAATTTGGGTCTTGACCCGAAGGTTGAAAACCACTGCCCTACCTGATTGGTGGTTAGGCAATGAGTCCCAACTCCCCCCAGCACCCCCTTACCGTTTTATTTAAATGTTCAGATCAGATATACTTGCTTGGGAGGGAATGTTGCCTGAACAGGAAAATGTTGCCTATTTACCTGAGGTAAGCCATACCAGTCATAGTTCATCAGATTTGTTATGCAAAGCCCCATCCACAGAAAACTTTTTCACAAATGGATAGGCTTTTCTCCAAAACTAGAGGCTCTCTAGAAGGTATACGAAGCCATTACAACATCTCAAGCCACCACCTACCACCTCATTTTCTAGAAGCAGTAGTAGAAGCAGCAAAGGTGGTGCTTTAAAAAAAAAAACATTCAAGTGATGTTTGTCATTGCCTGCCACTGCATAGGAGAATTAATAAAGCTGTATGATTAGTTACTGAAGAGAAGCCCCCCCCCCCCCGGCTGCTCAGTGAAAGAGCGCCAGCTTTCCCCAAAGAAGGTCCCACTTTAATCTCTGCCTTTTTCACATCCCAGGAGATCTGCTGCCAGTCTGAGTAGACAATAAAGACACTTGTTTATTTTATTATGGGATTTATATTCCACCCTGTCTTCAGAAACTCATTAATAGATCAAGGGTGTGATTCAGTATAAGGCAACCTCTTGTGCTTATGCAGGGGTTTACAGGATCCCAAGGTGTTCCAGATATAGAATAGGGGTGGGGCTCTCTCTGTAAAGCACTATACAGTCCACAACTTAACATTAAAGAAGTCTTATTTGTACTGTTTTAAACCAATTAAATCTGCATAATAAAACAATTGCTCTGAAGTACTCCCTGTTTTATATTGCTGAACGATTCCTTCCTTCTGGACTGGAAACGATTAATACCTTTTCTAAGATGGCAATTTTCACTAATGGTTTTTGTTAAGTTACAAAATATGATGTAAGCATTTTGTTTTTAAATGGCTGCCCAACTGCTTTTGAAGTAATCTGATTTTTAAATAGTGATCCTAATTAATCTGACAGACTAAATACTTGTGCAGAAGGACACTTTTCTTCATGGTTAATGTAAGCTTCTAGAGAAACAAAGATCACAACAGATGCCTCTATTCGATGATAAACTATTGCACAAGTTAGTACCAGAAGAAACACCATACCAGAATATTTGACTGAACAAATCATTCTTTTCTAGTGATAGTATAATGTTATCCTATATACCACAATAGTTGCAATTGCTCCTTTCATCTCTCATCCTTGCTTCCAAAATGCAAGTGTACACTACCTATGGGATAAAGTAGTAGGCTTACCAGCTTACACCTTAACCCAGTTCAGGGAGTCTGTTCATAGAATGTGCAAACTTCTTTGTCTCTTTCTTCTCCAGCTAAAGTTGAATTCTAACCAGATGTTAAAGGAGGAAATTCAACACAAGACATCAGTTCAATCTACTCTTTCTGCCTCAGCAAATTAAGCCATAAACTTACCAGTTACATGACATCATGTTTTCCAAGTTCACTTATCTCAAACTCAAAATTCTGAAAGCTTCCAATCATGCCTATACGAACAATGCAATCATTCCAGAACTTTAATGAACCCTCAGATACCAAACTAAGTCCCTCAAGACCTTTGGGTCAGGAAAGGAAGTAGAGAAACGACTCGTCATAAAACTGAAATTACCAAAAGGTAAAGGTGGGGGGAGGGGAGCTTAGTACAGCTTTTTTTTTAAGGTAACAAAGAAGCATCAATTATTTGGAGAGTGACATTGCATCAGGATTTCAGAGTCATGTTAAGGAAACAGAAAAAAAATGCATGGATTGAAAAATGGTAAGTTATGGTTGACTGCACCTATTTCCTGCAGAGGCACTCAGCACAACAGCAGGAGCAGAGATGTTGCTGAAGGGATGTAAACCAGTGGTGGATGCGTTTGTAGAATGATTACATCAAGGGTTAGAGCCTAGAAAAGCTAGAGGCAGCCAATTTGGGGGGAGGGGGAGTGGGCAGTGGCAGAGGAAATTGGGTCTAAAGGAGAATATTTTAAGGGAGCCACGAAGAGGTTACAAAAACAACGTGATCTCAAGACAGAAGATCTACAGCATGCAGGTTAGTTAATAAATTCCTACAGAAGATGAGATCACACTTGCCAGCATCAATAGGTAAGGAGACAATCCAAAAAGAGGTAGGTAGGCAGGACAGAGAGGTTGTCACAGCTTAGATACTGAAGTCTTCAAGAGGCAAAGTGGGAATATTTCAGACCAAATAACCAATACAAAGATTGAGAGGGTAAATATGAGAGAAGCAGCAGTCAGAAAAGGTTTCAAGCTAGCAGGATTTGGCCAATGCAAACATGCTTACCACAGTAATCTGCATGAGACCATGTAGACAGAAAAAGGCCCTGAAAGAGCAAAGAGCCAACAGAAGAGCTAGTGTGAGGAAACTGGT
This sequence comes from Paroedura picta, assembly GCF_049243985.1. Classification (NCBI taxonomy): domain Eukaryota; kingdom Metazoa; phylum Chordata; class Lepidosauria; order Squamata; family Gekkonidae; genus Paroedura; species Paroedura picta. Next base: position 46,954,448 of record NC_135373.1, read on the forward strand.
ACATTCACCTTACTAGTCGCTGTTTGCTTTGAATGTATCTATCTTGGTAGAAGGGTAAAATAGTAAACAAACAAAATACTTCATAGGCGAGGCCATTCCATGGGGGAAATTCAGACAAATACTAGCTGGGAAAAAGGATGGGTAGTAGCCATAGAGAACAACAGGGAATGGAGCTTGTTTCTGTATGCAAGCCACCTTAAGGGCTACTTCTTTCATTGTACAGAAGAAACTGAGCAAGGGACTAGCCTACCTGGCAGCTCAGAGGCAACAGCAGCTACTGCTCTTTCTCCATCTTCTAGTAACAATTGTTCTTTATACATCAATGTTTTAAACAGCAATTGAAAATCACATATCCTGCTTAGTGTTTGTCAGTGTCAAGTGTGCCTTGAATAGTCAAGCAGGGTTATGTGATGCATACTAGCCTAAGCCCTACAATTTGCATGTTACCTGGACACTAGTGGCAACTCACAATTGGCCTATGATGGTCAGGTTGCTATCCAGCTCAGACCAAATCAGACTGTACCAATAGCCCTTGAAGAAGAAGGGCATGAACAACCCAATGTATACTACTTTTGGAAAGCCCCACACAAACAGTCTCTTGCAATGACACAAAGGACTAGGAATTTTGTGTACTTTTGAAATGGCACAGTATAGCAGGAGCTTGTCTGTGCCTACTTGTTTACACCAGACATCTACATATTAGTTCAGGTGGACTGCTTATAAAAGCAGTGTTAGCAATGCCAAGAGTTGTTCAGCAAGTTAGGGAGGAAACAAGCAAAAAAGAAGAGAGATAGATCCTGGATGCAGATCAGCAGATACTGAAATTCATTTGCCCGTGCCAGAGGGAGAGGAGGAACAACATACGGAACAAAAACCTTTCAGTGATTTAAGAACAAGTATAGCAAGAAGCCATAACACTATCAGGCATGGCCAATTTTACTTTTACAGGGTTGTCAAGTCTTAAAAGACAGCTTCTCCCACTGATTTGCAATCACAGTAAATGGTACTTATCAACAACATTTTTAAAGGATAGCATGCATTGTCAAACAAAGGCAACTTCTTCAGGTAGCTGTTGCGCCAGAGAGCTTTTGCCGTAATTTTGTGGATAGTAATCTAAGATTTAAGTGCTTCAACATTTATTAGTTGGGTATTCTTTGCAACAGCCACACAAGGTATGTCAATTTCCCATAGGAACAGCAGGAGATGAGCTAGGGCCACAGACCTCCCATTGAGTTCAAGCCTATGGTGCAAATTTAAACTAAGGCCTCTAATTCATAACTTTCTCAATTGCCACCATAAGCAGTTGCAATGTGGATATGAATTCAATATAGGATATTTTAATGCAGAAGTTTAAAATGTAACTGTATTAACCTCTTATTGTGTTAATCTTCTGAGGTGTTTGAACATGTATCATTTACAATCTTTGTACTGACTGGCAGGATGGAAAATAGAAACTTAAAAGATAAATTGTCAAATTCTGGTCACATGCTCCTCAAGAATGAACAATGCCATATAGCCAACTACATAGTTCCTCCAGTGGACCACCATTTGCAGAAGAGCAGGACAGTAAGTTCTGCCAATTCCCCTGGAAACCACTGACCTCCAGAACCAACATTTCAGAGGCCTGTGGCCTGCAGCAGCTGGGGGAAATGGAAGAGTCCTGCTCCAGAGTCCAGGCTAGATATATGCCTGTGGACATGGAATGCTAATTGTTACATTTTTCTAGGAATTCAAATTCACATTTCTTTCTTTTATTCTCAGTTAAATAGTGAATAAAGTGTGATTTCATGACATCCACACAGACACACACACATTCAAGGCCCGTTATAATTTATTTATTGTATACTTCCATTTCTAGTCCACCCCTTCCCGCAAGCTGGCTCAGAGAAGCTCACCACATGTATTAACACTGAAGTCATAAAACATTTTAAAATTTAGCATTTTGCCGTTCCACAACCACCACTATGTCTTGCTGGCCATTCTGTTTCCATGGTGGGATGTTTTCCAAAAGTCTAGGGAAGGAGACCTGTGTAGAGAGAGGAGCATGCAGAGGGGAGGTGGAAAGAGGCCCAAAGCTTACACAAAACTATGCCAGTGCATTTAAAAAAATCAATTGCATTTTTCTGCTTTAGCCATATGCAACAAGTCACTAGACAAAGCAGCCAAAAACTTGTACCTTCACCCTCACCTTCTCCACAGAACTCGGATAATGCAATTAGCATTGTGTGCTCTGGTGCTCACTGAAGTCCGAAGCAGCCAGAGCCACAGCACAGAAAGAGGAGGGGAGCCAACTGGCACACCGGCGGCAGCACTGCCCTCCCCTCTGCGCCACTGGCCGCTTCGGGCTTCAGTGATCGCCGAAGCGGCCAAAGCATGCCAGAGCGCAAAACCCTAAATGCAATCCAGGAGCTTCAGGTTTAGACGTATCTTTCAAATAAAATTTTCTTTTAAGCCGAAAGTGACAAGAACTAAGTGATGAAATATACTAATAAAATTGGCACAACAAAAATAGTTTTCTTGTAGTAACCAATGAATATTAACTGGCCCTGCCAGAGGAGGCGTGATCTCATTTGTCTTATTATGACAGTGCCACTGATGTTGTCATTATCATACCTATGGGGAGAAAACAGCCTATCAAAATCATTCAATTTTCACTGCAGTAGGGTTTGAGAGTTTAGTTCACCATCACTTTGTTCATCAAGATGCACTGGCTCAGAGGAAATAAGGATTTGGACTAGGGCTGCAGTTATGTTGTCATCTGAGTGATCATACAAGGAACTCACTCCCTGACTTTTTAGAAGTGGCCTTACGGGCTGGTTGTGAAGACAGACACTGGTCAAACATGGCTCATGCCACAATGGATAGCCCTTTAACATAGTGAGGCATGACCCAAACACTATATTGTTACATACCACCATCTAGCCAGCACCAAGAGGCGAATGGAAGTATCTGCCATATTAACTGTTTCAAAAGCACCACCATTAGAAAGTAAGGCCCTATTTCTGGTTTAGTTCCTGTTCTAGGAAAAGACAAGTCTTTTAACAGGCCACTGTTAAACTTGGCATTCGTGTTTAATCATTTACATCAAGTTAATAAACACCCATTTTCCTTTTAAAGCCACTCAGAGTGCATGTTCTCAAATCTATCTGAACTAAAATTCAACCATCATTCATGAACTAGTACGCAAAGTATGGAGATATGAACATCGCAGAGCAAGTGGCTGAGACTTTCCAACATGCAATGCGAGCAAGTAAAGAAAGCAGAGAGTTCCTCAAACAGCATTTTAATGTATGTTTCATGCGTGTTTATGAGTTGGGCTCTGCTTTTCAGACTGAAAGGCTTCATGCATGCTAGTACATGGATTGATCAGGATGCTGCAGGGTAGAAAATTTTCCACAGTATTTTCCAATATTCTATTCTTCTATGGAAAATTTTCCACCTCATGCATATAAATATAGTCTGTTTAGCTGTGTGTGTCAGGGCTGTTGTGCAGCAAAAAAATCATGATAAAGGAACACGGACAAGCCCCAATGATAGTAAATAGTCCAAGCTTGTACACAATGTACCTGACTGCTTATTGATAATATTAAATTCTTAACATTTAAATTATTTAAATTAGAATATTCTCCAGAAAATTTTCCAATTCAGGTTTTTCCAGAAAATCCTTCTCACTGCTGACTAGAAGAAGAATTGGTTCTTATCTGCCACTTTTCTCTACCAGGAGTCTCAAAGCAGCTTACAATTGCCTTCCCTTTCCTCTCCGTGTAACAGACACCCTGTGAGGTAGATGAGGCTGAGAGGGCCTGATATTACTGCTCATGCAGAATAGCTTTATCAGTGCTGTCGCAAGCCCAATGTCACCCAACTGGCTGCATGTGGGGGAATAAAATTCAGCTTGCCAGATTAGAAGTCTGCACTCCTAACCACTACACTGGCTAGGGAGTATCTTCTAACAGCAATACCCAGAACCACCTCAAAGTAGGCTACATGCTACAAGTAGGCAACATGCTACAACACACACCCCTTCATGTTTCATGTTGCATTCTGCAACAGACCTTGCAAGACATCCTTCTCCAACTCAATCAGGAGTAAGCAAATATTTTTTTTCAAGTTAAATATTATAAATATGGCACATCTTATATTACTACAGGTTGGATACTGGGGCCAGACACTCTGATCTAGCTTTCAGCTCTTCCCCCAGAAACTCTACTAAGCCTATGATCTTCTTTTTGTTTTATAAATCCTGCCCTTACTCTGTAAATTTCTCCACTCGTCGTTAGTTAGGATACTTACTTCCTAACTGATTCAGTAGCAGAGCACCTGTTTTGTGAGAAGGTCCAAGGTTCAATCTTTGGCATCTCCAGTTCCAAAGATTAAGCAGTAAGGCTGCAGTAAGACCTCAGTATCTAAGACCCTGGAGAACTGCTGCCAGCCTAACAGACAATACTGAACTTGGTAGATAAAATGGTCTGACTCAGCAGAAAGCTTAACCTGTTTGAATAAGCAGTTTTGTTCAGAATTTATGACGTGTGAAGAGACTCAACAAAATTCCATGTTTTGCAATAAAATACATGTTGTGTAATTTCCAAATTGCGAGTATAGCCTGACAAATCAGGAAGAATGCTTAGGCAATGTATCTTTCTTTGGAGAGGGGGTTAAAATATTGTTTTGTATGGATTCAAGAAAGGATACTTTCCTAGAAAGTACAGCATCTATACTTAATTGTATGTTGTTATTTAGCAGTATCTAGCAATTAATATGCATTCTTCTTTAAGAAATAAGTGTGAAAATGGGTAACTCTTCATAAATCATTGTTCTCTCTTGACAGTTTAAATCATATGGCTTCAGAGACATTCCACCCTGACAGAGAAGTTACAAGGGTTAAACCTCAGTCAGCTTTCACTGTGTGGAAAGTCTGAAGCACTTTCTTTATTTTTCCAAGATAGGGTTTACTCCTTGGTGGCCCTACAGAATGTACTCAGCTTAATTATTCATTCCTTCCAATCCATGAACCTAAGAGAGTCAATGTTAAAAGCCCCTTAAAAGAGGCAACGGGTACAAAGTAAAGGTTGAAGAACCCTGAGCCAAGAGAAAAGGCAAAATATAAATAAAATTTTAATACATAAAGAAATGTAATAAATTGTATTGCCAAACATAATATATGTCAGATTAGGATGAAAGACCTAGGTTACCTTAGCGGGTAACCTTGGGGAAGTCACATTCTCTCAACAACCTACCTCACATGGTTGCTATGAGAATAAAATGAAAGAAGGGAGAATGCTGTAAGTCAGTGGTCCCCAACCTTTCTGAGGCTGGGGACCGGCAGGGCATCGGGCCGCACCTGCGCGGACCACGGCCGCGCTGCGGACCACGCCCGTGGGCCACGCCCGCGCATCGGGCCGTGCCCGCACGGGCCACGCATGCGTGATGCGTGACCTGGCCCTGATTCCCTCTCCCTGCCCTCCCGCAGTAAGAAGCTTCCCGGGCCGCAAGCTTGCGGCCTGGGAAGTTTTTTACTGCGGGGGGGGGCGGGGAGAGGGAGCCGCGGCCCGGCGCCATGGCCCACAGGTTGGGGACCACTGCTGTAAATCACTTTGGGTTCCCATTTAGAAGAAAAGCATAAATGAAATCTATGTCTCTAATAGGGACATGTGGCCCCAATCTGTGGACACTGATGCTGAACAGATTTTTCTGCAAGCTTGGTTTCCAGAAAAACCTGAAGAAACTTGTTTTAAAAATTGGGGTTCAAACTCTATCCAAATTACCACAGTGGCCACAGCAGGGGCCAGGAGAGGCTTTGGGCCTGGGTTTGGAAGCAGAGGATGCCAGAAACTGACCCAGGTTTAAAAGTGGCTCCCAGGCACTGTTGCTGGGCTTGAGGTGGGTGCTGGAGCCTGGAGTCACACCAGGCTCAGCAACAGCCGGGGGGGGGGGGGATACTTAACAAAGGGGGAATCAGGCAAGGACTGCAGGAGTCTCTCCCCTGCCCCAATGAGCCAGAATGAATGATCTGGATGTCCTCACTGCTCCCCACTAAGCAAGCAAGCCTGCTTGCACACTAAGCTTTAAGGAGGAACTGGGGGGGGGCTTATTGTCACCCAAGCCAGTAACCCCCCTTGCCTTATCAGCAATCAAGGGAACTGTGCAGCAAGGGTATGCAAGTCCTTGCTCCCTGCCCCCACTAGCAGCCAGAAAGTCATGAGGGGCAGTGAGGTACAGCAGTCCTCACCCCACACACCCTGGAAATGAGGGAGCTAGTAGATAGTGGCAGTGATTGGGGCGGGGGGCTCAGAGATGCAGGGGTAACAGTAGCAAGGGAAAGGACTCCCCCCCCCAAAAAAAGTATCATTCATCTCCCAAATTGTAAACAGTATAATCATCAAGAAGCAATATAGTTGGAAACCCCCAAGAAATGAGCTGAGGTACCACTGAATTTGGTGAACATCTCACCCAAAGATGCATTTGTACAAAGTAGCAAGAATCAAACCAAGTTTCAGCATGTGAACACTAATTATGATCACCTGAAATGAGCCTCAAATTCTGGTGCCCCCTTCTCTCTCTTACCTACTATGATTCCTTCTTGGTACCTGCTACCATCCAAAATTTATTCCATGGCTGTCATTCCCAGTACTGGTCTGAATGCAAATCCTAGCTTGCCTAATTTGGATATAATCATAAAACATCATTTGCTAAGGACTAAGGAAGGGAGAAGAGATACCAGGCTTGTTCATGCAATTCCAAACCATGGTTGGCACTGGAAGTGAACTGAGCCAAAGGCAACGGACTCTGGCTCAATATAGCATTGACTCTACAGACCACTAGCAAACAACTTTTGTACTTAATTAGGCTTAACAATTATTTTAATTCTTTTAGAGATATAAAGACGTTACACCTAGTACTGAAACACTAACCTACTTTTATTGGGTAATTCTAAATAATTTTAAATTTTAGTGAACATTTTCTAAGCATTAGATTTAGGAACTCTGATTTATTTCCAAAAAGTTGTTTCATTAGGTATACTGAACTGCAGGTTCTTTGTATGAGAAACAGCATACTGCCTCACGTGGATGTGAGAAGATGAAAGCACATTTTAAATTCACTGTGGGAGGGCAGGTTCATACATTGGGTTATACCTTTTAGTATATTTCTAGAAAAGGCAGGGGCATTTGGTTCTTCTCTAGAAGCAGAGGTTTTTTGCCAAAGTTACATTGCTAAACTGCTGAATAATGCCAAGACCTGCAAGTTCAGGACTCCAGGTGCACAGAGAAATATGAAACCCTCCTCAAACCATACCTAATTATATCACATGGGCAGATCACTATACTGTTCTGTAACAAGCAATTCATTAATCCTAAGAGAAGTAGTTCTTCCTGTTTCAGTCTTGTTGGTGCTTATTCTTCCCTCAGCTTGCCTCACAAGGCAAGTTTGGACACTCTTTCTTTAAACACACAGCAAACAAAGACAGAAGCAACTGCTGCATTAGAGAGGTGGAAGAATGACCTTGTAAATCAAGGTACAGAAAAACTAGAAACCAAAGACTTAAGGTCTTGTTCTTAGCTATTGTATAGACTCAAACTATCACGTCACTAAAACTTGAGGTTTCCAGTGTTCGTTTAAGCAGTATACTAGGTGTTCGGGCATTTATTTTTAACTAACAGGTAATCCAAAATGAGCCTCACAGGCAGAGAACTATAAACTAAATCTGATGACTTAACTTTCTGAAAGAATGCATACATTTTCCAACTTTACACCTGGTTCAACAGCATGGATGGAAAACTGGCGAGTGAGAATGCGGCAGCTAAGTCTGCCAAAATATCTAAGGTTGCTTTACCACTGCCCAGCACCCATGAACAAACAAGGAACTTAAAAGGTCACTTTCTTGCTTGTCACATCTACCTGTTTCTGGATGATGACATACAACTGTATCGTGAGTGAAAGCCAGTTGCTGTGTTAGTGAGTTGCAGCATTTCTGAACTGCTGCTCTACTTGTAACAATTTATACAAATGGGCTGATGAGTTTTTTAGATAAGTTTTAGATAAGTTTTTTATCTAAGTAAACTTCATGTTACATTAGCTGCTACTGTTTCCAATGCAGATTTTAAAGGGAGAAAGAGAAAAGTTTTACCCTCCTGCCCTAACCAGTGGTATCTATTATCCCTTTGTCATTTTCATAGCCACAATTTCCTCCCAATATACACGCACTTGGAGACGCCCTCTAAAGCACAGCATAAACAAAACCCCGCCCCATCAAGTCATGCTTCCTTCCTTACACTGAATCAACCATAACTTTCTCTTTCCCACCATCTCATTTTACTACATCAGGCCAAAGTGCAGGAGCACACACATTGATTCAGAATGCAATTTCTCAAGGACCCTGTACAGTTTATCCTCAGAATCTGGTGGTGGGTTGCCCTTTGTTATTGCTAGAAGACCCTGATGAGCAGAATAAACCCACTAATTCTTTTAAGTTTTTGTTTGTTAATCGCCATCAAAGTATCATGTAACAATGGATTTCCTAGAAAGAGGACCCATTCTATTCTATAGATAAAGACACTGTTCTTAACATTATGGCAAATATTATGGTTTGAAACTTTCCAGTCATTGTACTTTTCCATTTTCTAATATTTATGTGTTGCGGATGTGGACCTTGGGATTCTGTGCTAAGATAATTGAGGTTTGAATTCATGATGCATTGGAAGTTCTGTGTTTTCATCCAGTTTGTTAGGAATTCCCAACCTATTTTCATGTAAACAATTTTTATGGTTCAGTGACTATTTACAAGCTGGTTTTGTTACATAGATCTTAAAAACTGTCTGCTATTTGTTTTAAGCAGGAAAACTTGCAGCTCCATCTCACTCCAACCAGAAAATACAACAGTAAAGACAATATATTGTCTCAGAATAGATGCAAGGTTTCCTAATTGTAGCTAGGAATCCCTCCACCTGCACAAAAATCCCCCACCTTCCTCATATTTTCTGTGCCAGCCATAGTGTATACACAGAGTAGTATTTGCACTGGTGTTGACTAACCATGGCTCAAGACAGAATTTAAAGCAAACTCTAGTGAAAAATGGGATGGACAACATTGCAGACTCTAGGCTGCACTGGTGAGCTCCAAAAGGGAACCATGGTTAGACGATCAAGAATGTTAAGCTTGTATTAGTCACTGACTATCTGAACAAACACACTTTGCCAAGCATTCAGAAGTACAGCATTGAGAAGATTCATATCCTTGAGTAAAAATAATGTGAGTTTTAGGAGTGAAAAGGGGCAGGAAGCTCACACCTTGCTTTTTTGTTGATTAGTATCCTCATAGCCAACAAATCTCTAACAGTTGCCTCTTCAGCTTGAGGACTGTGTGCTAAAGCTCTAAAATCAGTCTAACTGAAAAAAAAGAGTACCTTAAACATTTCAGAGGGCTTTCCTCCTTTTATCCACTACATATAAAAGCTTCTGATGCCAGGGAGATCTCTCCCTGCAGGGCACAATTTGTGAATGAACTGTTTCAGTATAACACTGAACATTACACATAAAAAGGGGGAAAGATGAGCTGACAGTGAAAGAGGCTGATTAGTTCCAAAACTGGCAAGAGATTCTGACCAGAAATGGTTCATAAAGTAACAATGTGACTTACTCTGTAGGATATAACTCAACTAAAAGCCTTGGGATGTCATTAGTATAAAAACAACTGTACGTAAAAAGCCAAAACCAGAGATGCTCAGCCATTCCCAGTGGCAAATTCGGCACCTCCAAGACAGTAACTGAGCCTTCCTTGCCTTTAAAAACATAATGTTTTAATTCAGGGTGAGCAACATGGCACCTGCAGACTTGCATGCATATCAAGAAGCCAGACAATTAGAAAAATAAAAACAAACCCAGGAGTGCCTGATTCCCATAGCTGCTAAAGGCATACTAAGGGCCTTATTTTTTCAGCAGTAGTGTTTCCCCATCTTGATGCACTAATCCAAGGAATGACCTCTGAGACACAGAAGCACCTGATGGCTTTGAGGACATTAGAGATCTCTTGACCTTAACATATCTCCCAACCAGTCATCAATAGGAGCTAATATATGGGAAACCCCTCTGGGGAAGGCTTCTTTGAGGAACTTAGGGTCAAAAAGCTTGCTATATTTTTCACAGGGCAAGCTCCAACCTCATATGCACAAAGGGTTGGCTTAGACAAAAGTTTCATCTGACATTGTGAAGTTCTCTGTACACTCCACCTCTCCCTTGATCGATGGTAGAAAGTGCTATCAACTTGGGTGCTGACTTATGGCAACTTCATAGGATTTTCAAGGCAAGAAACAAACAAGAGGTGGTTTGCCATTGCCTGGCCCAGTACTTCTTTGGTGGTCACCCATCTGAGGGCTAAGCAGGGCAGATCCCACTGCAAAGACCTGATGAGATCAGGCAAGCCAGGCCCATATACATCAGCCCCCTCTAATGCTTCTAATTAAGTCCAAACTATACACTGCCACTACTTGCTAACTACCATTTGTGCTTCACTTCAAACTATGGCTTGAATCCAGGTATGCATAGGAAATACAAACCATACTTTGCAGTTTAAGACTGTAGTTTGCCTCTGTTTGCATGCTGAACAATGCATACCTCGTTGATTTTTATTTAATTAATTTATTTGAGAATTTCTATACACTCCCTTGTGACTAAGCTCAGAGTGGTTTACAGCCATTTTTTAAACAGTGCATATAGCCAGGTATAGCAGTAAAAATGTGAAAACATTAAAATGATTAAAATTTTATTTCTACTTAAAACCACTAGCCCTATGGGGACGGGGGGGGGGAAGGGGGGTAGAGGGAGGTAAGATCTTCAGTCAGTTTTTCCATTGCCTTCAATGTTAAGCTGGGCGGAAGAGCTCCATTTCACAGACCCTGAGGAACTCTGTGAGTTCCAATAGGGCCCTGATCTCTCCCAGGAGCTCATTCCACCAAGTGGAAGCCAGGTTGAGGCCAAGCATACTTTTCTTTGGGGCCAGGAAACCCAAGCAGTTGGTATTAGCTGATTGAAGAACTCTCAGAATTCAGATAACCATTCCTCAGATATGCAGGGTCCAGAATCTTGAATTTGATCTAGAATTCAACTGGCCATTCTGAACATGCAATGGGAAGAACAAGGAAAATTGGAATGTCATACTCACCTAGTTTGGCATTTCCACCAGAATCAGAATGTTACTTCAGTTTGAGAAGCTCTACTCTACAGAGCAGATTATTTGCATAATGCTATGGATGGGGAAGTAAAAATCCAATATCAAAGTTAGGGATTTTAAAAAACTCTAATATTTTATGACACAGTTTGTGATTCCAAGGTATTACAGCAGATTGGTATCTAAAAAACAAATACCTAGCACTAATATAACTCAATACCTGTATTTTTAAACACCTCCATGGTTCACTTACTATTTCAGTTATAAGTTAAGTCTCAACTTCGCATGTCAGGATGAAAAAATATCTCACAAGAACATAGCTAAGTGGAAGCCTGCCAAAAGATGAATGTTTAAGTAAGGCTTAAAATGGTTAAATGAAAATCCAAAGCTTGCTTCAGAAGATCAACTAACCTTCTTCCACATAGTAAAATAAATTAAGCAAAAAAGGGGTTTTATACAAGAACTGTAACATTCACAAATCAACCTTACAAAATCTTTCCCATTTTCCCTAGAAGCGTCAGAGTCTATGCTAACCACTCAAAATTGATCAGGAGCTCTCTAGATTTCCACTCTATACTTCAAGACAGAAAATCTGTTCTCTTTACTCACTTTGATGTTTCCAGGTCAGAAGTGCCATATTATGCAGAAAGTCTGTATCTATCCTAGCAGCAGCCACACATTCATAGCCATAGGAATGCAATATTATGAAGACAATCATTCTGTAATGATTTTTTAATTTTATTTTACTCCATACAGGTTATATTTTCAGAGTTCTCTTGGCTGCTTTAAATACGTTGTGACATTCTACCTGAGGTGCTGAGCAACAGATAACAGAAATAGTTAAGTATTGCAAAGACATCTACACAACTGAGACCTATCTCACTTTGCTGAAAGCTGGGATTTGGTCACACTACAGAGGTGAACTACAGAGACTTCTGGATCAGTTATAGCAAGGGACATGGAGCCATGCAATATAAACAAAGATTTTATGTATTTTATTTTTACTTTTTCATGCCTATACACTACCCCCAAAACATACCTGTACTATAGTCCCAAAAAGACCAATACTCAATCCAAAATTTGTACTGCTGAGAAATTTTTCTATGTCCACTCCACCCTCCTGTGTTCACCTTTTGCCTTGAGAACCCTAAGGGGTAGCAATAAAAAGGCTGCAACATGATGGCACTTCCCACCAGCAAGGCATCAGGAAACTCCCTACTAACTCCAGACAGAACTAAAAGGAACTTAAAAGATGGTGCTTGCCTCACTCAGTGAGGCCAACTCATGCATCAATAAGCAGTTTGATTGCACAACAATTATTTTTGTTTATGCACTGTAACAATTCCAGATGTTAATGCATTACCCCTATACATGCATCCTTGCAAAGCTCTAACCAATTCTAATCACGAACTGGACACAAATGCTAAAAACGAACCAGAATGTATCTGATGTAAGATATACACACACCTAAAATAGTGGATGCTGGTTCAAATCTCTCATCTGGCCATGGTATTCAGCAGGTATCCTTGGGCCTAACTGACCTCACAGGGCTGTTGTAAGGATACATGGGGTAGGGGTAGCCATGCATGTCACACTCAACTCTTGAAGAAATAAAATGTAGTACGTATAGGCAATGCATACAGTCTATTCCTTGCCAACATCAAGGGCCTCTTCACGTGTTTCATTTTCTTAAGAGTATAGATGTTTTCTGTGCACTTTTAAAAATTCTAAAAGCGTGATTGTAAACTCTGCATCCATGTACGGTTGCAGCAGCCCCCTTGCCTAGTACATATTCAACAGCAAACCTTGCTCTGCTGATCCATAATGTGTGAAATAACTCAATCTCACAACTAATACCCATGTTAAGACATTTGGTGAGATTTTAAAATCCTGCTTCAGTTCAAGAGCAGCTACTCAACATATAGAAATAGAAATTCAAAAGATTATATGAATGGCATAAGAATAAAAATAGCTGAAGTAGCTGAAGCTATCACTAAGTAAAGAACACAAGGGAGTCAGGCTTTTTTAAAAAGTGCAATGCTTAAACTCTACAAATCACAATGTAAGATCTCATCATTCAACGTCAAAGCTAAAAACTGTAGGAGTCCAGCAGGGGAATGAGACCACAGATGACCATCTCTTATCTGCTTAAGTAAGCCCACTGCACAGAAAGAACCAATAAGCAACTTACTACATGTAAGTTCCTTATTTAAGTTTAAAAAAAATATCCAAAGCCATTTTCACAAATGCAATACACTTAAGATGCTAGTTATAAATGAGTTTATATATTTCCAGCATACAAATACCAACTATTCTCATACTCTTTATTCTTGAGCCCAAATTGGTACAGCAATCCAAACTCCTACTTTAAAAACAAAAATCCCAGTCTTCCCCCTTGTCAAGAACATCAAAAAGGAGGTGCTCAGGCTATAATAGTTTGAAGGAGGCACAACCGTTGTAATTCACTATTTGATTCTGCAACTTATTAAGTGTTTAAGACAACTTCTGAAAAGGATGAAGTCCTGAAGCACACAGATAAATCCTTATGGACCCACAAACTCTCTGGGGAAATCACATAATGGGGAAAAAACAAGCAACAAATTTGTTGCTTCGGTCCCGCAGAATCTATTCCAGGCTGAATAGGAATCAACAAGCAAATGGGGGGGGGGGGGACTACAAAAAGATACAAACAAAATGCCATCGCCTTCCTCTTTGTTTCAGACATAATACAATGAGGGCAGCCTGTCTGTGGATCTGCTTCTGCTGAGCCTCCTCAAGGTCACAGCCAATTTCAGCTGTGGAATAAAAAAAAAGCAAAAAGTGGCAGTGATGCTCTAGGTTATGGCTGGTAGAAAAAGCAGAGTGTAAAAGTTTATGAGCTCATCAGGATTGTTGTACCATTACATCAGAGGCAATTATAAATGGCCAAGAGCAGGAGATGGGGAGCCAATCAGATCACAGATAGGATGTCAACCTAAGACCAACTGTCTCCTGGCTTTGACAGAAGGATTTTACCTCCATAATTCAAATCCCAAACCAAAGCAATCTGCACTTACTACTCCAATCACTGAACTGTTTACCAGCACTTCCCAGCAGAAGCTCAAGACATCAGGACTGGCAGAAAAAGGCCAGCTAAGAAAATGGCTACAGCTTGCCTGGGCAAGGGGAAAGATGTCAGCGAGGGTCACTTGCCCTCTCCTTAGCCCCTGAAAGCGCCATGGGGACCTGCCTGTGACCCACAAGTCAAGAAGGAAAGCTGTGTGAGGGGGGAGGAAAGAGTGGGGCATACCAGAGCTTCAAACAGCAGCAATCTTGCCTAAGCACACCCTCTTTTTTCCCTCCCCCAGCCCAGCAACATAGAGCTATTTTTGCCACCCCAACCAGAGTGGCAAGCCTTGTCCCCCCACCCCACCCCAGGACCCTCTTTGAGGAGCACAGTGAAGAAAGAACAGGGAAAAGAGAAGGAAAGGAGAAGGGAATCTCGCCGAAACAGCTCACACAAAAGGCTGGGAAGAGAGGAAGAGACGGCAGAGAGGCAGCCATTTTAGAGAAAGACAAGAGAGGAACGAGAAAGGGAGAGACAATGGCAGCTCCCCAGTAATGTGGGCCTGGAGAAAGGCAGCCCAGGCAGAAAAGCCCGGCCACGCCAGGGGAGACCCTCTCCCCCCACCCCTCTCCCCAGCCGCCCACCTGCCCCATGTGCGCCGCTCCCCCCAATCCTTTTCTTTTTTAAAAAACAAAAACTTATGCTTACCTGCTGGCTTCTGGCGAGCGGTTGTCCCCCTCCAGCGCCGCTGCTACCCGGGCTCATAGGCGCGTGGTGGCTCCTTTGTTGGCCTCCTCCTCCGGCGGCGGCTGCCACCCAGCCCTGCCCGGCGGTGGCGCCGCTGTACTGCGAGGCAATGTCCGCGGCGGCTGCCGCCGGGGCCTTGCTTGCGGCTCCCCCGCTGCCGTCTTGGGGCCCACTCCCGTAGTCCGCCCCGGGGTAGGCTTGGTACCCCCGGGCCGAGCTCGGGGAGGTGAGGAGCTGGTTGAGAGTGGGGGTCGAGGTGGGCTGCGGGGTAGCGCCTCCGCCCGGCCCGCCGCCGCCGCCCCCGGCCGCCGAAGGCCCCATGGCCCCGAAACGTTGCTGCTGCTGCTGGAAAGCCGCCGACGGAGGCTTGGGCCCGGCTTGAGCGGGGCTCTGCGCGTTCCCCCGAGGCGAGCTGAGGGCGTAGGCCTGAGGGGGAGGCGGATAGGCGCCCGCGCTGCGCCCGGCCGCCGGGTAGTAGGAGTTGTACTGGTGGTTGGCGAAGCCGTGCTCCGTCGCCGCCGGGCCGGTCGCGGGGCCGCCGTGCGAGTTCTGAGGAGGGGCCCCGGCGGGCCCCGGGTACGGCTGCTCCAGGCTCCCACTCTGCAGCGCTGCCATGCCAGGGCTTTGTTGTCCGCCATGTTGGTGGAAGGCAACGGCCGCCGCAGCTTGGGCGCCCCGGCCATAAGCCTGCCCGAAGCCGTACGCCGGCGGTGCCAAGGCAGCCGGGTGAGGAGTGGGGATGGGCGGCTGCTGAGGCGGCGGCGGCGGTGGCTGCTGCTGCTGCTGAGGCGTCCCCACCCCGTCGCTGCTGTTGCTCCCACCGCCGGGCGGCTCCGGCAGGTTATTGTTCAGCGAAGAGGCGCCGCCGCCGCCAGGCCTGGGACCGGGGTTCCCGTTGGAGCTCTTCAGGTCGGCCTCGGCCCCCGCGCCCCCGCCATTGCTCTCGGCCCCGTCCTGCAGCTCCTTGCCCGGGGGACCATCGCTTTCCGACGGCGGCGGCGGCGGCTGCTGCTGCTTCTCCGCCGCCGCCGCCTCGCCCCCAGTCTCCTCCGACGAACAATCCCGCGGCGGCTCGGCTTTCTTCAGGTCCGACGGAGCCGGGGCGCCCAGGCTACTGGCGGCCGCGGCGGGGGCCACCTGAGCGGCCATGATCCCCCCTCCCCACCCGGCCAGCCCCCCTCCTCCTCCTTCCTCCGCCTTGCCCGATCTACTCCCTGCCTGGCCGGCCGGCCGGCACAAGGCCTCACCGCTCTCCTCCTCCTCCTCCTCCTCCTCTGGGCGTCCTCTCCCCGGCTCAGGCGGCGGCCTCCTGGCTGCAACGGCGTCTCATTCCTCCCGCGGCCACCAGGCCGAAGAAGCGGGCGGACGGGCAGAGGGGCGCGGAAAGAGAGCTGGGACGGCCGCGCGCGGGGCCTGGCCCCACTCTTTTGCCTGCCTCTCTCGCTCAGTTACAGCCGGCGAAGAAAGGGGGGAGGAGGAGGAGGAGGAGAGGGAGAGGGGCAGGACGGGGCTCTCCCGGTGTGGGAGAGGAAGGAAGGGGGGAGAGAGAGAAGGGGGAGGGGGGCGCGGCGGGCGGCGGAGAGACGGACGGGGCCCCCCCTCTTCCGTCCTCCGAGCCGGAGAGGCGAGACTTGAGCGAGGGGAGCCGGGCGGCGTCGGCGGCAGTTTGTGACTCTGGTCCGCCGAGTCCTGCTCACTCCGACACGAGGCTCAGCACTGCCATTTTACCCAGCGCCGCGGCAAGCTTCCAAACCCGGACTGGAACATGCGCCCGGATCGGGAGCCCTTCTCCTGCTTCCCTCCTCCCTCCCTCATAAAAGGAGGAGCTGCCAGGCCCCTTTGGACGCTTTCAAAACTGAAGCGACTAGCTGAGAGACAGGCAGAGGACGCTCGCAAAACCCGACACGGAGCCCGCGGAGAACGGCTGGGCTGCTAAGCCTCTCTGGAAGACCCACAAAAGGAAGCTTCTTGGGCTGGTAAACGAGGCGCAGCCGAGAAAGAGCTGTTCGCGCCACAAGGCCGACGGCCCATCCCATGCTTGTCCCAAGGCACAGAAGGAGTTCTGGTCCCTAGTTGGGGCCAAAACTCCTGCCTGACAAAACAAGAATCCAGTGGCACCTTGGAGACTAACAACATTTATTGTGGTGCAAGTTGTTGTCTGTTAGAGCTCACTCCCCCAGCTGTGCTTAATGTCATGTTGGACACCCTTTTTGTTTCTACAGACCAAGGCAGTTACTCCCTGGGAATGATCAACCTTGAGGAAAGGGCACTCAAGCAGCACAATCCTGTGTAGAATGATTGGATCATTCCAATCTTGTAAACTAAGCAGCATTGGGGCCCTGGTCAGTATCTGGAAGGAAGACCACCAAAAAATGCCAAGTGTCATGGTAGGCAATGGCAAACCACCTCTGAATATCTTTTGCCTTGAAAAACCCAATCAGTTGCCATAAATCAGCTGTGACTTGAGACAAAGAAAGAAGGATGTATGACCTTAACCTGGAGGACCCAAGTTAGCACATCTGGTCAGGTCTCTGAAGTTATACAGGCTTGGCCCTGGTTCATAATTGGATGGAGGGATGCCAGCCTCCAAATAGGACCTGGGGATCTCCTGGATTTACAACTCATATTCCAATGACAGAGATAGGGTCCCATGAAGAAAATGGATGCTTTGGAGGGTGGACTCTATGACACAGTCACCCCAGTGAGGTCCCTATCATCCTCAGGCTCCATTCCCAAATCTCCATGAGTTTCCCACCCTGGATCTGGCAACCCTACCTCCATTCCCCTCTGGTGACCAGGACGGACCTGGCAATCCTATTTGAAAGGGAGACAATTTTGGAAGTCCTGGGTTGCCCCACAGAGACAGGCAATGGCAAATAATCTGTCTCTTGCCTTGAAAACCCCGTGGGGTCACCCTGTGGCTGCAACTTGACAGCACTTTCTACCAACAAGTTATGGGAACATATAAAGTGCCCAGGGCAGATGGACTCCATATTATGTTAAGTGTATGTAGCAAAGCATTACCAAAAATTTAGTAGAAAATGTAATCTTTTTTTGTACTTAGAGGCCCCAGGTAATCTGAGATCCTAAACTGTAGTTTACTTACTTGTGTATAAATCCACTTTTGGAGTTACCCTCCTTGCTTAGATCAATGGTCCATCTAGTCTAGCACCCTGTTTGACACAGCATGACACACTTGCCCTGAGGGCCAACCAATAGAGATATAGAGACTTACTGCCAATTGAGGAGCATTGTTTTCAATGGGCTTAAGGTGGAGTAACTCTGCACAGGATTGCATTGATAAACTTCCAGGAAAGAAGCATACAGCAGAGCACATGAAGACCTCAGATTATTAGCACCAAAAGGCCATTATATAATGGTTATGTTTGTGGCTCTGCCGAGGACCAAGCTTGAGGCCCAAGGCAGGATTGAAGCAGGCAGTGTAATTGACCAATGCGCTGCTAGATCCCCTCTGCAGGATCCTCAGTTTAAACTGAAACTGATCAATGGCGTGCACTGGTAGGAAGATCTATTGTTTGCTATTGTATATAAATTGGAGTTTCTCGGTTCAGTTTTGCCTCTTGTAGCATCATGCTGAGATCCTAATAAAGAGCTGATTTAACTCCC
Organism: Paroedura picta; assembly: GCF_049243985.1. Classification (NCBI taxonomy): domain Eukaryota; kingdom Metazoa; phylum Chordata; class Lepidosauria; order Squamata; family Gekkonidae; genus Paroedura; species Paroedura picta. The sequence goes on from NC_135373.1 coordinate 46,973,028, forward strand.
AGTAATCCTGACTTCCTCCAAACCCACAGGTTTAACAAAAAAAAATGGATGTAGACCACTTGGATGCTTTTAATTTAATAAAGCAATTATAGTCAAATGATTCTTAAAATAATGACCACCTCTACAATTCTAAGCATGCTTTTAGTATACATTTCACTCCAGGACAGAGTAGAATATACTTACGGTTGTGCTATAAGAAAGACGTTACAGCACATGGATGACCCCACTTACCTTATTCCATTAGTGATTCTGTGACATGTCAAATATAACAATTCAAGGAGTAAACCAACTCCCATTCTGTTACTTACAATGACTTAGCCCATTGGGAGAAGTAACCTCAAAAGTTTGTTTTTTTCATCTTTAATTTCTTTCTTGCAATTCTTCCTTATCAGCATCATGTGTGAGTGTATCTTCCATGTGGGCCAGGCTGATGTCCAGACTGGCAATGCCAGTTGGGAGGTCTACTGTCTTGAACATGGCATGGTGGAGGAGATGACTCCTTCAACACATTCATTAGTGAGACAGGTGCTAGTAAGTATGTCCTCAGTGATTCGTGAAGTGCACACTGGAACCTACCACCAGCTCTTCCATCCTGAACAGCTTATTGCTGGCAAGGAAAATGCTGCTAACAACTATGCCCAGGGCCACTACACCATTGGTAAAGATATCATTTACTTGGTTCTGGATAGGAGCAGGAAGCTGGATGATCAATAAACAGGTCTCCAGGGCTTCCTGGTCTTCCACAGCTTTGGTGGTGGCACTGGCTCTGGCTTTCCTTCTTTGCAGATGCAGCAGTTGTCCACTCACTATGGCAAGAAGTCCGAGCTGGAGTTCTCCATCTACCCAGCTCCTCAGGTCTCCACCACTGTCACTGAGTCCTACAATTCCATCCTGACCACCCACACAATATTCTGACTGAGACTTCATGGTAAACAGTGAGGCCATCTATGACATCTGCTGCAGGACCCTTGACATCAAATGCCCCACATATACCAACTTCAACCACCTGATTAGCAAAATCATCTCTCACTGTGATTTGAAGGTACCCTGAATGTAAATCTGACAGAATTCCAGACCAATTTTGTGTCTTATCCTGACATTCATTTCCTTCCAGCCACCTATGCCCCAGTCATCTCTGCTGAGAGAACTTATCACAAACAGCTCTCTGCAGCAGAAATCACTAACGGTTGCTTTGAGCCAGCCAACCAGATGGTGAAATGCAACCCTTGCCACAGTAAATACATGGCCTGTTGCCTGTTGTACTGAAGTGATGTTCCCAAATATGTCAGTGCTGCTATTTCCACCATCAAGATCAAGTACATCATCCAGTTTGTAGACTGGTGCCCGACTAGCTTCAAAGTTAATATCAACTACCAGACTCCCACATTTTTCTTTGGGGTGACCCGGCCATACTAACTGCATGCTGAGCAACAGCATGGCCATCACTGAGGCCTGGGCTCCCCTGGACCACAAGTTTGAATTGATATATGCCAAGTGTGCCTTTGTCCACTGGTACATAGGGGAACGGATGGAGGAAGGAGAATTCTCAGAAGCTCAAAAGGACATTCCTGCAAACGGAGCTCTACCGCTAGATCTATGGTTGAGGCGAGCATGGCAAGGAAGATCTGATGGGCCCCCCCCCAGCGATAAGAGCGTAGCAGTTGCAATGTGATCTGTGCTCCCTCCTCCCACTTCTATATTAGATTTTTGAGGGCCTAGCAGGTTAGTGACCACCATGGTTTTTAACTATTTTAGGAGTCGTTTTTTAGGAATCTGTCTTAATGTATTTCCAGAGGGGTTTTAATGGGGTTTGGACTGTTGTAACCCTCCACTAGCCTATAATGAGAATGGCGGGCAATAAGTCAAATAAATAAATATATATATATATATATATATATATATATATATATATATATATATATATATATATATATATATATATATATATATATATATATATATACACACACACACACACACACACTTCCTGGCCACAGTACTCAGATAATATCATTTTGTAATGGTTGAATTGATCAACTGCATACCAGGTGCATTTTGAGCGCTCTCACATACACATGTTCAATGGTGTATGCTCACCTGCCCTTTTTAATACTTTACCCCCTTTCAAGGATCTAGTGCCAGATTTAAGTGACCCCTACCAGAGATATTTTCCACTGCATGGTTTTAGGACTGGACCTTGCACTCTTCATAAGGCAAAGGACTTATTCAAAGCAACTGTATGAGAATTTTGAGCCTCCATTATAAGGCTGAGCTGTGCCATATGGATATTTGAAGGTATGTTTCATTTATAAATATATGGAATGTATAGATTCTCCGGTTTGAATTTATGGAACTTTTGCATTGCAGAACCCGATTAATTTTTGAAAGAATGGAAGTGTACTCATCTGAAGCATTATTTAGGTACTAGCTTTAAAGCCTGTTCCTAAGAACGGGCCTTGAAAGAGCCCCCTCCCCTGGCTTCTGGCCAGGCAGCTTAAGTTGGCTTTGGGCTGCAGCTCGCAGATGGATCAAGTGGGGCGGGCGGGGGCTGGGCAGCTCGTTATCAGAGCCGGAACAGAGCTCCTTAGCAAGCAGTCAGCAGGCCCAGCCTAGCAGGCCTCGTTAGGAGGCCCTCCACCATGACCCTTTGCCTAGGGCCTCTCCCCTTACCTGGTGCTGGCTCCAGGCATTGAGGTGCATCTGAGAGCAAAGAGGCTAGAGTTCAGGGATGGAGGGTGGGAGCTGCAGGGGCAGGGCCAATCAGGGCAAAGCTGACTGCACCCTGATTGGCCCTATTCTAACTTGGACAGCCGGACACATCCCACCCCTTAGGCTGTTTCATAAATATATAGAGGAACAACAATGGACAAGGATGTGAGACTACTTCTCTCTAATATTCTTGAAATGACCTGTTATGCATGTATTATAAATTGGGAAAATTGTATTTTTAGAAGATTTGTCAATGATGAAAAAGAATTGACTATTGAAAATTAGAGTAAAGCACTGGACCTCATTCTGACGAAGCCCTAATGTTTATTTATTTACATAAAGAGAGACGTTTTCAATACTGAGACTTTGTAAAGTTCTTTATTTAGACAGCCGTCCTCCTTCCTTTCTCTTCTTCCAATTTGTGGGTTTGACTGGTATTCTTCCCCCAACCTCCAGGTGGCACCTTGGAATCTCCCACTATTATATCTGATATATGACAAACAAGATCAGTTCCCCTGGAGAAAATGGCAGCTTTGGATGGCAGACTCTATGGCATTATATCTTGCTGATATGAGGTTCCTTCCTGGCCACCCCTGGCTCCACCCCCAAGTCTCCATGTATTTCCAAACCCAAAGCTGGCTACCCTAACTTCAGTTCAAGAAGTGATAGGTCCATGTCAAGGATTTTTAGTTAGAGTTTTGTTTCCTTCCACCAGGACTGAATTGTGTAGGCACAAAATTTAACTGTAGAGAGACTTGAGGCTTGTCGCCCATGAGAAGCTCTTTAGTCTAATTTGTTTCTATTTGGTGTAAACTCCCTTCCAAAAGGGGGTTAATTAGCTTGTTATAAGCTGTAGTGTACAGAGGGGAATGAAAAAGATATGTTCCATTGTTTCTACCTCCATTAATGGACACGTACACAATCTCTCTGAGACTGGCCTCCATAATCAAAACTAACTGGTCTTCATACTGAACACCTTCTGAGCCATCTTTGGTCTTCCCATTCAAGAAATGGCTTCACAGTCTCCACAAATTCTCCACATTTTGCACCCACCACCATTTCAGTAGTTACAAATCCCTTAATCCAAGCCCAGTTTGGGTCCAGGAGATAGGCAACTCATAGTCTTCCTGCCAAACAACAGTACACCAGAATATTTTGGTCGATGCATGGGGTTGATTCTTCACCAAAAGCATAGAGACCCCCTGATGCATGGGCAATGCTCCTGAGGTTAACTGTGCTTTCAGAGCATCCAGGTAAATACAACCCATGACTCCCTCTTATGTTTGTAAGCACATCTCATTTGCATAAGTAAATATTGTGTATTTTGTGGCTTTGGGGCCAAAAATATCACCAATGCTTTAAACCCCCCAGGATACAAAAGTTCTGTTTTGGTATTCAGTGGACTGTATCAAACCATATTTTGTTTAATCTTCACCAATTCTCCTGTTTATTATAGCTCCCATTCCAAGTGGTTTTTGTTTACACAGATCCCATGATCCCAAATATAGCCTTTGGGGGGATGTCAAAGGAGATCCCTGCTTCTGTCACCAGCAAAAAAAAAACCCTGGATGGATCAAACTCAGTATATACTATCATGTAATTAAATTTTACACTGATTTAAAATTTTGCATAATTCGCCCAAGAGTTGTGAGCTAAATCAGGGATGGCCACAGCTAGTACTTAGATGGCAGATAACCAAGGAAAACTCAGGTTGGTACATGAAGAAAGGCAATGGTGAGCTTCCTCTGCTGATCTTTTGCCTGGCATGCCCTATGGAAAGAATCACCATTAAGAAAAAGAGCTGGGTATTTTTGTAACCTACTTTTTACTACCTGAAGGAGTCTCAAAGCAGCTTACAATCGCCCATCCTTCCTCTCCCCACAACAGACACCATGTGAGGTACATGGGGCTGAGAGAGCTCCGAGAGAACCATGACTGGCCCAAGATCACTCAAAGTGGCCTTCCCTTCCTCTCCTTACAACAGACATCCTGTGAGGGAGGTGAGGCTGCTAGAGTTCTGAAAGAACTGTGAATGGTCCAAGGTCATCCAATAGGTGCATGTGGAGGAGTGGAGAATCAAACCCAGTTCCCCAGATTAGAGGCCCCTGCTTTCAACCACTACCCCAAGCTGGCTGCAAGGATAACAACAACTACTACTTCATCTTCTTCTCCTTTAGCATTCAGGAAACAGTATGAACAACTAATTTTTAAATAATACCTGGCATTTTTACATATTATTGGGGCATTTCTCTTACTGGGAAATTTCCTGGCCAGTGCTCTGGAAGGCCCCCAGAAAACAGAAGCAAGTGGGGTCAAGCACCAGTAACTGTGCCAGTGCTGCAGAGGCTAATTGGCTTGGGCCCTTCGGCAGCACCATTGACTGTTATTAGTTCATTTGACGCCAGCCATTTTGCAATAATAGACAATGGGTGAGACCATTGTTATAGCTGCAGGAGCTGGTCAGGTCAGGTGAGTCTGTGGCTCAGTGGGAAAACATCTGCTTTGTTTGTGGAAAGTCCTAAATTCAATCCCTAGCATCTCTGGTTAAAAAGGACCAGGCAGTAGGTGATGTGCCTGAGTCTCTGGAGAGCCACCACCCATCAGAGTAGACAATACTGACTTTGATGGACCAAGGGTCTAATCCATTCTAAGGCAGCTTCATATAATCACTCCTGAGCCATGTTGCCTTCCCAGTCTTACCCCAACATATCATCTTTTTATCTGAAAAAGTGTGCATATACACAAAAGCTTATACCCAGAATAAAACTTAACTGACCTTAAAGGTGCCACTGGACTCAAACTTCATTCTGCTCCTTCAGACCAGCAGGGCTACCCACTTGACTATATTATTTTTTTGTAATCCCTACCAAAAATGCTTTCAGATACCGCCATTATTAGCCCCATACTGCAGATAAGGAGGACTGGGCCTTGAAGAAAGAGCAGTTTGCCAAAGGCCACCTAACAATTTCATGGCAGATCCAAGACCCCAACTGGAGACTTTCAGCTTTAGCAGCACAATTACTTTACTGCTGGTATAGCATACCACTTCTCAGCATGCAAATGCTGCCAATTCCAAACAATTTACCTGAATCTGATTTTTTACAAGTTCAGAATGTTAAATGCGAACAGTAAGCAGTGAATGACAATAGTCATCTAAATGGGATTGTCAGCATTCGTTTGGGTATGTCTAAAGAGGGGGAGGCTGTATATGTGGATGTATGCACACACATAATTGGGGTAGCATTCACAAATCAATCTGAGTTGGTTAACATGACTATTAACACATCAGACATCCAGACATAATTATATTCATTACACATATCTGAACTCTCCATCAGAGCAAATGTTTGTCAATAAAAAATACTTACTAAAATATACAATAAGCACAACAACAAAACTGGGAACCACAGGTAGAATTCAAGATACAAATATAGCCCCAAACGAACTTGCTTAAATAATTGGTAAAAAACCGCCCAAGAAAGAAGGGCGGTTTTTGTACCCCGCTTTTTACTACCCCAAAGAGTCTCAAAGTGTCGTACAATTACCCTCCCTTCCTCTCCCCACAACAGACACCATGTGAGGTAGATGAGGCTGAAAGAACTGGAACTGGATCAAGGTCACCCAGCTGGCTAAGTGTGGAGGAATATTGGAGAATCAAACACAACTCTCCAGATTAGAGAATACTGCTCTTAACCAAGAAAGCCTCAATCTCCTTCCTGAGCCATAAAAAGAATAACAAACAGTAGATTTTAATGGGGTTGATCCCACAACAGAAAAAGCTTGGCTTCTTGAAGCAACAGAACACACCAGTCGTATTGAATGTGGACCACCATTGGGTGCAATGCGCTTAATGCAATCTGTGCTCCGGATCCAACGCTTTGGAATGCCACTCACAAGCATAAGAACCCTGCTGTATCAGATCAATGGTCCATCTAATTCAGCATCCTTTGTCACATAGACTGTTTACACACTGGAGGTTTCATGCCAGGCTGCAGGCTGGAGTTTTAGTCGTGGCAGGTTGCCCCACCTCTTCCTGCACCCACATGGGGGAGCATTTGGCCCGGTGCACTTCATCCACCCCCTATTTGTGCTCCTGCATGGGAGTTAGGGCAGTGAAGTTCCCAGTGCATAAATGGTCATAGTGGCTAAAGCCTTACTGATGTCACCTCCTTGCACTTCCTAGTATTCAGAGACTGTCTGTGGAAATTCCCTTTAAGCACTTTGGTTAGTAGCCATTGATGGTCCATGAATTTTGACAAATCTGTCTTTTTGCATTTGTCACACCATCAAAGTCAGGCCAACAGCTCCTCAAGAGTCTCTTCATGTAGGCCTCTTGCTAGAGAGGGGAAGGTATTAACACCCTAGATCAGCCTTTCTCAGCATTTTTTACTGTTGAAAAAACCTCTGAAACATTCCTCAGGCTTTGAGAAACCCCAGAAGTGGCAGGGTCATGCAGAATATGGTTGGGAAGCATAGCTGTGTACACACCCATCCCAGCCTCTCCCATTACCACCCCCTCCAGGCCCATCACTGGCCTTGGGGAGGGTTTTTTTTTTTACATGATCATATATGGTTATATCACTCAATAAATATTTGACAGATTTAAAATACATTTTAAAAAATGAATTACCAACTCTCGCCCATTCAATAATCCCTTCCAAGGCCATCAAGAAAGGCTGCCCTAGATCTTCCTCCTCTCTTTCTACTAACCTCACTTGTAGCTAGTTAGTTGGCAGCAAGTCTTGCATTTCTTCCCAGGCCTGAGTCCCTGGCTCTTAGGAGAGAGACTCATGCCCACTCCTTTCTCCTCCAGCTATCCTGAGGGCTGCCTCACCTCCCTGGGTTGATTGACAGTAGCTATTGCCAATCAAGTATGATTGGGCCAGGCTGACTTATTCAGATTCAGGGCTGCAATATGCAGCAACTGGTCCCTCCTTGCCTGCTCTTGCTGGGTCAGATATACTGCAGACCTCTTGAGCAGGCCAGGTTTTGATGCCCCCCTCAGACTCCCTTGCTGTGTTGGTCAGTAGGGTGGAGCTGAATACTGCTGTATGCACACCATGGCCCGCTCCCTGCCTCTAGTAAGTGCAGAGGCAACTCCTCCCCCCTTTAAGCCATCCATGATTGTAGTCTAAATCCACTGGCAGTGAATTCCACCACTGCTGAATCTATTGTCTATCATCTTTACCATATGCTCCCAGGTATTATGGCAGAGGGATAAAAGATCCCATCTACAGTTGCCAACTCCAGCTTGAGAAATTCCTGGAGACATGGGGACTCAAGCAGGTATGTGTTGCCCAAGGGTACACCCCCCAAAGCTGTCATTTCCTCTGAAAGGGCTAATCGCCTTAGTCTTGAGATCGGTTGTGTAATTCCATAAGAACACCAGGTCCTGTCTGGAGGTTGGTCACCCTGGCTCATGTCTTCCCTGCGTTGCCTTGTTTTCAAAAGTGTAAAGGCCCAGGTCGCTTTTTCTCATAGGAAACGGATTCCAGCATCTCAAACTAGCATAGCACAGAAAAGGAGGCAAGGAAAAGTTTGTATCACCCGGGCACGAGATCTATCACTACCACTCTTCAGGGATTAGGAAATAGAATATTTTGAAAATATAATAAAGAGGCGCTTCAGTGTGGGTGGAGGAGATCTCTGGCTTTTCCGCACACGAGCAGCCCGGATCCTAGCTAACGCGATCGGTTCTCTCCCTCGCTCCGTATTTCTGGCCCTCGAGCACATGGCCTCCCCTAGACCTGCCAGCTCCGACCTGCTTTGCTTCCCCACGGTTTGAGCAACTTCAAGTTTCCCCGATGACAATACAAGCCACGGCCGCTAGGCTGGCTGCTTTCGGGAGCAGAGTTGCCTGGAAAAGTGGTCCTGCCAGCAGCCCAAGGCAACATCGGAAAACCTGGTCTAGATTAGGGGGGGGGGGAGGGCGGAATAGGCTTTCGATCCTCAAAACTGGTTTTGCCAAGTGCGCGATGGCAAACGCGGACTGAATCGTTGACATGGAAACGGGATTGGGACACGCTCTCTCGCTCTCCCCCACATGCAGTGCGCATACACACATCCCTTATCATTATTCCCTTGCCTCCAAGCAGTTTGCAAACGCGGCATGGAGTTTTCTTTCCAGTTCAGAAAGGGAAACAGCATTTCAGCAAGAAATTGCTTCCAAGGTTGAAAGCGAGAACAGAGCGCGGGGAAAGAAAGAAAGAAAGAAAGAAAGAAAGAAAGAAAGAAAGAAAGAAAGAAAGAAAGAAAGAAAGAAAAAGCCAGCGTTCTTGTCTTCGACTCAGTCGCACCAGCACCCGGAGATACCACAGGACTAAGAACAGGAGAGCCATCTATTATTTATAATTAATAGAGCACAGTGCAAAACGTGGTACGGATTTTAGGGCCGGGCCGGCACACTTTCAGAATAGCCAAACACTTAGATTGGGGGTGTTTTTTAAAGATACATTATAAAATATGGAAAACCTAGTCATAGCCCGAACATGTGATTATTCTCTTTGCACATCCTTCTATTATTGATCATATATATAAGTATTTGTGTCGCCAGCCGATTAGTTTCTTCAATGTGTGTCAAATGTGTCATCTGTGTATCCTGCTCCTTTCATCAGGTTTGTGGAGGTCAAAAAGATCCCCCAAGAACATGGATTGTTTTTGAGCAAGTCCAGAGGACAAAAGCAAATCAGCCAGTGCTTCTTGTTGATATTATTATTACTATATTACTATTCTGGAAGAACGGGGGCGATCTGTCCCCGTCCTTCTCTGCCCCCCTCCCCAGCACTGACACAATTGCAGAGTGAGAAATCGTTACAGTGAAAACTGATGTGGAGTTTGGAGCACAAGGCGAAAGGTAACTGTCCATTTGCTGAGTGCAAGGCTTGCAACGTTCAAAGAGTGGCATGGATTTTTCCAACATCTGACTCGTGTGCTCTTTGGCTAAAGTGAGCAGCAGGCTTTGGGGGAAATGGAATCATGTGAAGGCTTGGTAAAATAAACAGATAATAATAAATCAACAATTTGCATCCAACAAGGATTTTACACACAGTTCCAAAACTTTAGGGCTGCATATATTCAAAGACAAGAAAGTGGACCCCAGTCTGAGTCAAGGAAAGCCATTATTTCACCAGTCCTAGCCACGGTAAACTACGAAGTGGATCTCTGTAGAGGCATATGGAATGGAGCCTGCGGCACATTCAGTTCCTGTAATATAATTCCCGACCTGCAGGGGCTCGAAAGGGGAGTGCAAACTGAAGGAGCTAGGAAAGTAAGGCAGACGGCGGGCCAAGTGTAGAAGTCATTTCTGTTATTGTTGTAGCCTTTAAGACGCTTGTGTTGTGACCTCTAGACACTCCTGATGTTAATACTTTAGAACAATAAAAGCAGAACAGCGTCTGCAGTACTTCAACAGCTAGACTGACAATGAACTCGAATAAAAACAAAGGGCAATTCTGTCTTATTTTACAGGACGGAAAACTCGGGTTAGAAGTGTAAACATGGAAACCCAGGTATGATTTGTAAAAACTGCAAATTTTAAACAGCATCCACATCATTCTCAAATTAAAGATTCTCTCCCAGAAGAGGGGAGACAGCCACACAAAACAATCACAACCCATAGATCAGGGTTTCTCTACCAGTTTCATGATACCCTAGGGTTTCTTGACAGCCCTGGAAGGTTTCCTGAATGGGTGGGACTTAATTAACTTTTAATATACATTTTAAATTTGTTAAATATCAGGTGATATGACCATATATGGCCAATGTTAAACCTGCCCCCCCTCCCCAAATGGCCCCAAATGGCCAATGATGGGCCTGAAGGTGGTGAGAAGGCAAGGGCCCCTGGTTGGGCATGTACCCAGCTATGCTTCCCAACCATCTTCTGCATGCTTGTGCCAGTTTTGAGGTTTCTCAAAACCTGAAGAATGTTTCAGGGGTATCTCAGTGGTAAAATAAGTTGAGAAAGGCTGCCATAGATCCAAATCTCTTACTGTTGATGCCAGTAGCAATCCCCTCCAAAGGGCCAGATTGGCACATTTATTTCAAGGGGCTGTGTTAGAGTATCAGATTAGGTTCTGGGGAACCCAGGTTCAAATCCCAAATTCAATCTGCTTTACAAGGTGAGGGTAGAATGGAGGAGGGGGAAATTATGTTGTGATCCCGTTTGGGTCCCCAACAGGGACAAAAGTGGGATATAAACGTTTCAGAATTTTAAAAAACTTAATGTCTTTAGGTACCTCCCCTATCAAATGGACTTGGGCAGACAGGATTTTATGAAGAGAAACTCTAGGGCAGCTGATAGGGTCAGTGCAAAAGGGACATTACATAACACTTAAGATGGTTGGAGCCCTAGGTGTGTTGGTTTAGGGGCTTAATCCCAAGGGAACATAATTAAAAGGGTACAATCAAAACTGTTGGCAGACGTTAAATATGCAAAGGGGAGCAGAGCATCAGGCTGCATCAACAAATAATCTTCTCTCATTGTGAAGGGAAACAAACTTTCTATAGGAGGAGAGAGAGACCTAACTGTCTAACTGTTCTACTGACTTGTTTCTGTCTGTTCTGGAGACAAGCATGGAGAAAATGTGTTCAAAGAAGCCGCCGAGCCAATCAAGACACAGGCAGGGATTCTGTGAAAAACACCAGGAAGTTCCTAATCTAAATATGCTTACTACATATCTCCCCCAATGTCCCCTGTAGGATAATTTTCATATGCCACTGAATCATGTACACTACAGCAGTGGTCCCCAACCCCCGGTCCGGAGACTGGTCCTGGTCCATAGATCAGTTGGTACCAGGCCGTGGCTCCTACTCGTCCTCCTCCCCGGGGGCTGCCCTGCCACTCTGCCGCAGACTCACCTTTGGTGCTTTCCAGCCATGTCTGGGGCTTTCCCCTCGGCATGGCACTGCGCATCTGCTGCTGGCAGCACCCCCCAGCGGGCGGTGAGAAGTCAGGGGCGCTGGCGGGAAAGCAGGGGCTCAGGCAGCGCCCTTCGGGAAAAGGCTACCCTCCCAGGCCTCAGTAAAATTGTCAAGCGTTGACCGGTCCCTGTTGGTAAAAAGGTTGGGGACCACTGCACTACAGAACATGCATATTCCTACAAAAACTATAGGTAATCCCAATAAAACTAGCCAACATTACCTTCATCTTTTATGTAACTACCTCCTATGTTGGTGTTCACCTTCACATTCCCTTACCCCCACCCAAGAAGATGGAAATCCACAAACACCACCTGGCTCCCAATTCCAATAACAAGCAACAGCAAACAAAGAGCTCGTTCACAATTGCCACCAAGCATTCCATGGCAGTGGAGTTCTCCCTGGTTGATTCACCTGTTCCTGAAGGCAGAGTAGGTGGTTCCATGTGTAATTTCACCTGGAACCAAAAACAATTCAGAACCATACTGGATTAGAGACAATGCCTCATTTGGGCCCTGCTAAGCCATAAACCAAATCAAGCCACAGCCAGCAAACCACGTAAGAGAAAAGTTAAACTAAAGCAAAGGCTTATTGCCTATGGGATCGTATTACAGTAACTACACAACAAAGGAACAACACTAAATTAAAAGCTCCCCATAATGTAACACCATGGATTGACAACTTCCAGGTAGGCCTTGGATATTTCCTAGAATTACAACTGACCTTCAGACTACAGAGATCCACTGCTTGGAGTAAATGCCAACCTTATTGTGGCAAACTTTATGGTATACCATAGATTCTAGGTGAAATCTTTCCTATATTACCCCCATCACTGGCAACCCCCCAAATCTTCATAAATTTCCCAGGCCAGAGTTGGCAGCCCTAGATTGCCTCTGAGGTATCATCTTTGCAGCTACTCGGAGTTGCCTTTTGAATACAACTCTCTGTCACAGGGGAATGCCTGGCTTGGAACTCTATCATTTTGTGGAACCTCCCAATATTTTGACTGGTTCAGGTTTAGTAGTAGCCGTTTTGGGATTGGCCTTTTTCCATGGCACCTGTTGTGTCTGTAGTTCTGCCTAGGACCAAGCTTGAGGTCCAAGGCAGGATCGCAATCCTGCACTGTAATCAGCCAATGTGCAACTAGATCCCAACTGCTGGATCCACTCAGTTTAAAGTTAAAATTACAAATAGCACGCATCGCCAGGAAGATCTATTGTGCTATACTGTATATCATTTGAGGTTTCATGGGATCTCCCTAGTTCAGTTTGATTCTCTGTACCATAATGCACCCCAAGGGTCAGACATGACCCGGTGCTTGCACAGGGGATACCTTTACCTTTACCATCATGCTGGGGTCACAATAAAAAGCTGAAATGAACTTCCAGTGTCCTGGTCTCTGAACCCACAGATTTAACAGCAGCCATTTTGTGTTGACACCTACTTCTTTCTCTCAAAATGACAATTTTCCAGAGGCTAACTAAAGTTGGGAAGTTCTGCGTTAGAAGGTAAAAGTTGGATTGCCAGCCTTTTACATCTTATCTCCAAAAAACTGATCTCCAATTCACCTGGAGAGAATGGCTGCTTTGGAAGCTGGACTCTTTGTCATTATATCTAATTGAAGTCTCTCCCCTCCCCAAACTCCATCCACTCCAGGACCCCCATAGTCCCCAGGTATTTCCCAACCCAGAGCTGGAAGCCCTAGTTAAAAGTCTGGTTTAGCTGATAACTTGAGATACACTTCAACCCGCAAATTGACAACTGAAGTCTGCAATAATGACAGACTTGTGACTTAAAAAGACTTAAAGATCAACTAATTGTGGCATCTTGTCAGCCTGTCATGAAGATTCATGAAGACCTCTGTTGGCAGCGATATTACTGCATCCTCATTTACTACAATTTATTTGTTAGCAGCTACAGAACATTGCTTGAACCCTCAAAAACAGCCTCCTTAGACATGCAAATTTCTCCTAGATTTATATTCATAGCTATCAGAGCAGACATTACCACTTTATCCACAAATATGTGCTCAAAATCCATTTTTGTAAGACTTGTCATTGCCTTTCAACTGCCCATCAGGTCTTTCCCCCTATTGTTTCTGGTATTCTACAGAAACCCTGTAGGCTTCACTAAAGCCCTCTTCAGTATGTTGTTCTAGTGTTCCTATGGCTGAAAAGGGCAATATGAATATGTAGATTCAGTATGCACAACATAAAATTTAGATTCTTAGTACTACATGGGGACGTACATTTAGCAAGACATATTCTGCCTTTTCCCCTGTAACAGGGACCCAATTCAGCTTACAACATTGTTTCCCCTCCATTTTATCATCAAAACATCACCCCTGTGAGGTACATTAAGCTGACAATGTGACTGGTCACCCAGCAAGCTTCCACAGCAGATTGGAGACCTGAATCTAGGTCATCCAGATTCAAGTCCAATGTTCTAACCCACTGCACTATCCTGGCACTACAGTGCAACACCACATTGTACTGAGGCTGTAAAATGCTTGTATTGCCCTTTTCATACAAAACAGTGGTCACATGTACAGAGATGACCGTGCACTGCCTGCACTCTCAGTATATAGGATAGAAACCCCAGAAAAGGCATGCCTGAAATAAGGCTTAGCATTCTAAAATGTGTAGGCTATTTTGGGGAGGAGGATTAGGATGGGAGGGCCCTATAAGTACAAGAGCAGGGAATTCCATGGTGTGAAAACAGGAGAACTTTGAAAAGGGGTACAGAATCACCTAATCAGAATATTGTTTTTCTGCCACTGAGAACAAAATAGGAAGTTTCCTGCAATAAGAGATCTGGAATTATAGTTGCCAACTCCAGCCTAGAAAATTCTTGGAGATTTGGGCCAAGCTATTTGAAAGGGGACTTTGGGGAAGGATATCATCTAGATGTACTATAGAACTTGTCCTCTGAAGCTGCCATTTTCTTCAGGGAATCTAATCTATGTTGCCTGGAAATCACTTAAAATTCTGGGATTGCTCCAGGGCCACACCTGAAGGTTGACAATTAATGTTCTCCCAGAATTACAACTATCTCCACATAACAGATCAGTTCCCCTGGAGAAAAACAGCTGCTTTGGAGGGTGGACTCTATGACATTACACCCCACCAAGGTCCCTTCCCCTTCCCAATCCCTGACCTCTGTATGCTCCACCCATAATTCTCCAGGAATTCCCCAAACCAGAGTTGGCAGCCTTATTTGGAATTGTATCCTTTGTTCAAAGCAAACCATTAGACTGTTGTACTAAGATAAGAAAACGAGAAGTAAAACAGTATCGTGAAGGTCATCTCTCAGAACGTAGTATGGTCAGGAGACTTAAGGATATTATTAATATTCAGGCGGAGAGGCTGGTTGCTCCAAGCATTTTTTATTTCTTGCCAGATCTGGACAAATTTACTAACAGGAGGATCTTCTTGCAGATTAGGTATTCTTGCCTTGGTCCATGGTCCAAATTTAAATGCCACCCACCTGCCCAGGGCACCAAAGAGGTAATTAGGGGTCCTCCTCTTACAGCCTTCAGAATGACATCAGATAATGTAGTTTATTTAAATCCATAAATACCAACGTAATAACAATCATGTAGTAACCATTAGCACCTTTAAGATTAATGAAGTTTTATTTAAGCTCATACTTTGAATAAAACTTTGTTGATCTTAAAGGTGCTACTGGTCTAAACATTTGTTCTGCTGCTTCAGACCAACATGGCTACCTGCTTGCATATTATAACCATGAAAGCCAATTCACTAGAAAAGCAAATAAGCTTCCTATTGGCCCTGTAATCCATTACTCTGAAGTTAGAGGGACTTTGTGTTTACACCAGTCTTAAGAACATAACAATCACCATGCTGAATCAGACCAATGGTCTATCTCAGGGGTATTATTATTATTATTATTATTATTATTATTATTATTATTATTATTATCCTTTAATTTATATCCCGCCTCCCCCTGGAGGCTCAAGGCGGGTCACACAGAATCAATCCCCTAAAAACAGTAATAAGAACAATAAAACTTAATACATTAATCACAACAAGGCAAGACAAGAATGGTGGCCAGGTTCATGCAACTAACCCAAGTTCCATAACCCCACTAAAAGGAAGAAAAAAAACCCCAAAACTGCGGCCCTCCAGATGTCCATGGACTACAATTCCCATGAGCCCCTGCCAGCAAATGCTGGCAGGGGCTCGTGGGAATTGTAGTCCATGGACATCTGGAGGGCTACAGTTTGACTACCCCTGGTCTATCAAGTCCAGCATTCTCTCACACTGTGACCAACCCGCTCCTCTGATGCTCCAATAACAAAGCAGAGATGCCAAGGCCTTCTCTTGATGTTGCCTCCTGGTGCTAGTATTTAGAGATTTCCCTTCAGTAACCATGGCTAGTAGCCACTGATAGATATATCCTACATTAATCTATCTTATCTCCTTTTTAAGCAATCCACTATTAAAGGAAACCACTATTAATTTGTAAAAAGAGTTATTCATCTGCTGAAGCTTGTTTGAATGCTAGACCATGCTGTTTAGAACCATTGTTTGTTTATCCCAAATTTATACAGAAATCACCTCTAGGTAGCAAAAACACTCTACACGTGCTCAGAGACATATCCGTCAGGCATTTGGTTGAGGCTAATTGACTCGACAACAACTATTGAGCCTCAAAACCCTCCTCCCACAGCTACGCCTACCAAGTATACCATGGGGGCAAACTTGCATTGACCAATCTGCAGGGTTGCAGTCAATATCTTAACAGTTCAGTTATTAGTTATTAGTGATGTTGTTATTGCTGTTATCACTATTATTATTTATTGATGCAGTTATCAAACTTATATCTATCTTACTATTTTCATGTTCTCTGCAAACCTTCCTGAGCCACAGGGGGAGGGCTGTGTATAAATATATATTTTAATTAAATAAATATCACATTAGGAAGCAGAATTATTTCAGTCTGAGATTCTGAACCTTTCAACATTCTTGTATCTTCCAGATGACCTGTCAGCAGCCTTTTAAGCTAACATACAAGAGGGGCTTACATCCTAGACTGACAGGTTGCACTGACATAGGGAATATAGATTGAAAATCTAAAGGTTCAGAACAGAGGATGGGAAAACTGCAAGAATTTTCTATACACTTAGTCTGCAGTTCCAGCTTTCATGAACAAGTTCAGCATGCCGCTTTTAGGCCATGGCATGGCATAGATGAGAAAGAAAAATTTCTGAACTCAATGACTAATAAAATTGTGGAATTTTTTGGGGCCTATGTGAGATCAGAAAGGCAGAATATGAATTTTGTAAAATAAATTAACTGCTAGTGGATATAGTGATGGCCATGAACACTGATGGGTTTAAAGGGGGATTCTATGGTTTTATAGGGGAAGTGTTGTTCGTCAGGGGTGGCTAAAGGGTATCTCCAGACCCTGAGACAGTCACCCTGAGACAATGCTAGGAGATTAACATCAGCAGAGCCCATGGCCATTATGCCCTGGTTTTTTGCCCTTAATGGCAACTGGTTAGCTGTTGTGTGAAGCAGGGTGCTGAATGGGGTGGGCTACTGGTGTGATGCACCAGGGCTCTTCTTGTGTTATTGACAGGTGCTCATAATCATGAATGTTTAGCATTACATTCTAAATTGTACTCCAAATCAGATGAGCATTTCTAAAGTAACCTCATCAGAGATTAATTTCTTTGAAAAACATGTCTGGATCCTGTACAATAAATGAACCACAGTATATTCCTTGCATTCATTCATTCATTCATTCATTCATTCATTCATTCATTCATTCATTCATTCATTCATTCATTCATTCTATATTTATATACCGCCCTCCCGAGGCTCAGGGTGGTTTACATGGAACTGGGGGAGAAACAGTACTAGT
This sequence comes from Paroedura picta, assembly GCF_049243985.1. NCBI lineage: Eukaryota > Metazoa > Chordata > Lepidosauria > Squamata > Gekkonidae > Paroedura > Paroedura picta. Next base: position 46,990,542 of record NC_135373.1, read on the forward strand.
AACATACATTGAACAATACAATAACAAGAGAACAATAACATAATGGAACAAACATGTTGAGAACATCCATTTTAACTATAACATACTGATGGCTCCATGGGATGGACATATCAGTGGTGGTTTTCATGGGGGGGGGGTGCTCAGGGGCCAATAGGATTGAATTCAGGTTGACTTCAACCAAAAGCCTGGTGGAAGAGCTCCCTTTTGCAGGCCTTGCCTAATGGCCTAATTACAAACACACACAGTGCTTAGAAATGTTCAAAGCATTTGACATTACACTCATGTTCTAACATAGGATACTTCTCCAGTGTTGAGCTCAGGACTGAAATCCCAGTTTGTGGATGAAAAATTAATGCCAGTTCACCCGGGCACCTGTCCTTGTATAAATGAGTCAACTGAGCCAGCTGGACTGGGAGGCAGAACACAGGAGTGAGCTGCTTAGAAGGTGAGTGTTTTTTTTGTTTGTTTTGTCTTTTCTAAACTGCTAAACTATTGAGAAGCATTTACTGAAGTTGCTTTGAGAGGATAGAGTTTGAGGATGAATAGGGTATTTTTAGCCTGCTGGAGAGTGGTGTTGCCTGTTCTGTTTGGGTTTTGTACCTGGCCTGTTGCTCATTGAGCATGATCAATTTGCTTAGGGCTGATTGCAGGCACCACCTTTTGGTGTTCCTGCTGGGAGATGGAGCTATGGACTGCATGAACTCCAAACTGAGGTGACCAGATATGAAGTTCTAGACCAATTGGGGAAATTAAAAACCATTATGTCTCCAGGTCCTGATGGCAATCACCTAAGAGTTCTTAAGGAACTCAGATGTGAGATAATTGATCTAAAATTTTGCGGGGCTGCCCGTCCCGCGTCTCCAGAAAAAAACACAGGAGCACCTGGCTCCCAAGTTAACACGAACAGCATGAAAAAAAGTAAATCCTCAGTATTGCCATTTGGAAAGTACATGTGTAGATGGCCAGGCACAAAAGCAAAGCTGATCTCTAGAGGCCAATACGAAGGAGACCCGGGGAAAACGGACAACTGCAGAAACAGCCCTTCTAAATTACCAGTACTTTTATGGCCTTGTAATGATATTTCGGCTATTTGCAGTAATCTCTACCCTACACCCTTCTAAATCCACTCAACTATGGATTTTAGCGTCTCTAAGTCTGGCTTGGGAAATGCCTGGTGACTAGCGGATGGTGCTGGCGGAAGGTGCTCAGATGAGATGTGATGCCACAGAATCTGCTGCTCAAAGTTGCCATTTCCTCCAGAGGAACTGATCTCTGTAGTCTGGAGATCAGTTGTAATTCTGGGAAACTCCAGTTTCCACTTGGGAAGTGGTAACCCTAATGGATTTGGAAGGATCGCAGTGTTAGACACTGGGGGGGGATGGATCCCTGGATGCCTTCATCATGACTTTGTTCTGTGATGTATGCTGAAATGCTACCACAGCTAAGGACTACAAAAATGATGTTGCTAAGTATGATAGGAAAAGCCCATGAAGCATGAAATAGGAATTTTCTGTCTCTGCTACAGTTTTATCAGTACCTTCTACTTGGCAGCTGATCAATTAACTGTATGTGCAACAAGAACTTTTAAAGCGTCTTCTTTAAATTTTTCTCTTATGTTTGAATGGTCATCCTTTAAGCCCATTTACCCAACAACTTTATGCTCATAAGATCTCGTCTAGTACTTTGAACTTATTCCCCAATGAGGCTGAAGACGAGTGCATGCAAACAGGATAGCCCAATGGTTATTCAATGCCTTGGGTTGTTTTGTTTTTATATTGATTTTTTAAATTATTTTATGGCACTGTTTTTACCTGTAAGTCACCTGAAGCAGAACTATGGAGAGAAAGCATGTAAACAAACAAACAAATAAATAAGGCTTTTTTTTTACCCATGAGGCTTGCCAGTGCAATCTTAAACAGTTATACCCTTCTACGTCCATTGGATGTCAACAGGTTTAACAAAGTATAACACTATTTAGTAGTACTATGAAGTCTGAGTCCAATGGCACATTTAAGACCAACCAACTTTTATTCAAGATTTAAGCCTTGGCTTGCAAGATACAGATACATACAGAAGCAGCACATCCTGGCAACTAAGCAATCCCCTCCCCCCTTTCCTATATATAATGGTTATGGAAATTGTTTAAATGTATCTGAAGAAACTTATACCTTGAATAAAACTTTGTTAATTTTAACGGTGCCACTGGACTCCAACTTTATTATGCTGTTTCAGACCATCATCATCATCAATTTATTAACTGCCACTCCCGAGAGGCTCATGGCGATTTACAAAAGTCCGACTAAAAACCCATTAAAACCCCATTAAAACGGACAATCACAACATCAGAAAAACATAATGGCAAAACATGGCAGAGCCCTAACCCCCCCCCCCTTACCCATCTATGAGAGGGAGGAGAAGGGAGAGACAAAATCAGAGATGTCATTTGTTGTTTAACATCAGGGGAACCCCAATTGCTCTTCCTGCACTATCCCGGCCTCAACCATAGACTTGGCGGAAGAGCTCCATTTTACAGGCCCTGCAGCTACATGGCTACCCACCTGAATCTGCTTAGTACTGCCCCAGTAGTCTAGTTTACCATATAAATGTAAACCATATATAGGAGATGAAAATTCCAGACTCAAGATGGTTCACATCCCCTTTTTGCTCTGCATTGCCACGTTTCACACGTGGCCCCAACAGCACAAGAAGGGCCCCACGCAACATTTTAGCACATCCCACTGGTTCTGCCTGAAGTGACATACAGCAGGACAGCTACATGAACAAACCCATTTACTTAACAAGTATAAAAACATCCCAGTCCAGATAATGTTTCATTACACCATAACGTGTTGCATATCTTATTTTGGAGCTTAAAATGTTTTAGATTTCAGGCATGAAAACATATACAGAATTTTCTGCTTAGAAGCTTAAGAAAAACAGAGCCCAGATGCTGATGGTCAGGATTAAGGTTACACCAAACACATTCTACAGTGCCATTTTCTAAACAAAATGAGGCAGTCTGAAAATATGGAAAGAGAATTTATAGGAATGGATTCCTCCAAAGTAGAGAAGTTCTGCTTGATTGCACCAAGGTCCATCTTAACTAGGAAGAAATTGGCATTGAACACAGCAAGACTTGCTTGTCAATAATCATGGTCTGTAAAAGAAAGAACTTGGGTTCAAGGAAAAGTCCAGCCATGGATTTAACACAAATGTCATTGTGGTATTACACTTGTTCTCTTACCTTCCTCTCTTTCCTGTAGAGCTCTGGCCGAATGTAAAGCTAACTTATAGATCTGCCACGCTTTCAGTTTTAAAGCTCAAGACTGGGAGGCAGGAAAGTGTGTTATAAAACCCACAGTGTATACACCAGCCTTAAGTGGCCGAAATTCAGCACGTGCCCAAAATTAAAGTAACAAGGTGTGTGGGCGATGATACTAAGAAGGCTTACCTCAAAATACTTTTATTCTGAAACACCTTTGCTGAGAGTAATATAAATGTGAAAGTGCATGTGTGTCTGTGGGGGGACGGATTTGTAGAAGAGTAATTGGCAGACAGCATAGGGCTGCCAACAGGCCAGGAGAGAAATTTATAGAGACTTCATGTGTCGAATGGGTAGCTGAATTTTATCAGGTCATGGGAGGTTAAAAAAAGATCCCATTAAGCTTGAATTAAAAGGACAAGGCATTTTTCTTCAGGGCTGCTTGCAGCCACAGGAACAGGATATATGTTAAGTATTACCCAAGTTGTTCAACTTCAAGAGACAGGCAGGAAATAAATACATTTGTTCCAGCAAATGTCCCCCAGAATCTTCCCCTGCTCCCGAAAATGAGGCTTACTTCTGTAAGCATATAGAAAAAGACCCCAAAAGGGCCTGAGGGGAATTAACAGTACAAAATCACAATAGCAGAATGGGAATGTTTAAACTTCCCTTTCTACCCACAAATATTCCACCTTCAAATGTTCCCAGCTCACATGACAGAAGTACTCTCAGAGACCATCCATTAATATCAGCCTTAATATTAAATACTGAGGCCACAGCAACAGAATTTGGGTACCATTAAAGGGTGGCTTCCTCGTCTGCACCTTTATGCCATGTGCAATGTGATGATTTGTGGTTACAAAACTGATCTGGGGTATGTTAAGCTGATGGCATTTCTGTGCACAACTGGTATCGCTGGGGAAATGCCGATTTGATACAGTTGAAGAGAGGCTGAGTTTGGATTTTCCACCTAAGAAACCAAAAGCCTTGATAGACACAGATTAGAAATAATTTAAATTTATATTTTGACTAATCTGATATCTACTGAAAACTGTAAGTTCTACCCTTGCTGCTTGATTCATTCCTTGAAGTGTATTACATTTTCAGTTGCAAATAAGTAGGTAAGTGGGGGGGGGGGAGAATATGTGGGATGATTTTGCTTAGTCTATAATGATGCTACTTGAAACATTAGGTTTTACTAAATCTATGATCAAAATATTTTATCTTTCAGAGACATTGTGTTTGAACATTTACAGCTTTGTACTAGCAGTGGCGCATAGCTATGTCAGAATTTCCCATAGAGGAAAAATATTTATAACAGCACGAGGAAAAAATAGGGGAAACAAGAAAAACTGGAATGTTCTATGTACATTATTAGCTGATCGCCATATGGGAAAACTTCAATATGTCATTGGACTGGGGTGTGTGGCATATTTATCAATCTGATCTTGTTCCTATGCTTCAGGATTGTCCATCTATGGTTTTACTGCAGACCAGCACAGAGTTGAACCAACAACTGAAATGCAGGGTTCATATTCTAACCACTGGGATATGAATATTGGCGTTGGCTGTATCGGCATGGTACAAGAGTATAGCACAACACAGAAATGTGTGGGCTGGAAATATTAGCCTGGCTTCACACTTTCTCCACATATTATGACAGGGGCATTTCAGCGACCTGATGGATAGAACTAGAATAAAAGCATTGGACAACTTTCCTTTCACCAACTGTAAAAACATTCCTGCATCATTTCCCCAACATACTTACCTGCTTCATTTATAACCTGCCTTTCTTGCTGAGACTGAAGGCAGATCACACAACTAAAACGACAGGAACAATACACAACAATAGAATAAAAGCATACCAACAGACAATGCTGTAAAAGCTATATAAACCATACCAACAAAGCAGGACTACAAAACAGAAGAAAACCACAATGCAAAACAGTATCATATCTACAATAAGCACAGCAAATAAAAGCTATCTAAAGGCAGACAACAGCAACACCCACCAAAGTGACCTCTTTTGCCAATTGCTAAAATGCAAAAGACTGGCTATCCTTGATCTATGATGCCAGACAAGAAGGGGCATGGTTTGGTGGTACTACACCTGCTTCACAAGCAGAGAATTCAGGGCTCAGCTAGGGAAAATGCAGAATGCAGGCTCATGGAGTTTATAGAGAAGGGAAAGGGGAGGAGGAGTTAACCCTTCAACCTCTAGTTGGTTTGGTATTAAAAACTGGGCTATCTAGTAAGTTGTTAGCACTTTAAAGGACATATATGTTCTAATCTAAAGGACATGTTCTTTCTTTTGTAAAATGCTGACAAAGCAAGTAACCTAATTTCAAAAGGTGAAGGCAAGAGTTACATCTCCTCTTCCTTTCCATTCCTGAGACAAATTTGAGCTGCAATTTATGGATGGGACCAGATAGCAAATCTTCCTATTGACTGTTTAAACTTGCAGCAGGTATTGGGACAGATCTTTATTTGCCTGAGATCTTGGAGAGCTGCTGCCAATCAGAATAGAAAATACAGAGCTAGATGATCCAATGCTTCTGTAATAATCTTCTTATCCTTTGCTTTAAAGCTACTGCTCTCCTCTTTCTCTTTCAGGCCAATGAGAAGGAGCCACTTTTGCTATGGATGGGAAAACACTGACACCCAGCCCCTCTCCCAGTCCTGTTCCTTCACACATGCATCTTGCTCTGGACAGGAAAGGAATGTACCATGACCTCTTTCCCCCTGCATTAAAGCTGCTGTTTGTCTCTTCCAGGGCAAAGAGAAACTGTACATTTTTTCACATTGAATCTTAAGAGGAGTTTCCCCCTTCCAAATGCATTGACTTCAATGGCCTTAGAAGGCTGTAAGCCTGTTTAGGACTGCACTGCAAATTAGGTCAGGCTTTAAGTTTATGACTGGTCCAGGGTCACCCAGCAAGCTTCCATGGCAGAGTGGTAATTTTAATCAGGGTTTCTTAGATCCTAACCCAGTGCTTTAACCACTATACCATACTGGTCCTCATGAATGTATATGTATGAATACTCTCAGCTGAATACAGCAGTCAGCATACATAAAATCAGACAACTATGAACTATGGCAATATAGGTTATATACATATAAAATATGCAGTCCTAGAAAGAAACCCAGGAGCTTTATAGCTATAAACAGGAGATTCACAGACTCTGGGATTTGGAATCCTGATTTCAGAAAACACATTATTAGCATCTCCCTGCTAAATATCAGAGCTTTCTAATTATTAATATCTGATGTATATCCATCAATTGCCTAAGCAGTTCCAGCAATGATGTGGTTGACCTCTCTAACACTTCATGGCAATGTTCATTTACTAGGAATGTATTCAACTATAATACAATTGAATTCCTCTGCATAGTCAAGGTGCATCTAGAAGTAGCAAAAAAGCTACCAAATACAACAATGGCTTTCTTTGTAGATCAACATATTTTAATTGTTTTAGCTGCCAAAGAGAATCTGATTAAGAATTTAAATTAATCCATTCCTTAGCAAACCATCATCAATACAAAGTAACATTAAAAAAAAGAAACCACTACCAAAGTATAAATGCATCCCTCCCTCCCTGTAAAACCCAACCAGGTCACAAGAGTGTAAAGAAGCAGAAAATACACAGAATGAGTAGTAGCTAGCTCGCCTGACCTAGTCCTGGAATACAAGCATGCTCAGCAAATTCTCTGTGTCAGACAGTACTTGGAGAACAGTGATCCTTCCTTTAGAAAAATCTTAGCTTTGGCAGTCACTGCAGCAGTTCAGAAACCCAAGAATTTTTCAGGCAACAACAGTATACACTCAGTGTAATGTTATGCATGGTGTTTTTTCTTCTCCTTCTATACAGGATGGGTTTATTCTAAATATCCACATGCTTTTCTCCCCATAAGCTTCCATGTAGAAAATGGGCCCATGATTATTCTGCACCAAGATCCAGCGTGGTACCAAGAAACAGCCTGGTCTACCTCACAGGATTGTTGTTGTAAGAACAGGGGAGGGGGAGAATAAAGTTCTAAGCCACTTTCAGTCCAACTGAGGAGAAAAGTGGGGTATAAGTAAAGAAATACAAAATGCATATTTTTACCTTTTGACCAACCAGCTGGCTCCTTCAGAGATTTCCGATCTGTCTGATATAGGCTACCACCTTTACTTCTATAGGGATCATCAGAGATGATTAAGGAAAACGTAAGTTCAAAAATTAAAACAACATTGAAGTCAACCACTCCCTGTCATACAATCCATGTTTCAGCAATCTGGTATCTATTTATTATATTTATATATACCACCCTCCCCAGAACCCCTGCTGAACAAGAGGCTGCGTGTTCTTTAAACCCATCTCCCATTAAATTGCCTAACTTTTTATTTAGTTCAAAAAGTGTGGTGCAGGTTGTGTTATTTAGTGAGAAAAGATATTTATTTTGTTCAAGCAATAGGAAGGATTCTTATGTCTTCTGGCAGGCCCTGCTGCTGTGCTCAGTTGCTAGGTCCCCTCTGGCCACTGGTGGGAGATGAGGGGGCAGGGTTGCCAGATCAGAATTGGGAAACTCCTGGAGATTCGGATTGGAGCCTGGGAAGGACAGGGACCTCAGTGGGGGACAATGTCACAAAGGCCACCCTCCAAAGCCTCCGTTTTCTCCTGGGAAACTGATATCAATACTCTGGAAATGAGCTGTAATACTTGGGGATCTCCGAATACCACCTGGAGGCTGACATCCCTCTCAGTTGCTGCCTGGTAGGAGGGAGACTGCCCTCCAAGCAGTGTATCCCCACTTGGGCCTGGCTCATCAGGCTGCTACAGCCTTCTCTCAAGGTGCCCCACCCTGTCCTGGAGCAGCTGCTGCCTGGAGCTAAGTAGGTGAGGCCTCCACTGCTGCTTTAGTGCTCCAACCCCTTTTAATAACACCCATATAAATGGTTTTGTTTTAGAGCTGCAGAAGCGCAATGCATAGTTTTCAAAGGACAAAATAAAAAGTCTCCAGTAAATCAGTGGTTTTCAGCCTTTTCAAAGCTAGGACTCCCTTTTAACCCTAGAAGGCAGCATGGGACCCATAGAACTTCTTCCACCATGTGGTAGGAAGTCATGTGATATGTGTCATGTGACAGGAAGAGCAAGAACCAGAGTGCCTTACTGCTTATGTAGCCCCACAGCTGGAAAGTACTTACAAAAGCCTAGTAATCTATCTGAAGATCTTCCTGATCCATAGGATTTTGACCAGTCTATTAGGATATCCTCTCAGAGAATGCTATCACCTCACTAGTATCTGTAACTTAATAAGAAATGCTAGAATTATGGTTTCAGAATGACACCGTTGGCTTGTTCAAACATAATATATACACGCTTTCTATACTTTAATCAGGATACACACACACACATACTCTTTACATTTCCCATTTTCTGTTACTTTTTTTCATACGTTTCCCCCCCCACACACACTTATTTTCCCCATGTACTGGGGTCAGTCTTCCTCTAAACCAGGGTTTCCCAACCAGGGGTCCATGGACTCCTGAGGGTTTGCAGGAGCCCCAGAGGGGTTCTGTGGCCTTTCCCCTCCTGTCTTAATGGACTTGGCCACAAGCTAGGGAACTGGCCGCCTCGACAGATGACTCGATGGGTAGGCTGTGGGTGTAAAGATCAGGGGGGGAGTTAGCTGGATTGTGGTATGGTGGAGTCTAGGGGAAGTAGCAAAAGGGATGTGAGTGGTGATGTCACTTCTGGTGAATGGCATTTCTGGGGTTTGTGGCCAGGAGGCGTGGCCAGCTGACATCACTTCCGGGGGTCCTCAAAGCCTGAAAATTTATTTCAGGGGCTCCTGCACGGTCAAAAGGTTGGAAAAGGCTGCTCTAAACAATTCAAAACAACCAAACATATGCATGGTTTACATTTTCTGTTTCTCTGCTACTTTTATTTCCTTAGCCCAGAGGTGTCAACCTAATTTTGTTATGGGGGCCAGATCTGATATAAATGTCACTTAATTGGGCCAGGAAATAAAATGGAATGCTAGGTACCAGAGATATAAACTTTGTGAATAACATCGGCAAACCTCAATAATATTTTTTTTTACTCAAAATACAAACAAAACAAATTAATTCCCAGGATTGAAAGCAATTGATTTACTGGGAAGCCCACAAAAGCCCCAAAAGACCAACTTACCTGAGGGACTGCCTTATGCCTTATGGCCCCTGCTGGGCATTATTGTTGGTGGTTCCCGGCCCAAGGGAGATTTGCCTGGCCTTGGCCCCAACCTGGTGAAATTAGCTCCTGGAAGAGCTGAGGGCTCTGCAGGAACTTGCACGGTTCCACAGGGCCTGTAAGATGGAGCTCTTCCATCAGGTCTTTGGCTGAAGCCCAGACACGGAAGATTAGGGGCCCCTCCACACTGAACACCATTTGTATTGGAATGTCAGCACCTCCAAATGTTATGCCCCCTGAGGCGCTGGGGAAGGAAGGGAGTAGACAGGGATTTTATTGTTGCTGGAATGTATTTTTGTTTTTTATGTACTAGGATTTTATTGTTTTATTGTAACCCGCCAAGAGACGTGCGGTAGCAGCAGATAATAAATCTAAATAATAATAACAGCAACAGCAACCCCCTGTTACAAAAATCATATACAATGTTAGAGACTATGATATATATTTATTTGTATAAGCAACCAATGTCATATTGTTTATTGTAAATCAATGTTTTATTGAAATAGTTTTTATTGATTGTACTGGTTTTTATGGTTGTCAGTGGCTGCAAGCCGGCAGCAGTACAATAGAAGTTAAACAAACAAACAAACAAACACCTTCTCTTGCTCTTTGTTTCCCCTGTCTGACCTCTGAGGATCTCAAGGAGATACACTAGACATCCCTCTCCATTGCCCCATTCCCAGCAACAACAACCCTGAGTGACTGGCCCGGAGTGACCCAGACAATAGGTTCCTTGCTGGGGAGGAGGTGAACCTGGTTCTCCCAGATCCCCCAACCCCCAGTTCTCATTCCTCCTGTATTTCCCACATGAGCAGCAGAGATGAGGGGAAGGTCTGGTGTGGAGGATGTTTCTGAAGGAGTGCTTTTTGTCCTCCTATAACCCTTTTCTTTCATGGGTGGAGAACAGATGCGAAGGAGAAAGGAAGTCATTCTCTCACACTCTCCTTGAAACTCACTGCCTCCATGATTGTTCAGACATGCAGTAGCAACAACTGAGTCCCTTTGCTTCTCCACTCACTTCTGAGGTCAGGACATCTTTACCATTAGAGCAGCATGCACAAGGCAGCCCAGTTGCCTCCTGGTCCACATGTCTACCCTCCGCCTGTAGCGCAAGAGCCAGTGTAAGAATTTGTGGGGCCTTAGAGAACACAACTGGCACTGTTGCTGAACAAGTAACAATTGTTAGAGATGAGATAGCCTGTCTTTTCTTTGGGGGCAATATACCAGCACTCGCCAGATGCAGAATATTCTACCTTCTTCCTTTATGTAGCAGAGTCTGAATATATATACAGCACAGGTATCTATAACTGAGAAAGCTGACATTGAGTTTAATAATTATTTACATGTAGATTTCTTCACGTTAATCTTATAACAATAAAAGCAATCACCACAAGAGAGAGAAGAACAGTTAACTGCACTCGCACACACACAAAGGGAAGAGGCAGATTCTGGAGCAAAGTCTTCAAACCCACTCCCTCCCAGAATCATAGGGGCTCAAATTAGGCTACAGAGATTTCCCTACAACAATGCCCACCCGCCCCCATGGGGATAGTTGGAACTTTGGAAGCAACTGACAGCTTAACTTTGCCGAAAACAATTTTCAAACCTTGGTGGGACGTGCAAGTGCAATGCCCCAATATCTAAGGGGAACTATATGCTTATGTGGCTTGCTGTCTGCACACATACTCAATGAGCTGTGCACATGCTCGGTTACTGAGGATGCATATCATCTTGTTTCAATCTTACAGTCCACAAGCTGCATAAGTATAAAGACCCCCTAATAGTCACAGTATGATCCCTGTCTCAAACAGGGTCAGGGCCTTTTCAGTCCTGGACCTGACCTGGGTGGAATAAGTTCCCAGAAGAGCTGTGTGCCCTCAAGTTTTGAAGGGGCTGCAAGATGGAGCTCTTCCGCCAAGCATTTGGTTTGGGCCAATAAACATTATGATAGGCTGAGAATACACCGATGGGCTCCATCAGTATGGATACCCCCTGAAACCGTAAATCGAATGAAGTAATGTATGTTGATGAATCACCTGGTAGGATTGATATTAAGGTTTTAGTATCTTCATATAATGTTAATTTATAGATAGATTGTATTGTATAGCTATATGTGATTTTAAAATGATGGAAGCCACCCTGAGCCGGCCTACTGGGAGGCTGATATCCTATCTCAATAGAAAATAAAATGTAAATAAAAATGTAATCTCCCCCAAATCTGCAAAACATCTGTGATATATATGCTTCGTGCTGATAAACTTTTATTGAAGAATGTTGTCTGGTGTGGATACCTCCAGAAACAGTACTGCTGAACAGCTGCATGGTCAAACAGCCTCTGGGGTAAAAGCCTTGACAACCAGACTGTGAATAAAATAATAGATATATGTCAGATGATGCTGATCTCCCATAGATAGTGGATAAAATATCCCCTTCTTTTGTGAATGGTTATCACTGAAAGATGAGTCAAAATACCCAGACAAGAAATGGAGGTGACAGAAGTACGGCATAAGCAAGGATCACATGGCAAAGACCAGATGGTCAGATGTACCAGCACAATTCTGCATTTACATCAGAACTGCCAATGTATTTCTAAATCTAATATCAAAACCATACAGCCACTGCAGAATCAATAAGCAATTGGAAAAGGCTTGCTTCACCATAGATCTGACAAAAGAATATTAGAAAATTGCTCACTGTTGCACCAGGGGCAATTTCTACCCTTTGGCATCCTTTTATTTTGAACTATGTGCTTAATTTTTTTTCCTGTGGAGCTTATATAACCTTTTGGAAGGTAAATGGGAAGATGCTAGAATTATTACACCACAAATATATGGTTATACATCCTGAACAGACACCGACACACTTAAAAAATGACTAAGGTCATGGAGAACGCCATGAGTTGGTACCCAGTGCAAAAAGGTATGCCAGCATATGAGCTAAACTTCCACCATTGTATGACATTGCTTCTTCATATCCTCCAAAAAATATAATCACCAGATAAGAGGTATATTGGGTTGGGTGGGAGATGCAATGCATCATAGAAAAAGTGTTGGAGAAGGAGTCTGGGTTAATAGCTTGAAGAATTGATCACAATATTGCAACAAATAAATAAATGTAGATCTAACTTGCGTATGGTGCATATTTGGAAGATTGACTGTCATGTGTGCTGTCCTGTAATGACTGATGGAGAATGACTAAACTAAAGGGATACACACATCTTTAACCGCTCCTGCGGAGCGGATTAAATAAAAGGGTAAGGGCTCCTGGGGAGGAGTTAGGGTGGGCCATGTCCGGGATAAAAACTCGGAGGGGTGAATCAGGAGCCGCAGAGCGGCTCCTCATTAGCCCCTCCGAGTGGCACTCAGGGGCTAAGTGGCCAATGGGGAGCTGCGCTTTGCGGCTGCCTCGGCCACCACGGGACTCACTGCGCAGACAGAGAAGACCTCCGAGGGGTGAGTCCTCCTGGCGACCTGTCCTCCCCATTGGGAAAGGAGCAGGGACGCCACGTCGAATATGCAGTTCCTTTCTGGCCAACCCCCTGTTCCTTTCTGGCCAACCCCCAAGAACGGGAGTGTTCTCCCGCCCCCGGATCACCGCTGCTCCTGGGGCCGGCAGAAGATCACAGTCGGGGGGATGGCCGCCAGCCTTCTCCCAGCCCCGGTAGCAGCCACGCCGAGAATGCCCCAGGTCGCAGCTGGGGGGGCGCTGCCCAGCGCTGTCCCCAGGCCTACAGAAGCATTTTGCCATCGGGGGGAAAGGCTTCTGCGGCCCCGGCCAGCCGCCCAGCCCTGTCCTCGGGGAGGGAGGAAGGGGGGCTAGCTTTAAATCTAGTGTGAACATAAAGAACAGCCCTAATGGGTTGGACCAGTGGTCCATCCGATGCAATATCCTGTTTCACACAATGTCCAACCAGTTGCCCTGGAATGTGAAGAAGAGCACAGAGATCAAGAACTTTCCTGATGGCCATTTTGTGGCAGTTAATTCCACAATTTATTTATTAACTGAGGGAAATAGTCTTTCCTCTTGTCCATCCTGAACTTGTAGTCCATCAGCCTTACTGGTTCCCCTCCCCTTCCTTCAATCCTAGAATAATGAGACAGGAAATAAAATAATCACAATGATATAAAGTTCACAATGGAAGATTACCCCAGAAGTCCAATACAACCAAATTTAATTTCAAAAGAGGAAACGTCTAAACAATGAGGGGATTAGTCAAAAGGAAGCTGAAAGGGAGAGTAAATAGGGGAAAGTCCCTTCATGATACTTGGAAATTATTTGAACCCACATTAACAGAAGCTTAGATAAAATGTATGTTTCAGTTGAGGAAAGGTACCATCAGATCCAAAGGGTTGCCAGTATGGTCAGCAGAAAAAGTAAAGGAAGTAATAAGAAAGTCTCCTTTAAGGAGTGTTTTGCCCAAATGAAGTGAACAAAGAGCATTAGTCTGGCAAAACAAATCTTCAATTGTCAAATAAGGCTAGCAATATGATGAGCATATTGCTAAACCCATTAAGAGAATGTTACAAATGTCTTCAATCCATCAGAGCAAGAAACCAGCCCAGGAGGCAGAGGGACCCTTGGACAACTAATGGGTGAAAGGATTGCTACCATGGCCATGAATAATGGATATGCAAGGTGTGCCAATGAGAGACTGGTGCATTAAATATATAATTTAAAACAAATTCAATTAGGGAAGCCCAATTATCCCAGTTTCAGCTGCAGTCTTATTAAAATAATTAAATATATACTGATAGGGTCTGAACTGGTGTCTGACTAGTAAAATGATCTTGGGGTTGTGAAGATAGTTTGATGAATATATCAGTTCAATGTTCAGCAGCAGTGGAAAAGGCAAATTCTGGACTACGGGCTATTAGGAAAAGGACTGGAAACAAAATAGTATATAGATATAATAATGCCCTTGTGTAGATGTAGGGTATGGCTGCTCTTGGAATACTGCATATAGTTATGTTTATAAGATTGTATCTCAGACAATAAATTGTAGTTTTACAAATCAAATAGAAAAGGGGACTTGAGGATGCAATAAAAGTGACTGAATATGCAAGATCTGTAGCATGCATGATTAAATAGCATAAGAAGAATATCCAGCAGGGGGCATTGGAGGAGATGCATATTTAACACAGCTGGACTACGAACTTTCTGATATTTTTAAAATAGTCTCTTCCTATGTTCTGATTGGTTCAGTCAGAGACTTCCTGCTACTGTAAGCATACTTCTTCCCTGCTTGCCTCCAGAACAGGACAGAATGAAAGAACAGAACAGTTACTGTAAGGATTCTCTATCTCCCCTCTTTCTATACAAAACTGTTTCTCTTTGCAATAAAACTATTTTATTCTTGTAGGCAGTCTGGTGCTCTGCCCGCTTCTATTTATTTATTTAGGAATTTATATTTGCATCTTTAAACTCTGCCAACAAAGTTCTGGGCCAGCAGGAGTATTTAGGCTGCCAACTACTTTTTGATAGGCAAAGAAGGAGAAGAAACAGAAAATAGCAGTTTTCTAACACCTTTGGATAGGCTTACCGAAGGCAACTACTTGATCTGGACAGAAAGAATGAAGAGCCACTTGCTAGAGATGGGACTGTGGCCATTAGAGAACTACTAGGAGATGACTTGAAGGCAAGACGGAGGACATGGGATTCTGATAACAAGAAGGCAAGAGGAGCCTTAATTAAAGGGCTGATTGACAAAAATGTTTTGAGGGTGATTCAGATGCAGACAACAAAAGCAGTCTGGTCAGAATTAGAGAGACTTTATGTTAATTCCTCTTTGAAAAGCCAGCTCTATTTGCAAAAGAAACTCTAGCATTAAAATGACAAAGAAAGGGAACTTACATGACCACTTAGACATAGTCTTAGTCTAACTCACCCTTTTTCAACCAGCATATGGAGGAGTCCCTGAAATAATGTTCAGGCTTCAAGGAGCCCTGGAACTGGGTTGGATGTTAACTGGTCCTGCCTCCCTCCTATACCCAAAGAGAGAGCCAGTTTGGTGTAGTGGTTAGGAGTACAGACTTCTAATCTGGCATGCCAGGTTCGATTCTGCGCTCCCTCACATGCAACCAGCTGGGTGACCTTGGGCTCGCCACGGCAGTGATATCAGCGCTCTCTCAGCCTCACCCACCCTACAGGGTGTCTGTTGTGGGGAGAGGAATGGGAAGGCGACTGTAAGCTGCTTTGAGCCTCCTTTGGGTAGGGAAAAGCGGCATATAAGAACCAACTCTTCTTCTTCTTCATTATGGGGGAGAGAGAAAGGAAGTGGTTTGAGGCAGGGGTAGGTAACCAGGCTCTTGTCTCCTTTCCTAGGTGTGGTAACCACACAAGAACACCACCCCCAGGTCAATGGAAGCAGCTGGTTCCCTGCTTTCATAGCAATACTAGGAATAGCTTGTGAATATCCATTAATGGAATATTCATTAAGTCAGGATACAGGGGAAAGGATGTGGAGTACCTGGGGAGCTCTCACAGAGGCCCTGGCTGGAAATCCCTGGTCTAACAGAACAGCTCAGAAATGTTGGCAACTAAATCTCAGGATAGGATCTAGTTGTGTTAATTTTAATAAGTTTGCCAAAGACTTTTGAAAATACTATGTCTCAAACTGAAGCAAAAGGCAAACTGTCTTTAACTGAAGTAATCAACCAACTTGAAGAGGCATATAGACATAAACAGTTTGAGGACAGCAATAATAAAACTGAAGTAAATATTGAGAAAGTATCTTTAAATATAAACAACAAAAGAAAGGGGATTTGCTACTCCTACAGAAAACAAAGACATTTTAAAATGGACTATAATACTTACATAGCCACCCATAAAGAAGTTCTTTATATTGTCCTACAGCGCAACCAAAAGTAAGATGTAGTATTTGGACAGAGCGAGAACAAGATACATGTTCATACACGGACTTCTTTTAAATCCTAAATTAGGATAGAAAAGAGACTCTAAATGTGGCAGATGGAATGTCTGTGATTGTAGAAAGGGTAGGCTCAGAAACTCTAAAATGCAAGCTTCCTTAGAGAGGTGCTCCTAAAAGATTACTTATATATATCACAATTTACAAACAACCTGATTTCAGTAAAAGTATTTGGTAAAAAGGTGATGTTATTTGGAGAAAGATGTTTCATGAGCAAAGAGAAATTTATTGTAACTGGGACAGTGCAGGAGGATTTATATACTTTTATCAAACCTGATAAAAGGTTGCAATAATAAGAAATGTTCCTGGCTATGGCATAGATGTCTTGATCATAGAGATAATAACGGTACTGCCCTACTTGAGAGCCAAAATCTGACCAAGGGCATACCGATAACCAAATGCAATGTTTGAAAAAGACTGTACATAGTGCATTCAAGCTGAAGGGACAAGACCTATCTCCAGTAACATCCATGAGACAAGGCAGACACAAGGCTCTCTAGAGTTAATTCATAGTGATATATGTGACCCATAAAAGACAGGGACTCCTAGTGGGAACAAATATGCACTCTCTGCCTAACCTACTTCACAGGGTAGTTGTGAGGATAAAATGGAGGCAGTGAGAATTATGTAAACTATTTGAGGTCCCCATTGTGAAGAAAGATGGAGTAAACAATAAATAAATAAACAAGAAATGAAGTTAATAAATGAAGTAAATAGCATTGCTGTGTGGCTAAAATGGAGAATAGGAGAATGGTGTAAGCTGCCTTGAGTGTCCATTGGAGAGAAAGTTAGGTGAGAGCATAACTTACATGGCAAGATAAATTATATTCAGCTCCGTGTCATGAACATCTCTGTTACTAACATGGTTTTCTTCACTAGCTGTGTATCACATATACCTTCACTAGATATGTATTACATATGTGTAGCACTCATGGCTCTTTTATCTCATTGCCTTCTAGGGTTTCACAGGCCTGTGTGTACTTTTTAACAAATAGAAGAAGAAGAAGAAGAAGAAGAAGAAGAAGAGTTGGTTCTTATATGCCGCTTTTCCCTACCCGAAGGAGGCTCAAAGCGGCTTACAGTCGCCTTCCCATTCCTCTCCCCACAACAGACACCCTGTGGGGTGGGTGAGGCTGAGAGAGCCCTGATATCACTGCCCGGTCAGAACAGTTTTATCAGTGCCGTGGCGAGCCCAAGGTCACCCAGCTGGTTGCATGTGGGGGAGCGCAGAATCGAACCCGGCATGCCAGATTAGAAGTCCGCACTCCTAACCACTACACCAAACTAACACTCATATAATGAGTGTTAAAAGAAATGCATTGGTGCCTTTCTTTATCACCAAATAAAAATTCACTTTTTAAGTGGAATCATTTCAATTATCAGTAAGAAATAAAAGTTACACTGGTAGCCTTTGCTTGTATGTGAAGCTTGATGGCATGACAAGAATCTTTTGCTTCAGTACTACCGAGTGAAATTTGACTATACATTCAGGCAGAGCAAAACTGGTTAAACATTCTCTCTAGCTACACATGTATAACCTGCAGGCATTTCATTAACTCGTACATGATTTTAATCAGTAATGAAATATTCTTCCATGCTTCAAGATAGTGATGAGAGATATAGTTGTTGTTGCACCAGTTGGGAACAGTGATCACAACGCTATTAAGGGCCTTTACATCAATGGAAAGTTTCTCCTAAAATCCAAAATGGCAACATTTGATTTCAAAAGAGAAACTTTACAAAAATTAGGGGAATCATTACAAGGATTAAAGGGAAATGCAAGAGAATTAAATCCCTGGAGGGTCCTTCTGCAAAGGGAAGTCCTGCCTCACCAACCTTGAGATTATTTCAGAACGTGAACAACCATGTAGATAACAGTAACCTAGTAGACATTATATACTTGGACTTTCAAAAGGTTTTTGACAAGGTACCTTACCAAAGAATCCAGAGCATGGGTGGCCAATCACCATGATCCTTTGCCAGCATGGCCAGTTAGCAGGTGCTCATGGTAATTGTAGTCCATGGACATTTGGAAGGCCACAGTTTGGCCACCCCTGTTCTAGAATAAACTTATCTGTTAAGAGTTAAGATGGTGGATTATCTTATGGTTAAATAAGGTTTAAAGGATAGGAAGCAGAGAGAAGTAATAGTTGGACAATTCATACAATGGTGGGAAGTGAGTCCCAAAAAGATCAGTATTGGGGCCAGGTCTATTTAATTTGTTCATAAATAATCAGGAGCTAGGGGTTGAGCAATATAATGGCCATGTTTGCAGATGACACACAATTATGATTGATCTAGGCACTGTAGATCAATCATCAGAAAGGCCAAAGCTGAGAGTGAGCTAAGATTGGCCAGGGAAGTCCACTGTAACAAGAAAAGATTTTTCAGTTATGTGAGGAGCAAACGTAAAGTAAAGGAGGCAATAGGCCCATTGTTGGGTGTGGATGGACAAACTCTAACAGAGGATGCAGAGAAAGCAGAAAGGCTCAGCGCCTATTTTACATCTGTTTTTTCCCACAGGTCAAAGGGTTTAGGCACATCTAGAGATGGCAGTAGCCAAGAGATAGTGTCTGGGTGGCAGGTTGATATGGACAGAGGTTGTCGAGAGGCATTTAGCTGCACTGGATGAGTTCAAATCCCCTGGGCCGGATGAAATGCACCCAAGAGTGCTCAAAGAACTTTCTGGAGAACTTGCACAACCCTTGTTCATCATCTTCGGGACCTCTTTAAGGACTGGAGATGTCCCGGAGGACTGGAAGAGAGCAAACATTATTCCGATCTTCAAAAAAGGGAGGAAGGATGACCTGGGAAACTACAGACCAGTGAGACTGACCTCTGTAAGATAATGAAGCAGATATTAAAGGGAGCAATCTGCAAACATCTGGAGGACAATTTGGTGATCCAAGGAAGTCAGCATGGATTTGTCTCCAACAGGTCCTGTCAGACCAACCCGGTTTCCTTTTTTGACCAAGTAACAGGTTTGCTGGATCGTGGAAATTCGGTTGATGTCGTTTACTTGGATTTTAGTAAAGGTTGATATGGTTCCCCATGATGTTCTGATGGATAAATTGAAGGACTGCAATCTGGATTTTCAGATAGTTAGGTGGATAGGGAATTGGTTAGAGAACTGCACTCAAAGAGCTGTTGTCAATGATGTTTCATCAGACTGGAGGGAGGTGAGTAGCGGGGTACCTCAGGGCTCAGTCCAGTACTTTTTAACATATTTATTAATGATCTAGATGAGGGGGTGGAGGGACTACTCATCAAGTTTGCAGATGACACCAAATTGGGAGAACTGGCAAATACTCCAGAAGATAGAGACGGAGTTCAACGAGATCTGAACACAATGGAAAATGGGCAAATGAGAACAAGATGCAATTTAATAAAGATAAGATTAAAGTTCTGCATCTGGGTCAGAAAAATGAAAAGCATACCTACTGGATGGGGGATATGCTTCTAGGTAACACTGTGTGTGAACGAGACCTTGGGGGTACTTGTGGATTGTAAACTAAACATGAGCAGGCAGTGTGATGCAGCGGTTAAAAAGGCAAATGCCATTTTGGGCTGTATCAACAGGGGCATCACATCAACAGGGGCATCACATCAAAATCACAAGATGTCATAGTCCCATTGTATACGGCACTGGTCAGACCACACCTGGAGTACTGTGTGCAGTTCTGGAGGCCTCACTTCAAGAAGGACGTAGATAAAATTGAAAGGGTACAGAGGAGAGCGACGAGGATGTTCTGGGCCCAAGGGACCAAACCCTGTGAAGATAGGTTGAGGGACTTGGGAATGTTCAGCCTGGAGAAAAGGAGGTTGAGAGGGGACATGATAGCTCTCTTTAAGTATTTGAAAGGTTGTCATTTGGAGGAGGGCAGGATGCTGTTCCCGTTAGCTGCAGAGGAAAGGACACGCAGTAATGGGTTTAAACTACAAGTACAACGATATAGGCTAGATATCAGGAAAAGTTTTTCACAGTCAGAGTAGTTCAGCAGTGGAATAGGCTGTCTAAGGAGGTGGTGAGCTCCCCCTCACTGGCAGTCTTCAAGCAAAAGCTGGATACACACTTTTCTTGGATGCTTTGGGCTGATCCTGCATTGAGCAGGGGGTTGGACTAGATGGCCTGTATTTGTTGTTGTTAGGTGCAAAGTCGTGTCCGACCTATTGCGACCCCATGGACAATGATCCTCCAGGCCTTCCTGTCCTCTACCATTCCCCAGAGTCCATGGGGCCATACAGGGGCCATACAGGAGATGGCCTGTATGGCCCCTTCCAACTCTATGATTCTATGATTCTATGATTCTATGATTCTTTGATTCTATGATTCTATTCAGGATGGTAAAAAACAAGGAGGCCCGTTAAGAACTCCAGAAGCATATCCATAAATTGAGAGAGTGGGCAACATTTTGGCAAATGTTCAGTGTTGGTAAGTGTAAGGTAATGAACACTGGAAGAAAAAAATCCCAGTTTCAAGTACATGCTAATAAGGTCTGAACTTGTTGTGACCGAGAAATAATGAGATCTTGAGGTCATAGTGGATAGCTAAATGAAAGTGTCAACCCAGTGTGCTGTAGCAGTGAAAAAGTCACTCTATATCAGAGATTATTAGGAGAGGGATTGAAAATAAAGCAGCCAATATTATAATGCCCCTGTATAGATCTATGAGGGAAGGACGGCGGCATGGTATAGACTGATCTCATAAGATCTCAGAAATTAAGCTAAATCAGTACTTGGATGGAGACCACCACGGAAGACTCTGCAGAGGAAGGCAATGACAAACCACCTTTGTTTCTCCCTTGTCTTGAAAGCACCTTGTTGGTGTCACCATAAGTGGGCAGCAATTTGACAGCACAATACACACAGAAAGAGCAATAATGCAGCCTCGTTTGGGATACTTTGAGTAGTTCTGTGACTGTGTCTCAAAAAGGATATCACAGAGCCAGAAAAAGTACAGAAGAGGGCAACCGAAGTGATCTGGGTTTTGGAGCCCTTTTCCTATGAGGAAAGGCTGAAGATTAAGGCTGAGTAGAAAATAGGAGGCTAAAGGAGTACATGATAGTGTATGTGTGTTAAATGTCATCAATTCACTTCCAGTTTATGGTAACCCTATGAATTTATATTCTCCAAAACGTCCTGTTGTTAGCAGTTCCATTGTTAGCAGCCATTACAAACTGAAGGCTGTGGCTTCTTTTATTAAATGGAATCATCTCAAGTTGCCTCTCCTGCTTCCTTCAACTTTTCCTAGCATTATTGTATTTTCCAGTGATACTTGTTTTCTCATAATGTAACCAAAGTGCAATAATCTAAATTTAGTTTATAAGGCTAGTTCAGATTTGATTTGTTCTAGGACCCACTTGTTTGTCTTTTGGTCCGTAGTATCTGTAAAATTCTCCTCCAACACTGCATTTTAAAGAAATCTGCTTTCTTCCTGGCAGCTTTCTTTGTTGTTCAACTTTCATATGCATACATTGTAACAGGGAATACAATGGCATGAATTAACTTGATCTTGATCACCAGCAGCACATTCTTACACTTAAGGATCCTTGTAACTCCTTCACGGCTGCCCTCCCCAGTTTTAATCTCCTTGGGTGCAGTCACCCTTTGAGTTGTTGATATAGCCAAGGGATCATGATCAATTTCAATGTTAACAAAGAAAATCTTGAGCAATTTTAATTTCTTCACCATGAATTCCCAATTTATGTAATTATCCAGTTGTCATTACTTTTGTCTTCCTGATGTTCAATTGTAATCCTGCTTTGGCACTTTCTGCTTTAACTTTTATCAGTACTTATTTGTTTACTGTTTTTTTGCCAGTAATGCAGGATGACATCTGCAAATCACAAATAGTTAATGTTCTCTTCACCATTCCCCACTCCATCTTCATCTAAATCTAATCCAGGTTTCATTATGATGTGTTCTGAATACAAATTGAAGAGATAAGGAGATAAAATGCATCCTTGTCTGACACTTTTAGAAACTGGAAATCATTCTGCTTCTTCATTCTAACAGTGTTTTTTTTAATAAAGAGTATGGATTGCACATAAAAATAATCAAATGCTGTGGCACACCTCATTCCTTAAAGCCAACTATAACTTTGACTGATCCACACAATCAAAAGTTTTTCTGTGAAACCTATGAAACACAAGCTGATTTTCTTCTGAAATTCTTTTGTATGTTTTAGTAGTAACCAACATTAATTTGCAATATGATCTCTAGTGTCTCATCCTTTTCTGAATCCAGCTTGAACACTTTTCATTTCATATGTAGTGGCAGTCTTTATTATCAGATTTTGTGTATCACTTTACTTGCATGAGAAATTAATGGGATGGTCTAATTGTTGCTGCAATCTTTGACATCTCCCTTTTCAGAAATGCAATATAAATTGCAAATATTCAGTCTGTGTACCATGGTTTGTTTTTCATATTTGTTGGCACAATATTGTTAAGATTTTGATGAACAATTTCTGGAGCATGAATAACTTTATTGATATCCCATCCCAAGTTTCTTCCAATTACTATTGGTACAAAACTGTAGCTTCTTCTTCAAAATATGTTTCTTGGAAGGAATCTATCATTGTTTTGTACAGTTCTTTAGTGTATTGTTCCCATCTTTATTTTATCATGTTCAGTTAACATATTTCCCTGTTGATTTTTCAGTATGCCTAACGGTGATTTAAATTTGCCTTTGACTTCCTTGATCTTGTCAAACAGATATCTTGTTCTTCCTTTTTTGCTGTTTTCTTCTATTTTGTTATAATAGTTTGTACCTACATATGAGTGGCTGGAATGATCTGTTTAGGCTTTTAAATCTGTTTCTCTCACGCTTTACTTTTACTTCTTGTCTATCTTTAGCAATTTTAAGAGTTCTATCAGTCATCCATCAAGTCTTTTATTTTCTTTTGACCACAGAAATAGTCTTTGGATTTCATTCCTTGATAAAGTCTCTGATTTTGATCCATAGTTATTCAGGTCACATTCACTTGAACTTAGTCATGCAAACCTGCTATTTTCATGATTTCTAAAATTCCTTAGTAGTGCTTCTTAGATTGTATTTTGGCATTATGATTGTTTTGGTGTTTTTCTTCAGCTTTATTATAATTTTCAATATTAACAATTCATTATCTGTATGAAAAAGAGAAGTTTTGTCCCTCTTCCAAAATACTGAAAGAGCATCCAATGAAACTCATGGGCAGTAGATTCAAGATGGACTAAAGGAAATTCTTCACACAATGAGTGATTAAAATGTGGAATTTGCTGCCATAGAATATAGTAATGGACATAAGCATAGTTTTAAAAGGGGATTAGACAGATTAATGGAGGATAGTTCTGTCAGTGGCTACTAACCATGGGGACTAAAGGGAACCTCCACATACAAAGGTAATAAACCTCTGAATACCAGCACTAGGAGGCAACATAAAGGGAAGATCTTGGTTTCTATGCCCTGTTATTGGATCTCCAGAAGAATTGATTGGTTACTCTGTGAGACAGGATGCTGGACTAGATGGACCTCTGGTCTGATTCGGCAAGGCTCTTTTACTTTTCTTAGGGCAGGGGGAGAAAACTACCAAAAAATGAACCAAAAAAAGTATTAGGACAAGAAAAGTCTCCCACTGTTCTTAAAATGACTCATTATTTTAAAACAGGGTTAAACAAAATTTTAATGATCTGGGAAAATTTACAAAAGGTAATTAAAATCCAGGTTTGTTTTTTTTAAATCAAAGGACTCTGAGAATCCAAGCAATTTATACATCCAAAAGTCTATTAAACAAAACAAAACAAACTACCAACGCCTTTTATTTAATGCAAGGAAAATACTAGCAATCTGGCTTTCAGCAAAGCTGAGTTCTTTGGGGGGATGAGATGGGGCTGTTAATAAAAAAAATAACCCAAAAAAGATTGCCATTGAGTTTGTGTTCACACAGAATTATTCATCCAGGTTTCTGTTGTTAGAGAGAAGAAAAAACACAATGAAATAAATTGAGAAGAAGAAGAAAAAAGACACACCAGAGCTTATTGTATTGCCTCTTTCAGGGTTAATGGGAAAGGATGAAGTTATGGGAGCCTTGATGGGGGATGGGGGTTGGTGGAGGGGGTGGGGAGAAGTGAAGCAAGGCCTGAGAAAATCTCATCACTACTCTCCTGTGTTCAGCAGCAGGAATGGAGAATGTGAAGCTTTTTGTAACTGGGAAGAGGGATGAGAAAAACCCGAGCAAGAATAAGCTTACTTAGTTTTTTTGCCCTCTCTCTCAGGGTTAATAGGAATGCTGGGTAACTGAGAGGTAGAAATTGAATCTGCAGAAAACAAGTCTTTAGAATCATTGCTTTTTTTTGCCCCTGTCTTCCAGATAGCTTAATTGGAGGATGTGAAGCTCTGGTAGAGATTCAGAGTTAGGATTTGTGGATTCTAGTACAAAGTACTATGCACGCAGCCAGATTCTGAATTTTCCTTATCAGGAAAGAGACTCAATACATCATTCCATGTGGGTGGAGAATAACATACCCAGTAGAAAGAGGTAGTGGAAAAAATAGTTCCTCTGGAGAGGCAGGACATTTGAGATCCCACAACTGTGAGATATTAGTAGTTGTTCTGACAGAATGTGACCTTTTCAAATGAAGGATCCTGTGTAATTGTATTTTTAAGGCAAGCACAGACTCTTTGAATATTATTGAGTGCAGGAAAAACATGAGCACAGAATTTCTTTTCTGGAGAATTAACAAAACTAAAAAGACATTATGTAAGAGCCTTTAGCCTTCCCTATTAACCATACTGTGACTCTGTTATGAAAAATACATCCAGAAAACGTTAACATGTTCATGGCAATATGGTATCTGTAGACACCTTTCCTGGCAAGCATTTTAGAAAGTGGGTGGGGCCAGGTGGGGGTTTTGTCCAAAAAAGCTTCTGTGGTGGGCTAATCTGAGGAGAGAGTTTCTGCGAGCCTTTTAGCTTTGCCTCCAGTCTTGTGGGAACCTGTCAGTGGGCAGAAGCAGAACCCAGTTGGATTCAACTGAAAAGACAGCTGCTCTTAAAAATGTATTTGCTGCTTTGGACTCTGTGGCTTTTGCCTCCCAAGATATCCACCAGTTGTTCCTCTGAAGTAAACTTCTCCAATCCACATTTGTACTATAACAGAATCAGTATTTACTATGACAAACTATTCCAGATCAAACTCCTTAGGTAAATTAATGTCTGGATCTGAAGGATTTATATTCCATAGCATCTGATGTATGCGCTGACCTATGGAAGTTTAAATATCGTTAAGGAGTCACTGGTTTATTCGGTATCTGAAACGGCGCCACTGATTTTTTTGAAAGATTCCTACACCTTTAAAATTTCCCCTCAGCACACACAAATTTACCAGCTCTCTAGGACCCTAAAATCTAGTCTCACCCATCACAGTCTCATCAAGTAGGTGTTAGCCTCCAGGTGGCATCTGGCAATCTCTTGCTATCACAATTGATCTCCAGCTGAACAAGATAATTTCCCCTGGAGAAAATGGCTGTTTTGGAGGGTGGATAAACCCCACTCTTCCAGGCTCCACCCCCAAATACATAGGTATTTCACAACCCAGAGCTGGAGACCCTACTTTTAATCTGTGTCCTGTACAGACATGTGCAGTGCAATTAAGAACATCACACTTTATGGAAATTGTGACATAAAACAGGAGTCCAGCACCACCTAGACTTCTAGAGCCGCCCCTCCCACTATGATGAGGTATAGCGTTCTAAAGTCCACTGCAAGCAGGAATGCCAACCTCCAAGTAGGACGTGGGGATCCCCTGGAATAATAGTTCCTTTCCAGAGTACAGAAATAAATTCCCTGGAGAAAATGGATGCTTTGAAGGGTTGACTCTATAGCATTGAACCCCAATTAGGTCCCTGCCCTCCCTAGGCTCCATCCTGTTATGTCCAGGAATTTCTGAACCTGGAGATGGCAACCTGACCATTCCCATTCCCCACCATTAAGCAGGGGTACGGGTGGTAAACCTATCTGAGTGTAACATTCTCAGGACTGTCAAGAGACCTCCTAGAGCTATGAGACTCTCCATAGATTTATAGGACGATTTCATGGGTGCAAGGTATTTAACAGAACATGTGTGGGCAGCTCTAATATACGATTTGT
The DNA here is from genome assembly GCF_049243985.1 of Paroedura picta. NCBI lineage: Eukaryota > Metazoa > Chordata > Lepidosauria > Squamata > Gekkonidae > Paroedura > Paroedura picta. The sequence goes on from NC_135373.1 coordinate 47,017,068, forward strand.
ATTGCTGTAGGTGATTCTATAGGGTCATTTCCCCCTTCAAAAATACAGGTCTCTCTAGAGCTCCTATGAAGTGGTGGGGAGTCCATAGGCCCTTGCAGGGTTAACTGTGTTCATGTATCTGCATATTGTCTAGATTCTAGATTCGTAGTTTGCAACAGCAAAGTAAAACAGGAGTTCAGCGACCCTTTAAAGACTAAAGAGGAATACTGTCGCGTTAGTCTTCACTGGATTCCTGTGTGTATACACAGGCATTCATTCCTATGGTAATGTTCGTGTAAACCAGGGCAGAGATCAGACGCAGAAATCCCCTGCCGAAAAAAACGGGGGCTCGTGTGTGTGTTTCCGGCGGGAGGGGGGTTGTCTGTAGCTAGCACACATTTGCAGATTTGTAAGGACGAACACTACGAACTGGGGGGGGGGGCTGTGGAGCGCCCCCTTCTAACTGAGCGCAAAGAGGGGCAGGGGAGAAGCTCGCTGCCTCGGCTGAGCCTGGCGCCTCCGTAACTCAGTGAGAAGCGCCCTCGGCTAGGGAGTGGGATGGGGGTGGGTGGGAAGGGACGGGGAAAAAGGAGGCTGTTCCTCGCTCCGAACCGCGTTTTCCCGCTCGCTCCCCTCCCCTCTCGCTCAACGAGCTCTTCGGGCTCTCTCACAGTCTCTACTTTGCCTGTGTATGCCGCCGCTCCAGCCGGGACTCCTTCCTGCGCTTTCCACAGACTTCCAATTTAGAAAGAAAGAAAAAAGCCCGGCTAAACCGCCCTCTTCCCACTTTTTAATGGCCTTTCGTTGCACTTTTGGTTCTACTTCAGGTGGGGGGAGGCGAAATAAGAACCACAAAGTAGAGTTTGGACTTTTGGGCACTCTTTGACGTGGTTGCCACAGTCCCCGGCGGAGGGGTTTGAAGGGAGAGGGCGGCTGAGCGACACTGCGGCTCTGTTCAGCGCTTCCTGGAAACTCCCGCTTAGGAGCGGGTGGGGCAGGCCGTGGGGGGAGGGAGGCTGTCCTACTCCGTGAGGGGAGTGGGTGGGTAATCAGTCAGGTAGAGACAAGACCCAGCCCAGAGGGCAAGGTGAGGGTGCGCAACGAGAGCCGGGGGCGGGGGAGAGGCGGAAGTGGCCTCAGAAGCTTTGGCTCTTCTTTCCCCCACTCCATATACAAAAAAGGGGGCGACAAAAATGGACACCAGTTTGCAGAAGGGCCACAGTGCCCCTCAACATGCTTTCCCAAAGCAGCTCCGAATTGATGACGGGAGAAAGCTTCCCCCCCCCCCCCAAATCAGGCATATCTTGTGAATCTTCCAGGGGTGCCCCCTAAACGTCCCTAAAACAATGTACTAAGCCCCTGCTTTAGCCTTAAAAGGAGAAACTTGGGCTAGCCCCACACAAAAAGGCGGGCAAAAGGGACGCTGGTTTCTAGGAGGAACCACAATGAACCTCAGGTTATTAAAGCTGGCCAGGGGTGCCCCCGAACAGCACCCCCGAATGGTGCTTCCCCATTTTAAAGACGTATAAAGCCCGCCTCTAAATTATGCACATCTTGTAAAACACGCAAATCTTCCCCCAGGACGGGGGGGTCCTGAACACCTTCAAAACAAGGTTAAATAAAGAGCTCCCCCCATTTAAGATTCTAACTTTCTCATATTGGAGGGGGGGGGGGAAACTTTACAGCGGACTGGATTTTGAAGCCAGAAAGAGAAGAGTTAATGGTATGAACCCCCCCTCAAAAAAAAAAAAACCCACTGGAAAGCAGACGCTGCTCTCCTCCCCCATGTAGTCCTACAAATTTAGCTGAGTCCACAAGAGGGGCCCAAATCCTCCTCTACCCCTTATATTTTCCCTTGATTTTCTCTTAAGAGCTCCCCCCCTTTCCTTCAGTCTCCTTTCAACCTTCAATTTATCCCATCACCAAAGCTGCATGTCAGCTGGGAGGTTGGGGGGGAGTGGAGAGAAAGAGAACAAGCTCCATAGCCAAGCTGCAGCAGCGCATAGGGTTAATGGCAGAGCCGCGCTGGAGAATGGGGGAGGGGAGGCAGGGTTTGTAAATGGAAACATTGGTATATAAGCATTTAGCACAATCAGGAGAGAAAAAGGCCCAACTGCAGAGAGGAGAACAAAAACTCTCCCTTTGCTGCCCCCTGGTGCCAATTCCTGCACATTTCTCTCAGCAAAAGAGGGCACACATAAAACACACACACACATGAATATACACACCCAACAAAAACTGTCTTTTCCTTCCTACTTTTAACTTGCTGGTGAAATTAGCATGGTTGGACTCCTTGGCGATGACCAGGATTTGTTAATGTGCTAATGTGATCTGCATATTATATAATGTTCCATATCCTGGGAAAAACACACTAGGCCTTATCATAAGAGCAGTTGCAGCAGAGAAGAAAAGGAGGTGCATGTTTCAGAAGCCGGGATTGTTAGGACAGGGATGGAGAAGTGGCGGTAAACTGGGAGAGCAGAACAGCTAATGTTCACCAGTGGTTAATTTTATTAGTAGGGAAATACTCTATGAAAAATGGCTGTTGCAAGGAAAATGCATTTTGCATCAGTTAGGCTATACACAGGTCTGAATGATTGCCAAGAAAACAGAGTTTAAGTTCTTGGCAATGTAGTTAGGAGGTCCATACATCCTGCCTTGTCCCATATCAGCTCACATTGATTGCCCAAAGTACTGTATCATATAAAAGTGAGCATATAGCCTCCCCTTACTCAAGTGCGGTTGAATCCTGCCACATCCTACAGCTGAAAACAAAACATTAAAGCAGTCTTCTCAAAACTCCTCCCAAACAAGAATACAAACCTTGTTATTCACAAAGACAAATAGTTGAAATTACAATACTCATTCTTATCCTTGGCTCAAGGCATTATTTTATACTGGTCACACAAAGGTTCAGATCTTTAGTCTGCCATGAAATTTGCTGAGTTTCTTTGGATCAGTCACATTCTCTCAATCTAACCTATGTCACAGAGTTATTGCAAGAACAGAATGGAAGAAATACTTATTTAGAACATTTCTATGCCATCTCTCCAAAGAAACTGATTAAGGAGGCTCACAAAACATGATAAAAACTTGCAACAGCATTACAAATTGCAACACACCACTAAAAACCAGCATTAAAAACAAAGCCAGAATGTAAAACATTTAGTAGCTTAAACTAATCTCCATCAGTTCTCAGATCAGAAACAGACTGTAAAAACAATTTAAAAAGAATGATGTAAGCCACCGAGTTTGAAGGAAGTGTGGGATTGTATACATACACAGAAACAAATCTAGACGTGAGTATCAAAAGAAAAGAAAAGGAAGCACAGATACTCTTAGGTGAATATTATGCTTGATATTATCAAGAGATTTAAAAAAAATATGCTCCAATTATCTACAGCACTAATAATCAATACAAGGATTGTCACTTTGATATCTGGACTAATCAAGATAAATCCTCGGATGAGGCAAGGAAAATCTGGAGCCACCCCTGGCAACAGTCCATACCTCCCACTTTGAGAAGTGCTGATTAAAAGCATTTCCCAAATCATCTGCTCCCTCCCTTTTCTATTGTTATTGCACCTGGACTGAGAACAATTCTATCAGCATCCAACATTGGTCCTTGCCGAAGTAGATTATTGTCAATATTCTTCTGTTTGTTCCACTGTTGGTAAATGGTGGTCTTAAGCTAAAAGAGGGTTCCATGCATATGCTTAACAGTTTCTAACACACTTACTGCTTAGCGCTTGAAGAATGGGCGCTATTCCATAGAACCTTGTTCTGAAGTAGAATGTTGTTAGTCTCTAAGGTGCTACAAGACTCCTGTTTATATTAGTACCCTACTGACGCCAAGTTCATTAATTGTAGAAAGCAGTAGTAGAGATTGTGTTTTCTGTGTCTAATTGCTTGCAAGTTCTAAAGTTGTATCTGATAATGATATGAATTTGGATATAATACTGTCTAATAATGATATAACAATTCCATCCTAAATAGAGCTAGACTCTTCTAATTCCATTAGCTTCAAAGGACTTTGAAAAGTGTCACTCTGCTTAGGATGGCATTGTAAGCAGCTTACTTACAACACATTAGTCCAATGGTCCATCTGGCTAACGGCTGTGTATGTTGACTAGAAGCAGGTCTCAGTTGTCTTAGACAGAAATCTCTCTCCACCCTGTGAATTCAGATAATTTAAATGGAAGATGCCAGAGATTAGAATAAGAATTTATTATTATTTATATTTACAATGATTCTTAATGTATTTTATTCATTTGTATTTGCCTTTCTCCCCAGTGGAGCCCCAAAGTGACCCCTTCTCCATTTTATCCTCAAAACTACTCTGACAGGTAGGTTAGGCTAAGAGAATGTGTTCTTCCAGCAAGCTTCCGTTCCATGACTGGGAAACTGAAACCATATCTTTCAGACACTTTTATCCAATATATCATATTGACTCTCCCATATATAAATACACATCATTATATAGACACTTCTGCTATCAAGCTTGAGGTAGGGTTGTTGCTCAGTGACAGAACATTCACCTTGCGTGTCCCAAGTTCCACCCTCAGAGGGTGATGATGGACAGAAATGTGGACGTGAGGGTGCCCCCTACTCACTGCAGGCTGCAATGTTCAGCAGGGTCCCCACACCATTGAGAGCATCCCTGTGCCTACCCACATGTCACACCCCAGCTACAGGGGGGGGGGAGAGGAAGTACTGGCAGAAACCTGGAGAGACTCAGACAGGTCCCCCAGCAGCCTCTTGCTGTACCCTCATTCTTTTGTCCCTTGCTTCAGCAAGAAACCCCTACAGGTACTCAGCAGCCACCATTATAGATGCTGCCAATTCATCCATCCATTTCTGCCCCCTAGAAAAGGCTTTCCATCACTTGTGAGAGCTCTCCAACTTCTCCCCCTCACTTACTACCCACATGAAGGAAATGGTGGCTGGGATGGGCTGTGCTGGATGCCTGTGCCTGGGGAAACCAGTAGCCACAACACCAGTTTAAAACTCTAAGTTTTGTTGGTGTAGGAGACAGTTTGGTCCCTATTCTGATTTGCCCTGCCTTTCAGGATTACTGTTACAAATGAGATCTGATAGCTTTAATAATATGTAAGAATGGTTCAAGTACTTATATATCTAATAGGAAATAAATTTGACGTACCACTCTTTACCAAAATTTCAACTGATAAATTTCTGTTCACTCACTTAAAGAAGTTTTAGATTAAAGGAGATAGACCTGCATTGTCAAGAGAGGAGATAAAATTTAAAATATTAACACGTGAGTGTTAATATGTTTTAACAATCATTAGGTTTAGGGAGGAAGAAATCTCCTATGTCAGTCAAATTAATATGTTTGCAGAAGGCAAACAGTATATTTTTAGCATATTAAAAACCTTTATTACATCTTTATACCAACCTTCCAAATAGTGTATTTTTATTGTATGTATAATGTGATACAGTCTCTTAAGATATAAAAATAGGTCCTTCGTTCCCTTTTCATACTTGATACTGTTTCCTTTGAATTTGGAAAATTCAACAAGGTATGTGATACTCCATATTGGGCATACCACCAATACATTATACTGCTTGTTCCATCTAGTGTGTCATAAATGTAGCTAATGTCTCACATTCAAGATTTGGGGCATATATTTTAATGTTAAGCTGAGTATAAAGGACTGAAAGAAAAGGGGAAAAGTGTCCTTGTTGTAATTGCAAGGTAAATTTCTCTCTCTGCTTTCCTCTTCATGCTTTAATCATTTTGACATCAGCCTGTACAGAAGTAATTTAAAATTAATATGATTGACATTGGTAGATAGCAAGGCCCAACTGAGAGCTCCACCTCCTGCACATGATGGCACAAGTCAAGCTTGCAATTGGCTACTAAGCTTAAGGTAGCTGATATAAGACCCACCCAAAACACAGCAAACAATTAGTTTGCTAATTTTGTTTTCTCTTTAATTTGAAACCAGAAAATTGTTGGTCATCAGGTCAGAAACATAGCATTCTAACCTTATAGTTCTTTAATACAGCAAGGGTTCTCTGTAAAGTATTTTACCAAAGTAAATAGATTAATGTTTTTATTATCCAGTATTTGCTTCTTAAAAATTAAGACTTGAAGCTTTGCAAGGACCTTCTTTGGGGGGAGGGGAGTGTTGATTAATGCAATTCCTTGAGAAATTCCTCCAAGGAGAGAGAAGACACAGCACTGCAGCTTACTGGACCAAAGGAAACCTACATGCAATATTTTAACAAAAAGGATTACAGAATATTCCCACATTGTATTCCCCAGCAAAGTGGGGAACTGACAAAATATTTGTTATAGTGGGCTGGCTAGTGATCAATCTTAATTTTCAGGCAATTTTCACATGTGAAATCCCAGAGAATATACCAGAATGTACTTATTTTTCTCTCTAAGACCAGAGAAGAATGGAAAAGGCATGATAACTCTTCCATCCTGTCTGACAGATTTTTTTTGTTTTGCCTTCAAGTTGCAATGGACGTACAGCAACCCTGTAGTGTTTTCAAGAAAAGAGGCATTCAGAGGTGGTTTACCATTGCCTCCTTCTAAATTATGATCCAGCTCTTCCTTGGTGGTCTTCCATCCAAATACCAACCAGGCTCGGTTCTGCTTAGGTTTCAAGACCTGACAAGATTGGGCTATGTAAGTCTGGACTTGCAGAATCCTAAAATACAAAGTACGGTTGAAAGAAAAATTACGTTGCAAGACTGACAATAAAAGTTCTGTAACTAATTCAGGGATGAACACAGAAATATAAAATGACAGCAACACTATAGAGATCTGTTTGACCAGTGAAGGATGCTGTTTCCTTCTATTATATGTGCCTAAAATCTTTAGCCAACAATTTGTATGATTATTTTTGAAATTCAGCATTCACCCTTTTTCCCATTTTTGGATAAATTGATTCTTTGTTTTGATGTTTTAGACTCCCAGACCCCAAAGATCCCTTGTCTTCACATAGGGGGTAATTCCTCTTGTCCCGAGGGCTTACATTTTGGCCTTCTGCCTGTCTATTTGCAGTGTAGACTGCAAAAATAAAACAATTCACATTCAGTTGCTTCAGCCACCAAAACTTTATGAACAGGTATCTATTCCAGCTGGCAATTCCATATTCCTTCTTCTTCTAAGTCATGCTTTTGTGGGATCTCTTCTCTTATACCGTGATACTATTTTTTTAGAAACTATGAATTTAGGACATTATTTCCTCAAATAAAATATTATCTTAAACATACTTAATAGGTTCACTGATTTAGTTCACACATTTTATTTATTTAACTTTTAAATTTCCCTCCCAGCAGAGCTGGATCAGGGCAGTGTACAATATATATATAATAATACAATTATTAAATCATTACAATTAAGGTGAAAATTAAGGTTAAAATTAGTTTAACACAATTAAACGACAGCCAAACTAAAATGTCAGCAACAGCAACCAATTTCCAGGATAATCTCCCAAGAGCCAGGCTACAGTTGGGTTGGGGACTTCTTAAAGTAACGAGTAAGTAAGTAGGTGAGCCCAATAGATGTTTCATTGGTCCCAGCCTGGTGGAAGAGCTCTGCCTTGCTGGCCCTGTGGAACTGTGCCAACTCTCACATAGCCCAGATATATTCTGGGAGCTTATTCCCAGAATAGGTACCTGGCTCAGGTACCTATTCCTGGTCCTCCTTGGGACCAGGAACTACCAACTGGTTGGTGTTAGCATAGTGAAGTGCTGTTAAGGGATATAGACAGAGAAGTAGTCTCTCAGATACGCAGGACCTGGACCACATATGGCCTTATGAGGTAAGTGATGATGATGTCATCCGTTCAGTCATGTCCGACCCTTGGTGATTCTGTAGGAAAGCTTCCACCATGCATCCTTGTCAGTGACCGCTTCTTTAAGTTGGTTCTGTGTCAGCTTTGATTGTGTTGAGCCAGTGGATCCCTTGGTGACCACGTTTCCTTTTGCCGCTGACGATGCCGAGCATTAATGATTTTTCTAGCAAGTTTGATCGCATGATGTGTCCAAAGTAACTGAGCTTTAGCTGTAATATCTTGCCTTATGATGACATAGTTGGTTTGCTCCTCCCTAAAAGTGGAATAGGCTGCCTAAGGAGGTGGTGAGCTTCCCCTCACTGGCAGTCTTCAAGCAAAGGTTGGATACACACTTTTCTTGGATGCTTTAGGATGCTTTGGGCAGATCCTGCGTTGAGCACGGGGTTGGACTAGATGGCCTGTATGGCCCCTTCCAACTCTATGATTCTGTGAAAACTGTCTTGTTGGTAACTTTGGCTGTCCATGGTATTCGCAGCATTTGTGTTCAACACCATAATTCGAAAGCATGTATTTTCCTCCTGTCTTCTTTCTTTAGGGTCCAGCTTTCGCATCCGTCGCTTGTGATGGGCAGGACCACGGCGTTGACTAGCCGGCATTTTGTATTAAGGCTGATATCCTTAGTCTTCCATATTCGGTTCATGCTTAACATTGCGTTCCAGCCCGGTGTTATTCGCCGTTTGATTTCACAGCTGCATCCACCACTTTGAGTGATCATAGAGTAAGTATCAGAACCTTAACTTTTCTCTTTTCGTTTTTTATTTGCTTTCATGTAATTACACCAATCTGAGTGTGGCATGTCTAGCAAGGAAACTGATAGAAATGTGTTTGGGTAATTGTTGTGCTATGTCATTTGGATACTGAGCCAAGCACTGACTGACTCATTGCTTCTTAGTTTATGCCTAACTTTTGTGGCTTGCCCTCTGAATGCAATTGATACCCTTGTCAAGAAACAGACTTCCTCAGCAACATCTTGCTTTTAAAAGTTTGGTTTGGGTTTATGGTTTAGTAGAATCATGGGAAGGTTCTCTCAGGAAATGTTAATCTTGTAGTTTCAGAGAGTGAGATAAAGATGGGAGCTAGATACAGGTGCCAGTTAGATCATTGGGGTCTGAAGGCTTCAAAGCCAAGAAAACCAGGGAGTTTTACTCCCACATTCCATCTCATTAGTGCAAGGACTTCAGGGTAGGGGAAGATGACTTGTTTGTGTCTACATACTAGCAACCCCTGATTGGCCATACTGGTACATCTACAAGACCAGGAAATAACCTAACAGTTTTAATAGGCAACAAAGACAATTCCTTCTCATTAGTTTGTATGACACTGAGCTCAGAGAATGCTTTAAAATCCTTGCTTCATGTATCTCTTTAATGTCATTAATTTTCCCTGACTGCAAAGAGAACACCCGTGTCTGTACTGAACCTTGAAAATAGGTCCATAAAGTTTCTATTCCATATGTTAGCAAAACTACCACCATTTATTTGGTACAAGCTTCTCTGGCTTGTAAGAAATTGCACCTGGTCCTCAGTTCTTTTTTTGCCTGTAACCCCCTCCTAGAACATGGGACAAATTTTTCCCCTCTTAAAAATATTGATACCTTTATTCATCTTTAAGCTATTGCCTGTCTTCATCTCTTCTCAAAATATCTTAGCACTCAAATGTGAATCCAGGGATGGTAGCTCACTATAATTGAGTAATTAGTAATGGCCACCCTTCATCCCAGTGCCCATCTTATATTTGAATCTAAGTTTGTAATCCAGAACACAAGGAATAATGCAGTAGGCTGGCATGCCAGCACTGCTCTGGAGATCCAGAAGTACAGCAACAGCAAGCTGTTCCTAATTGTTACTATAGAACTGTAAGATGATCTCCAGTTTTACCCTTGAGTAGCATTAGAGCATCTCTCCCCCAGAAGCCTAGGCAGTAGAGCCCAGCAAGCCTCTTACAAGGGTTCATCCCTATTCCTGAATGTCAGTTTGCAATCGGTCAGACCCAATGTGAAAGCTCCTAGTCAGGGGAAACAGAGTTGCACTTACCTGTAACTGATGTTCATCGTCTTCTGTGCAGACACACATTGGGACTGTATCTGCACAGGCCAGTTGCAGATATTTTCTTTCTAACTTATAAATACCAAAGAGGGGGCAATTAAACCCATAAGATGGGATCCCTGCCCAATGCATATGATGCCCCTTCCTTCACTTCCCACTAAGCCACCATGAGCCCCCTTCATGGCACAACAGGCCCTGTGAGAGGGAGGAAAGAGGGAGGGAATATGTGCCCACACAGAAGACATCGATAAACAACAGTTCATCATCTGTCTTGTGCATCCCCACACTAGGACTGCTCATGCACAGGCCTGCCAACTGGAACATTTCCTAGCTAAAAAGCTCCACTAGAGGGTGCCCACCTGCCCACCCATGCATGCGTGGATTTTCCAGCTTGTCGAGCCACTATTACTGGACATCCCTGCTAGTTGCTCCTTTTCTCGTCAACTGTTTTTTCTCTGTTATCTTATAATAGCTTTGAAAGCAACATTCAAGAAATGTGGTCAGTATTAGCACCAAAATGCCTGTTTCTGGCAAACATAACCATTGCCTTACTTGCCTGAGTGAGGCATATGCTATATGCCTTAAGTTTACACCTAAGGTGCACTCAGACAGGGCTACGAGACATTGGGAGAAAGCTCTTTCAGCTGACCCCTGCAAAGGACTTTTTGGAGCCGACAACATCCAGATCGGCCTTCGGTTCTAAGATCTGTTTGGTCAGTAATTATCACCTCAGGAATCACAACCAAGCCTTTTAAGATACCCTTACAATCAGTGTCTGAGGCTCTAAGCAGCCTACAGCTCCGGTGCCATGGTTGATTGGTGTCCACTTTCTGAACTTTCCCCTGAGAAGACTTGAAAGCTAAAGCATAAAGACAAATCTTGCTCTCCCAGACTGTCTTGGTCGGTATGCAAGGTTTCTCTTTGTATTTGGGTCCTGATCCTTCAAAATTTGAGGGTGATGTGCTGCCCATGTATTTAAAAGAATGGCAACATAAGCACAGGAGGCAAAACTCAGGCTTGTTGCTATGCATCACTCCCCCCACCCCCGCCCGCATTTAGACCATTTCTTGAACAGTTCCTCAGATGCTGTGATGAGGGACCACAAGCGTGACAGGGAGAGTCTGCTTTTTTACGCTGGGACTTGCTTCCCATGAGATAGACTCCTGAAGACATGAAAAACAATTCTCTGAGGAAGAAGGAGCCTAATTTATCCACAATGACAACAAATACCAACAGAGCATGCTAGAAAACCTCCTGTTCTCATGGCAGCGAAAATGGAACTGGGGAAAGGGGTACTTACTGTCAGAGTATGTGATGTGTTGGGAGAGAATCCTGTGCATGCACTGGCTCCACAAAGGGTGGGGACCCCCTCTTTGGAGCTTTTAAGCCGGAGAGAAAATGTCTTGGGGTTGGCCTATGCAAGTGCAGTCCCAATGTAGGACTGCATGAGATGAAGTGTCACTGGAGAATGGCTCCTTCTACCGACACCAAGAAGTTTTAGAGCCCAAGTATAAACTTGAGCTTACCTGGCAGCATTGCAGTACACCCAAGAGAGCATGGTTATGAGATTATGAGTTGTGAATAAGGTTCAATATTTCTCAGCATGTTTCAGTTCTGGCAAGTTTTTACTTGAGAATTGTTGCCAGAGTTTAATAGTTTCATTACCTATTCCTTTTATGGCTCCTGGCCTGCAGAGACCTGAAACCTGATTCTTCTTTACTCATCAGAAAACTCACCAGGACCGTTTATGCACTGGAGGTTTCATGCCGGGCTGCAGGCTGGAGTTTTAGTCGTGGCAGGTTGCCCCACCTCTTCCTGCACCCACATGGGAGAGCATTTGGCCTGGTGCACCTCATCCGCCCCCGATTTGTGCTCCTGCGCAGGAGCTGGGGCATTGAAGTTCCCGGTGCATAAACGGTCCAGATGCTAGCATAAGGAGGCTGAAAAAGATCTACTTTCCCCCTATTTTATCATCTGGCCTGATAAAGAATCCCCAAAATTGCATACTGTTTGGGTTGATCCTAATAAAGATGGATAGTGTTCTTGGCTTTTAAGCTTTTGTTTTACTTGTATTTGAAATGCCAGTAATCTTCAAGTAGCATAAGCAGCTCCATTTTAACATTTCCCCCCCCTTCTGGTGCATCACTGGGCATCATTACAATGAGGATTGCCCATATAGATCCCCTGTTGGAGGTGGATCTCATGATGGGCATTTGCAAATTAAACTAACACCATCCCAAGGGAACAAACCATTTACCACTCTGTGACCTCTACTGAAGGCATCTATGGAATGACTGAAGAGGCGAGGTGAAGTCCAGCCCTACAGTGTGGTGCATCAAAGATTTTGTGTTCTTTCCAATAAATATTTGAGAACCAGAAATGCAACAATACCCTTTGAGATTACCGTATGAAAAAACATATTTTGGGAGAGAGGAGGGGAGGTTTACAGTACTCTTTTTATCTAGATTTTTAACCCAATTTATATATGCCTGTACCATCCTGAACATGGGCAGAATCTTTCTGGTTTGGTGACAGCTATTGCTTCAGAGCACAATTTACACAGAAGCAGTTAGGAAGAATGTTGTAGTCCTGTCCTAAATAATAGTCAAGGAGAACAGAGCTTGCTGCTGCGTGTGCAACAAGGAAGTTTTCTGCTACAGCTAGAAGACAGCCTACTTGCAGCACAAGTTTGACAGCATTTAGCAAGCCACACACCTGCCTTATGCCATGGTTTGCCAAGGCGTATATTAACACACTATTGTTTTATGCACAGTGAGGCCTGAGGGTTAAACACTTCGGGAGGACAGGACGGTTTTGGTTTCAAAGTGTTCAGTACTCAGAAAAGCAAGCTGCTCGATCTAGCAATATTCCAGGCACCACCCCCTGCAGTGATAGTTTCCTAGACAGACGAAAAAATCCTGTTATTTTGACATACCTTTGACACCTTTCATTGGCCCATCCAAGGTTTTTCCAGAGTGAATTATTGAGCTTATTCTTAAACTGCACAGCAAATAAAGGAAACAGAAGGACCTGAGAATTTCTACTAGGATTATGTTTTGTAACACACTGTCTTGCTCTCTAAAAACAAAAACCAACAAAAAACCCTTGCATTGCTATGGGAACAATCCTAAGGATGCCTTACCTAGAGGTTGTTAATGTTGTTAGGTGTGAAATAGTGTCCGACCCATCACGACCCCATGGAAAATGATTCTCCAGGCCTTCCTGTCCTCTACCATACCTCGAAGTCCATTGAAGTTTGCACCAACTGCTTCAGTGACTCCATCCAGCCACCTCATTATCTGTCATCCCCTTCTTCTTTTGCCCTCAATCACTCCCAGTTTTAGGCTCTTCTCCAGGGAGTCCTTTCTTCTCATGATGTGGCCAAAGTATTTGAGTTTCATTTTCAGGATCTAGCCTTCTAAGGAGCAGTCCGGGCTGATCTCCTCCAGGACTGACCGTTTTGTTTGCCTTGCAGTCCAAGGGACTCACAAGAGTCTTCCAGCATCAGAGTTCAAAAGCCTCAATTCT